>NC_141685.1:61026155-61576794 GCF_964263255.1 Lissotriton vulgaris | reverse complement strand
ATTTTGATGTCCTGTTGTTTGTCCCGCCCTGTAAAAATAATTGCGAAAGGCACCATGTGCAGCACAAGAGGGTGCAGCTGCTTCTACTCAAGCGGCAGCTTTGTCAATGCGAAGGAAGGTTTCTCAATGCCAGTGGTGTGACCGGACACGACCACTTGCATTGAGAAATCCAACGACCCGCTTTGAGAAATCTCGCCAGGAGGTTGATTTTGCTCGCCAACTAGACCATGGCGAGCGCGAGCAAGGAAAAATCCTATCAGGAGGTGGATTTTCCTTGCTCCAGCACATAGCGTTGAAGAGTATGAGCGTTGAAAAAAACTTGCTACGCTCCACGGAGCGGAGTTTTTAGGAACTATGTGAGCTCCGCGGAGTACGGAAAACTCTACCAGCGGAGTTCACCACCCAAAATGAGATAATATACAACAGCAGGAAAACATAACACACCAGTTACTTGCCTTCGATAACGCTCTTTCTGGTCGATACTCCTTTACCTGCAGATTCCTCACCTTGTAAATATTTCCCACACACCAGACTGGGTCCTTCAACTTTAAAGCAGGGTAGGAGACAACATGCAGCTCAGTGTCGCCGTCATTCTGCTACAGAAGTGACAAGCGGAGACTCAAAGAAGCACTTCCCAGGCGCACTAAAAATAATAATAATAAGGGAAGTTTGTAGAGCACCTGGTTACGCGCAACAGCGTGTCCCCGCGCTGTAGTGAGTGGAATCAACAGAGTCACAGCCACCAAGTCGGCCCGGCTTACTGCGTGTAGAGGTGAGTCTTTAACTTCTTCCTGAAGCCAAGTTCAGAGGGCTCCAGGCGAAGTTCCAGTGGTAGGGCATTCCAGCTTTTCGCGGCCAGATATCTAAAGGACCTACCCCCCATGCGTGCCTTTTTTATCCTGGGGACCTTCATTAGCCCTGTACAGGAGGAACGCAGAGCGCGCACAGGCGCGTACCGGGTGACCAGGCCCTGGAGCGAAGCCGGTGCCTTACCGCACAAAATGCGGTGGCACGTACAGAGAGCCTTAAACTCAACCCTGCTCCTTACTGGGAGCCAGTGAAGGGCCTGGATGGCTGCCTTAGACGCCGATCTTTTAGGAAGCTTCAAGACCAAGCGGGCCGCTGCATTTTGCAGCACCTGGAGGCGGTTAATGGCCTTTCCAGTGGCCCCCAGATAAATTAAGTTGCCATAATCCAGGCGCGATGGGACGAGGGTGTGCACCAGCGTCCTTCGGGCTGCCGTTGGAAGAAGATCGATAACTTTCTGCAGGCTTTTCAGGACGCCGAAGCATACCCCCACCACACGGCCTATCTGAGGTCCAAAAGACAGATCGGCGTCAAACCACACCCCAAGATTTTTCGCTTCCTGGCAGGGTGTGGGAGCATCCCCGAGACAGGGTGGCCACCACGCCGATGACCAAACAGATAGGCCCCCCCCACCACGAGCACCTCAGTCTTGCTGCCGTTTAACTTTAGGCAATTGGCGGACATCCAGGTAGCCAGCTCCTGAATGCAGGCTCTGAATCTGTCTGCCGCTAGACTGGGCGCTCGCGATAGGGAGATGACCAGCTGCGTGTCATCTGCATAGGCACTATGTGCAGGCCGTGGCTTTCGACGATGGACGCCACCGGGGAGACATATAGATTGAATAAGGTTGGGCTCAGGGACGAGCCCTGAGGCACGCCCTGGCCCAAACCAATCTCCCTCGAGTAGCAGTCTCCCTGTCGAACTTGAAAGCCTCTCCCTGTCAAAAAAGACTGGATCCATTCAAGCACAGCCCCTGATATCCCTCCATCATTCGGACACTGTAGCAAGGTGGTATGAGCTACAGTGTTGAATGCTGCACTTAGGTCCAAAAGGATGAGAGCCATAGTCTGGCCCTCATCCACCCCCTGGCGTATGGTTTCCACCGCCATCAGTAGCGCCTATGCCTTCCTAATTAACCCATGATAAGCATGCCTCCCAGTTAAATATTCCTCCTTGACATACGTGGCAAATGCCACCCGCCACTGCCTTTCAGGGCGCTTAAGTACGGCTTTAGCCACCCGAAGCTCATCACTATACCACGGGCCGTTTTTTGAGTACAGCAACCCAATTTTGCCAGGGAGAGTCGGGCAGTACAGTCTAGCGCCTCGGTAATGCGCATACTTAGGCTAGTGTTAGGTGTTTCCACATCATCCCCCCCTGGACTCCCCCCTCTAATAAGTGCCGCACTGAACTTAGCTTGGGAGAAAGTGGCCCATCTCCGCCTCGGGTGGTTCAAAGGAGCTGGCTCTGGTAATCTAACCCCTGGGATCCGTATGGCAAAAAGGTACCAGGTGATGGTCCGACCAGGGAATAGGTATAGGTATAGGAGTCAGAGCATCTACTTCCCCACAGTTGGCAAATATGGGGTCCAGTAAGTGGCCTCGCTGGTGGGTGGGATCTTTTACTTTCTGATCTAACTGAAGGGCACGTAATTCTTGGCAGAGGTCCATGGTGGCTTTATCTATGGGGTCGTCCAAATGCATGTTAAGATCCCCTAGCACCAGGAACTTATCTCTGCGCAGCGCAGCCTCTATAATGCCTTCTACTAGGCTGTCCCCAAACCTGGCAAGAGGGCCCGGGGGTCTATAAATCAGGAGGCCCTTCATAGTGTAGCCATCATTCACCTTAATGGTAAAAATACCCGCCTCGCTATCCATAATGGCGATGTACTCTAAGTGGCATCGTAAGCGTTGCTTTGCTACGATAGCTATCCCCCCTTCTCTGCCGGTAGGTCTATCCGGCCTAATCATAGTGTAGCCTTCCGGTAACGCCTCCATAACATCAGGAGCCAAGCAATCATCAAGCCAAGTCACCGTGAGAAACACGAGATCCCACTGCTTCTCAGTGTGCAAATCGTAAACATCCAGCTTATGTTTTCAAGTTGTAGGCAAAATGACAGTGCCCACAACACGCATTCTCCTCCACCCTCATACTGTGCAGGCAGGAGCTTGGGGTGGCATTACGGAGGGACAGCAGCTGCGACCTACTCCAATTTAAGTGCCTTCCCGTTGGGGCAGGGGATATGGCCCTGGCCAGCACTCGACCGAGGACGGGCGCAGACGGGCTTGACTTAGGCGTGACTTAGGCACGCCTCCATCGCGCCCACTGTGCTCGCCCGCTGCGCTGTCGATTCGACATCCGCCTTTTATCCCCCCCCCAACGTCCTAACAACTAGAGCGCTGCCCGTACTCCTCTGCACACTGGAAGTAGCTGGCTCGGACCTTCCATGCCCCCTGCTCAAACGCTGCTAATCACCGGCTTCAGAACGAGGCGGGAAGGAGAGGCGAGCCCAGCCCTTCTGCGTGCCGTGATTGCAACTGCCTTCAGGTAGGAGACCTCGGCCGTGCAAAATGCCCCCAATACAAGTTATTAAAATTAAAGTGCAAAGAATAGCAGCACACGGAGGGAGCCTAATCGCTCTCCTCCCAATGCCCCACACTTATTTAAAATGAGCTCAATCAGCTTAAAATACCATCACCCGTGAATCACAGAAAGCGCCAGTGCTCGCGCTGTAAAAGCAGCAGGGACACTGCCATTGTCCACTCACCACCACTGTGAACAACTACAGAGGCCTATGAGTTCATTATCTAACAAGTCTGTATCACATATGCAGGCCCTGGCCAGATATTAATTCACCATTTTTATCATGGTTAGAATTCAGATGAGGGCTTTTCATTTCCCAAAATTCTAATTGTGTTCTCAGCAGCAAGTGTATATAAAAATCGTTGAGTGATGACTACGCAGGGCTCAGATGAAAGTGATTTGATGATAAAACCGTCCGATCCACATTTTGTACACAGAAACGGGGCTATAAATACTTTTGTACAATACAAGTTAAGCAAAGGCGATTCTTAGAAGACATAATTTATATGAAATAGCCCCTGTATAGTCAATGTTTCGACCGTTCCAGTTAATAACCATGGTCTCATCAGGACGATAGATCGCCACCTCTCCAATATGCTTCTCAACTATATTCAATACAGCCTAGTAAAGATTCTTCTGTATCTCTGGGCACTGTACCTGGGAGGAACTCACATTCAACTAAGCAGTTTCATCGCCCGTTCATCAGACCAAACAACTGCAGCCAGTGAATCCTCGGCTCGCTGTCAAACACGTTCAAGTGTGACACTTCCTGATGAGACCATCGTTATTGATGTCTTGTCTGTGAGACGCTGCACCAGCCCTCCTGTGATGGTGGGCCGGAAGACCTTCACCGCTGATGGTGATGAAGTAGCAGCTTAATTTCCAGAAAGGCATGTTGGCCATCAGTTGTTGGATGGCCAACAATTGCCTTAAACTTAACTCTGAAAAAACAGAGGTTATGATATTCAGCAAATTGCTGCCAAATTGGTCTTCTTCATGGTGGCCATCTTCTTTGGTGCCCCTTCCACTGCCAGTCACCAAAGTCAGAAATGTGGGCATCATATTTGACGACAGACTGTCATTTGTCCCTCATTTTTTAATTTTATTTATTTATTTGTTATTTTCAAACACCCACAACAAATAAGAGGATGGGCAATTGCCTCTACATGGAGCCAGACCATTAGGAAGAAGGAGATAGTGACATCGTTACACAATCAAGGTTAATCAACGATCCCAAATCAACCCCAGACATAAATACACCTCAATACCAGTATTGCCACAGTGTCAAAGTTCCAATAATTCTCCATGCTACTATGGTTAATGTCTGCATCAAAGCCTCATCTTACTCTTCCTCAGATGCCCGCCCCAAAATCCCCCTCCCCCTCACCCCCCTGCCGGCGCTACTGTCTTAAGGCTAAGTGGGATCAAATGGTGAGTCATACTGTACGGGTTCCCCAGGTGACCTCATTTTAACAACATTATTAAGCATCCTGACTACTATGGAAGCCAGAAATCACCTCACGCTCTGCGCCTCAATATCAAGATACCTAGTCTACTGGTCTCCCTCAGCCATTAATGCGCTCGTCTCTGAGTCCGTTTCTAGATCTGTCGCTTTCTGCTCTGTCACAAGGGCCTCCCAGGCTCGCGCCGCCTCTAATGCCTTGTCATTATGGGATCTATGGGCTTGCTGTAATTGAACTGAGCTCTCGCTGTTTGCCCACTTAAGGAATGCAGATTTCCACCTTGTATAGCTAGGACCCGCTCTGCTTTCCATTGGGATGTAATTTCTCGTTTAGCAAGCACCAATCCTAAGTCTATGAATTTGCTAGTTAACTTCGTTTTGCTAGTATGCGGAAACCAATGTAGCAGGCAAGTTCCCCCCATTCGGAGCAATCTGTCGCCCCGTTATATTACAAAGTAAAACGGTTATCTCTTCCCAATATGTCCAATCTACAACGGGGGCAAAGAGCCGTATTAACATGGAAATATTGGTTGATTTTAGCCGGCGTAAGATATGCTCTGTGCAATATAAAAAATGGAATCAGCTGGAATCTAGCATTTCTGGTGCCCTTCCATGCCCTTTTAATTATCTGCGACCAGGCCGCGTCAGGTATCTCTTTAGCTAAATCCACCACCCACTGCTCACGTAGCCTCTGCAGCGGTGCCAGTCCCTCTCCCAGCATACGTTTATATAAACAAGTGACCGCCTTATACGTGCCTGCTGCCATCACTACACATTGACACGCCTCGCTCATTGACGGTTACGAAAGGCCAGTACCCCAGTGCTTCTGGATGACGGCAACCAGGGCCGCATGCAATAAGAAGTGACCCTGCGGGAGTCCAAAGGTGTCCTGTAATGCGCCATAAGGTAATAGTACACCATCTCCAAATAGATCGCCCACCATCTGGAGTCCCAGTGTTTCCCACTCCGCGAGGGCAGACCACTCTCCACCATGTGGCAGGGCTGTGCACATGCCCAACGGTATTTCCGGGCCATAAGGTCTCTGTACCCCAACTCTGCTGTGGTAGCGTTTCCAGCAATGTCTCAGGACACATTCTGCAGATGACAAATCGGTAGCCCGTAACCTTTGCTGCAGTACCACAAACAATAGAACATGCCGCAGACCATCTGGCTCAGTCTCTCGCTTCGGCCCTCGAAACTCCTGCGCCACCGCCTGGGTGAGGTGTTGGAACTGTGCAGCTAAATAATATAATTCAAAATCAGGGACAGCTAGGCCTCCCTCGGCTCTTGGGCGGATCAGTGTCCAACGCCACTCGGCGCCTCCCTATTCCCCAAATAAAGCCCCCCACCATAGAGCAGAGTTGCCGTAATAGTCGACGGGTATACGTATAGGCAAGGGCCGGAAGAAATATAAAAGCCGAGGGAGCGCCACCATTCTCAACAATGCTACTCGGCCTGCTACTGACAGTGACAGAGTCCCCCAGAAATGCATGTTGCCCTTAAGCCCCCCGTAACACTCTACCTATGTTACCATCAAGCAGATCTTCCTGCCTATGATAAACTTGCGTCCCCAAATAGGGAAGGCACCTAGGTTCCCATACCAAATCAGGCTGTAGGTCAGGTTGGACACACGCTCCGGCTGCCGTAAACACACATGTCTTCGCCCAATTACTCGCAGACCAGAGATATCCCCAAATTCGCTGAGCAAGGAACTCGCTCCCTCTAATACGCCTCCCGCATCTCTCAAAAACAGCAGCAGATCGTCTGCATATAATGAGATCTAATGTGACTGACCACCGAGCCTCAAGCCCCGAAATGCCCTCCCCATTATGGCCCTTGCCGCTAACGGTTCCATCGCTAGGGCAAAGAGCAGCGGGGAGAGTGGGCACCCCTGTCTAGTACCACGCCCTACTGGGTACGAAGAGGATACAATTCTGCCAACCCTCACCCTGGCACTTGCCGACAAATATAATATTTCAGTCCAGCGTGTATATCCCTCGCCAAGCCAGAAGGCTTTCATGACTGAGAATAGGTAGGGCCAGTCCAAGCTGTCAAATGCCTTAGCAATGTCCACCGAGAGAACAACTGCGTGCCCTTCCGCTCCATGGTCCCCATCTAGTATCCGTATTAGTCTGCGTATGTTGCCAGCAGTATTGCGAGTCGGGTTGAAGCCGGCCTGGTCCGAGTGTACCAGCCGCGTCATTAAGGGAAGGAGTCTCGTAGCTAATACACGACTCAGTATTTTATACTCAGTGGTGAGCATAGATAGAGGTCGGTACGCGGACGGGTCGGTCGGGGTCTTCCCTGGTTTAAGGAGGGAAATGTTGATGGCCTCCCTGGTGGAGGTCAGCAACACACCCCTCGGCCTGGCCTCTTTATATACCGTCAACAGTCTGGAGTCCAGGAGGTCGACATATGCTAAATCGAATTCTACGGGCAACCAATCGCTGCCCGGAGTTTGTTGCGCGCCAATTGTTTAATGGCACAACGAATTTCAGTGAGTGTGATGTCCCGACCAAGGGATTCCGCCTCTTCCGCCTCGACGGTAGGCAGTTCGAGGTCCTCCAAAGATGCCTGCACATCCATCTCCCCTGTTTGTAAACAACTGGTATATAAGTCCGCGTAGAAGGACCTAAACCGATCATTTATTTGATGTTGCGTATATTCCAGTCGTCCCGACGATGAAGTCAATGCCAATATGGGCACACACCTAGGGGTGGGATCGCCCAACCATGCCAATAGCCTACCCACCTTATCCCGTTCAGCATGTGCGCAGGCTAAGTAAGCTCTGTGGTCGAAGCACCGTAAGCGCTCCACGATAAATACTGGAAAGTGTCACCTCCCGCTCATAGAGGCTTCCGAGGACCACAGGACAGCGGCCCTCGGGATCTACCAGGTGGTCAATCATTTGGAAGGGGACCCCAGCCCTAATCCAAATCAGCACCCCTCGCGCAAAAGCTGAGTAAGTTGTGTAATAACGTTGCCCCCGCCATCTGCGCTGCACCGCCAGCCCTTCTGCTCTAGTCAGGTTTGTTTCTTGCAGGAAGGCTATCTGCGCGCCTCTACGCACTAAGTAGGAGTGGACTTTATACCTGCGCTGCATGGAGTGCAATCCCCGCACATTCCAAGTCACACCTTTCACATCAGGTAACGGACCCATAGAATTGACTTAAAAAACACAGAAACCTCACATTACATCTTAACCGCGCCGGCGGGCTCCCTCCCCCATATAAATCATTCCTTTCCTCCAACAATCCCACCCCACCCTCAACACCGCCCCCCCCCCCAAGAACAGGCACTAACGTAGTGAATCCCATCCAAACTAGCCCACCTTATGCCTCAACCGGTATCAAGGCCATCTAACTGGGAACAAGCCGGTGGGGGCTGGAAGGAGCCTAGCACACAATCAGTAGTTAGTCAGCGCCACACCCAGCCTCCGTCCCCTAGAACCCCCCACTAATCCCTCCCACTCAGCTCCCCCCAAGCATAGTTCCACACATCGCATTAACCTAAGCTACAGTCCGTACTGTCCACCCTGAGTAAAGCCCGGGTTCTCCTTCAGTTCAGTGCCAGTAAGACCCCTAAGGGGTGCACCACATTTGCTATACCCCCCTCGTTTTCACTCCACACCAGACCATAGCAGGCCCCCCTCCCCGCACAATGCACAGTCTACTCATCCATCAGGCTGTCCGCCGTTCCTGGTGTAACCAGTGGTAAGCGAACACTCTCTGATGCTGAAGTGTCTGCCTCCAACTCATCCTTATCGTTCTCCAGGTCTGAACCTCTCGGAGCAGTCAGCAACAGTTCGCCAGAGATCGCTGATACCGCCGCCAACGCCCTTTTGCGCTCCTGCTCAGTTTGTGAGGTCGATGGTTTCCACAGACCTCGTCGCCGGCATCTTATACGCTGTGATCTTCGGGGTTTGCAAACAAAACAGGTGATGGACAGAATGTGGATTAATGTCACACATTCACCCCAGTCCAAAAATCTGGGCCCAAATCCATCGTTTTTTTGCACTCCACACCACCCTGGGTTAGACAATGGCGATATGCAAATCAGCTCTGACCCTGTGCCCCATGGAAACAGTCCAGTCCGAACTACAAAAGCCATGTCCTTCCCAGAACGGAATCAAGCATCCGAGGACCGGACCGGTTTCGAGGTAACACCTCTCATCAGCCCGGCTAGCTTGACTCCAGTGGTGTGGAGTGCCTGGGACCCACGTCTGAGCATCCCCAGCGCACTTATGGCGGCAATTGCAAACAAAACAGGTGATGGACAGAATGTGGATCAATGTCACACATTCACCCCAGTCCAAAGATCTGGGCCCAAATCCATCGTTTTTTTGCACTCCACACCACCCTGGGTTAGACAATGGCGATATGCAAATCATCTCTGACCCTGTGCCCCATGGGAACAGTCCAGTCCGAACTACAAAAGCCATGTCCTTCCCAGAACGGAATCAAGCATCCGAGGACCGGACCGGTTTCGAGGTAACACCTCTCATCAGCCCGGCTAGCTTGACTCCAGTGGTGTGGAGTGCCTGGGACCCACGTCTGAGCATCCCCAGCGCATTTATGGCGGAAATTGCAAACAAAACAGGTGATAGACAGAATGTGGATCAATGTCACACATTCACCCCAGTCCAAAGATCTGGGCCCAAATCCATCGTTTTTTTGCACTCCACACCACCCTGGGTTAGACAATGGTGATATGCAAATCAGCTCTGACCCTGAGCCCCATGGGAACAGTCCAGTCCGAACTACAAAAGCCATGTCCTTCCCAGAACGGAATCAAGCATCCGAGGACCGGACCGGTTTCGAGGTAACACCTCTCATCAGCCCGGCTAACTTGACTCCAGTGGTGTGGAGTGCCTGGGACCCACGTCTGAGCATCCCCAGCGCACTTATGGCGGCAATTGCAAACAAAACAGGTGATGGACAGAATGTGGATCAATGTCACACATTCACCCCAGTCCAAAGATCTGGGCCCAAATCCATAGTTTTTTTGCACTCCACACCACCCTGGGTTAGACAATGGCGATATGCAAATCAGCTCTGACCCTGTGCCCCATGGGAACAGTCCAGTCCGAACTACAAAAGCCATGTCCTTCCCAGACAATGGATTTGGGCCCAGATCTTTTGAATGGGGGAATGTGTGACATTGATCCACATTCGGTCCATCACTTGTTGTTTTTGCAATTGCCGCCCTAAGTGCGCTGGGGATGCCCAGACGTGGGTCCCAGGCACTCCACACCACTTGGAGTCAAGCTAGCCGGGCTGATGAGAGGTGTTACCTCGAAACCGGTCCGGTCCTCGGATGCTTGATTCCGCTCTGGGAAGGACATGGCTTTTGTAGTTCGGACTGGACTGTTCCCATGGGGCAACAGGGTCAGAGCTGATTTGCATATCGCCATTGTCTAACTCAGGGTGGTGTGGAGTGCAACAAAAACAATGGATTTGGGCCCAGATCTTTTGACTGGGGGAATGTGTGACATTGTTCCACATTCGGTCCATCACTTGTTGTTTTTGCAATTGCCGCCCTAAGTGCGCTGGGGATGCCCAGACGTGGGTCCCAGGCACTCCACACCACTTGGAGTCAAGCTAGCCGGGCTGATGAGAGGTGTTACCTCGAATCCGGTCCTCGGATGCTTGATTTCGCTCTGGGAAGGACATGGCTTTTGTAGTTCGGACTGGACTGTTCCCATGGGGCAACAGGGTCAGAGCTGATTTGCATATCGCCATTGTCTAACTCAGGGTGGTGTGGAGTGCAAAAAAACGATGGATTTGGGCCCAGATCTTTTGACTGGGGGAATGTGTGACATTGATCCACATTCGGTCCATCACTTGTTGTTTTTGCAATTGCCGCCCTAAGTGTGCTGATGATGCCCAGACGTGTGTCCCAGGCACTCCACACCACTTGGAGTCAAGCTAGCCGGGCTGATGAGAGGTGTTACCTCGAAACCGGTCCGGTCCTCGGATACTTGATTCCGCTCTGGGAAGGACATGGCTTTTGTAGTTCGGACTGGACTGTTCCCATGGGGCAACAGGGTCAGAGCTGATTTGCATATCGCCATTGTCTAACTCAGGGTGGTGTGGAGTGCAAAAAAACAATGGATTTGGGCCCAGATCTTTTGACTGGGGGAATGTGTGACATTGATCCACATTCGGTCCATCACTTGTTGTTTTTGCAATTGCCGCTCTAAGTGCGCTGGGGATGCCCAGACGTGGGTCCCAGGCACTCCACACCACTTGGAGTCAAGCTAGCCGGGCTGATGAGAGGTGTTACCTCGAAACCGGTCCGGTCCTCGGATGCTTGATTCCGCTCTGGGAAGGACATGGCTTTTGTAGTTCGGACTGGACTGTTCCCATGGGGCAACAGGTTCAGAGCTGATTTGCATATCAACATTGTCTAACTCAGGGTGGTGTGGAGTGCAAAAAAACGATGGATTTGGGCCCAGATCTTTTGACTGGGAGAATGTGTGACATTGATCCACATTTGGTCCATCACTTGTTGTTTTTGCAATTGCCGCCCTAAGTGCGCTGGGGATGCCCAGACGTGGGTCCCAGGCACTCCACACCACTTGGAGTCAAGCTAGCCGGGCTGATGAGAGGTGTTACATCGAAACCGGTCCGGTCCTCGGATGCTTGATTCCGCTCTGGGAAGGACATGGCTTTTGTAGTTGGGACTGGACTGTTCCCATGGGGCAACAGGGTCAGAGCTGATTTGCATATCGCCGTTGTCTAACTCAGGGTGGTGTGGAGTGCAAAAAAACGATGGATTTGGGCCCAGATCTTTTGACTGGGGGAATGTGTGACATTGATCCACATTCGGTCCATCACTTGTTGTTTTTGCAATTGCCGCCCTAAGTGCGCTGGGGATGCCCAGACGTGGGTCCCAGGCACTCCACACCACTTGGAGTCAAGCTAGCCGGGCTGATGAGAGGTGTTACCTCGAATCCGGTCCTCGGATGCTTGATTCCACTCTGGGAAGGACATGGCTTTTGTAGTTCGGACTGGACTGTTCCCATGGGGCAACAGGGTCAGAGCTGATTTGCATATCGCCATTGTCTAACTCAGGGTGGTGTGGAGTGCAAAAAAACGATGGATTTGGGCCCAGATCTTTTGACTGGGGGAATGTGTGACATTGATCCACATTCGGTCCATCACTTGTTGTTTTTGCAATTGCCGCCCTAAGTGTGCTGGGGATGCCCAGACGTGTGTCCCAGGCACTCCACACCACTTGGAGTCAAGCTAGCCGGGCTGATGAGAGGTGTTACCTCGAATCCGGTCCTCGGATGCTTGATTCCGCTCTGGGAAGGACATGGCTTTTGTAGTTCGGACTGGACTGTTCCCATGGGGCAACAGGGTCAGAGCTGATTTGCATATCGCCATTGTCTAACTCAGGGTCGTGTGGAGTGCAAAAAAACGATGGATTTGGGCCCAGATCTTTTGACTGGGGGAATGTGTGACATTGATCCACATTCGGTCCATCACTTGTTGTTTTTGCAATTGCCGCCCTAAGTGCGCTGGGGATGCCCAGACGTGGGTCCCAGGCACTCCACACCACTTGGAGTTAAGCTAGCCGGGCTGATGAGAGGTGTTACCTCGAAACCGGTCCGGTCCTCGGATGCTTGATTCCGCTCTGGGAAGGACATGGCTTTTGTAGTTCGGACTGGACTGTTCCCATGGGGCAACAGGGTCAGAGCTGATTTGCATGTCGCCATTGTCTAACTCAGGGTGGTGTGGAGTGCAAAAAAACGATGGATTTGGGCCCAGATCTTTTGACTGGGGGAATGTGTGACATTGATCCACATTCGGTCCATCACTTGTTGTTTTTGCAATTGCCGCCCTAAGTGCGCTGGGGATGCCCAGACGTGGGTCCCAGGCACTCCACACCACTTGGAGTCAAGCTAGCCGGGCTGATGAGAGGTGTTACATCGAAACCAGTCCGGTCCTCGGATGCTTGATTCCGCTCTGGGAAGGACATGGCTTTTGTAGTTGGGACTGGACTGTTCCCATGGGGCAACAGGGTCAGATCTGATTTGCATATCGCCGTTGTCTAACTCAGGGTGGTGTGGAGTGCAAAAAAACGATGGATTTGGGCCCAGATCTTTTGACTGGGGGAATGTGTGACATTGATCCACATTCGGTCCATCACTTGTTGTTTTTGCAATTGCCGCCCTAAGTGCGCTGGGGATGCCCAGACGTGGGTCCCAGGCACTCCACACCACTTGGAGTCAAGCTAGCCGGGCTGATGAGAGGTGTTACCTCGAATCCGGTCCTCGGATGCTTGATTCCGCTCTGGGAAGGACATGGCTTTTGTAGTTCGGACTGGACTGTTCCCATGGGGCAACAGGGTCAGAGCTGATTTGCATATCGCCATTGTCTAACTCAGGGTGGTGTGGAGTGCAAAAAAACGATGGATTTGGGCCCAGATCTTTTGACTGGGGGAATGTGTGACATTGATCCACATTCGGTCCATCACTTGTTGTTTTTGCAATTGCCGCCCTAAGTGTGCTGGGGATGCCCAGACGTGTGTCCCAGGCACTCCACACCACTTGGAGTCAAGCTAGCCGGGCTGATGAGAGGTGTTACCTCGAAACCGGTCCGGTCCTCGGATGCTTGATTCCGCTCTGGGAAGGACATGGCTTTTGTAGTTCGGACTGGGCTGTTCCCATGGGGCAACAGGGTCAGAGCTGATTTGCATATCGCCATTGTCTAACTCAGGGTGGTGTGGAGTGCAAAAAAACGATGGATTTGGGCCCAGATCTTTTGACTGGGGGAATGTGTGACATTGATCCACATTCGGTCCATCACTTGTTGTTTTTGCAATTGCCGCCCTAAGTGCGCTGGGGATGCCCAGACGTGGGTCCCAGGCACTCCACACCACTTGGAGTCAAGCTAGCCGGGCTGATGAGAGGTGTTACCTCGAAACCGGTCCGGTCCTCGGATGCTTGATTCCGCTCTGGGAAGGACATGGCTTTTGTAGTTCGGACTGGACTGTTCCCATGGGGCAACAGGGTCAGAGCTGATTTGCATATCGCCATTGTCTAACTCAGGGTGGTGTGGAGTGCAAAAAAACGATGGATTTGGGCCCAGATCTTTTGACTGGGGGAATGTGTGACATTGATCCACATTCGGACCATCACTTGTTGTTTTTGCAATTGCCGCCCTAAGTGTGCTGGGGATGCCCAGACGTGTGTCCCAGGCACTCCACACCACTTGGAGTCAAGCTAGCCGGGCTGATGAGAGGTGTTACCTCGAATCCGGTCCTCGGATGCTTGATTCCACTCTGGGAAGGACATGGCTTTTGTAGTTCGGACTGGACTGTTCCCATGGGGCAACAGGGTCAGAGCTGATTTGCATATCGCCATTGTCTAACTCAGGGTGGTGTGGAGTGCAAAAAAACGATGGATTTGGGCCCAGATCTTTTGACTGGGGGAATGTGTGACATTGATCCACATTCGGTCCATCACTTGTTGTTTTTGCAATTGCCTCCCTAAGTGTGCTGGGGATGCCCAGACGTGTGTCCCAGGCACTCCACACCACTTGGAGTCAAGCTAGCCGGGCTGATGAGAGGTGTTACCTCGAAACCGGTCCGGTCCTCGGATACTTGATTCCGCTCTGGGAAGGACATGGCTTTTGTAGTTCGGACTGGACTGTTCCCATGGGGCAACAGGGTCAGAGCTGATTTGCATATTGCCATTGTCTAACTCAGGGTGGTGTGGAGTGCAAAAAAACAATGGATTTGGGCCCAGATCTTTTGACTGGGGGAATGTGTGACATTGATCCACATTCGGTCTATCACTTGTTGTTTTTGCAATTGCCGCCCTAAGTGCGCTGGGGATGCCCAGACGTGGGTCCCAGGCACTCCACACCACTTGGAGTCAAGCTAGCCGGGCTGATGAGAGGTGTTACCTCGAAACCGGTCCGGTCCTCGGATGCTTGATTCCGCTCTGGGAAGGACATGGCTTTTGTAGTTCGGACTGGGCTGTTCCCATGGGGCAACAGGGTCAGAGCTGATTTGCATATCGCCATTGTCTAACTCAGGGTGGTGTGGAGTGCAAAAAAACGATGGATTTGGGCCCAGATCTTTTGACTGGGGGAATGTGTGACATTGATCCACATTCGGTCCATCACTTGTTGTTTTTGCAATTGCCGCCCTAAGTGCGCTGGGGATGCCCAGACGTGGGTCCCAGGCACTCCACACCACTTGGAGTCAAGCTAGCCGGGCTGATGAGAGGTGTTACCTCGAAACCGGTCCGGTCCTCGGATGCTTGATTCCGCTCTGGGAAGGACATGGCTTTTGTAGTTCGGACTGGACTGTTCCCATGGGGCAACAGGGTCAGAGCTGATTTGCATATCGCCATTGTCTAACTTAGGGTGGTGTGGAGTGCAAAAAAACAATGGATTTGGGCCCAGATCTTTTGACTGGGGGAATGTGTGACATTGATCCACATTCGGTCCATCACTTGTTGTTTTTGCAATTGCCGCCCTAAGTAATTGTAAATTGTTGTGTCTTGTAAAGCGCACTGCTACCCGGAGGCCTCGTAGCGCTATAGACCGCTGGGGAACCCGTCCTGGCTTTCCCTGTGAGATAGTCCCTCCTGGGGGTCTCCAAGGTGAAACCAGGCATCCCCGGCGTTTGTGTGGGGCCGTTGTGGAGATGAGGCAAGCTAATGCCCAGAGTTGCCGAGTGTGCTCCCTGGTCGGAGTAGGCACCGATGCGAGAATTATCAGTCCGCTGATCCTGGTCCAAGACCCTGCCGCGTCGGGAATCGAACCCTGGTCCCGGGCCGTTCTCTGCACTCGGGTCTGCCGCCTCTAACCAGTGAGCCACACCACTCCATGCCCAGACGTGGGTCCCAGGCACTCCACACCACTTGGAGTTAAGCTAGCCGGGCAGATGAGAGGTGTTACCTCGAAACCGGTCCGGTCCTCGGATGCTTGATTCCGCTCTGGGAAGGACATGGCTTTTGTAGTTCAGACTGGACTGTTCCCATGGGGCAACAGGGTCAGAGCTGATTTGCATATCGCCATTGTCTAACTCAGGGTGGTGTGGAGTGCAAAAAAACGATGGATTTGGGCCCAGATCTTTTGACTGGGGGAATGTGTGACATTGATCCACATTCGGTCCATCACTTGTTGTTTTTGCAATTGCCGCCCTAAGTGCGCTGGGGATGCCCAGACGTGGGTCCCAGGCACTCCACACCACTTGGAGTCAAGCTAGCCGGGCTGATGAGAGGTGTTACCTCGAAACCGGTCCGGTCCTCGGATGCTTGACTCCGCTCTGGGAAGGACATGGCTTTTGTAGTTCGGACTGGACTGTTCCCATGGGGCAACAGGGTCAGAGCTGATTTGCATATCGCCATTGTCTAACTCAGGGTGGTGTGGAGTGCAAAAAAACGATGGATTTGGGCCCAGATCTTTTGACTGGGGGAATGTGTGACATTGATCCACATTCGGTCCATCACTTGTTGTTTTTGCAATTGCCGCCCTAAGTGTGCTGGGGATGCCCAGACGTGTGTCCCAGGCACTCCACACCACTTGGAGTCAAGCTAGCCGGGCTGATGAGAGGTGTTACCTCGAAACCGGTCCGGTCCTCGGATACTTGATTCCGCTCTGGGAAGGACATGGCTTTTGTAGTTCGGACTGGACTGTTCCCATGGGGCAACAGGGTCAGAGCTGATTTGCATATTGCCATTGTCTAACTCAGGGTGGTGTGGAGTGCAAAAAAACAATGGATTTGGGCCCAGATCTTTTGACTGGCGGAATGTGTGACATTGATCCACATTCGGTCTATCACTTGTTGTTTTTGCAATTGCCGCCTTAAGTGCGCTGGGGATGCCCAGACGTGGGTCCCAGGCACTCCACACCACTTGGAGTCAAGCTAGCCGGGCTGATGAGAGGTGTTACCTCGAAACCGGTCCGGTCCTCGGATGCTTGATTCCGCTCTGGGAAGGACATGGCTTTTGTAGTTCGGACTGGACTGTTCCCATGGGGCAACAGGGTCAGAGCTGATTTGCATATCGCCATTGTCTAACTCAGGGTGGTGTGGAGTGCAAAAAAACGATGGATTTGGGCCCAGATCTTTTGACTGGGGGAATGTGTGACATTGATCCACATTCGGTCCATCACTTGTTGTTTTTGCAATTGCCGCCCTAAGTGTGCTGGGGATGCCCAGACGTGTGTCCCAGGCACTCCACACCACTTGGAGTCAAGCTAGCCGGGCTGATGAGAGGTGTTACCTCGAAACCGGTCCGGTCCTCGGATACTTGATTCCGCTCTGGGAAGGACATGGCTTTTGTAGTTCGGACTGGACTGTTCCCATGGGGCAACAGGGTCAGAGCTGATTTGCATATCGCCATTGTCTAACTCAGGGTGGTGTGGAGTGCAAAAAAACGATGGATTTGGGCCCAGATCTTTTGACTGGGGGAATGTGTGACATTGATCCACATTCGGTCCATCACTTGTTGTTTTTGCAATTGCCGCCCTAAGTGCGCTGGGGATGCCCAGACGTGGGTCCCAGGCACTCCACACCACTTGGAGTCAAGCTAGCCGGGCTGATGAGAGGTGTTACCTCGAAACCGGTCCGGTCCTCGGATGCTTGATTCCGCTCTGGGAAGGACATGGCTTTTGTAGTTCGGACTGGACTGTTCCCATGGGGCAACAGGGTCAGAGCTGATTTGCATATCGCCATTGTCTAACTTAGGGTGGTGTGGAGTGCAAAAAAACAATGGATTTGGGCCCAGATCTTTTGACTGGGGGAATGTGTGACATTGATCCACATTCGGTCCATCACTTGTTGTTTTTGCAATTGCCGCCCTAAGTAATTGTAAATTGTTGTGTCTTGTAAAGCGCACTGCTACCCGGAGGCCTCGTAGCGCTATAGACCGCTGGGGAACCCGTCCTGGCTTTCCCTGTGAGATAGTCCCTCCTGGGGGTCTCCAAGGTGAAACCAGGCATCCCCGGCGTTTGTGTGGGGCCGTTGTGGAGATGAGGCAAGCTAATGCCCAGAGTTGCCGAGTGTGCTCCCTGGTCGGAGTAGGCACCGATGCGAGAATTATCAGTCCGCTGATCCTGGTCCAAGACCCTGCCGCGTCGGGAATCGAACCCTGGTCCCGGGCCGTTCTCTGCACTCGGGTCTGCCGCCTCTAACCAGTGAGCCACACCACTCCATGCCCAGACGTGGGTCCCAGGCACTCCACACCACTTGGAGTTAAGCTAGCCGGGCAGATGAGAGGTGTTACCTCGAAACCGGTCCGGTCCTCGGATGCTTGATTCCGCTCTGGGAAGGACATGGCTTTTGTAGTTCAGACTGGACTGTTCCCATGGGGCAACAGGGTCAGAGCTGATTTGCATATCGCCATTGTCTAACTCAGGGTGGTGTGGAGTGCAAAAAAACGATGGATTTGGGCCCAGATCTTTTGACTGGGGGAATGTGTGACATTGATCCACATTCGGTCCATCACTTGTTGTTTTTGCAATTGCCGCCCTAAGTGCGCTGGGGATGCCCAGACGTGGGTCCCAGGCACTCCACACCACTTGGAGTCAAGCTAGCCGGGCTGATGAGAGGTGTTACCTCGAAACCGGTCCGGTCCTCGGATGCTTGACTCCGCTCTGGGAAGGACATGGCTTTTGTAGTTCGGACTGGACTGTTCCCATGGGGCAACAGGGTCAGAGCTGATTTGCATATCGCCATTGTCTAACTCAGGGTGGTGTGGAGTGCAAAAAAACGATGGATTTGGGCCCAGATCTTTTGACTGGGGGAATGTGTGACATTGATCCACATTCGGTCCATCACTTGTTGTTTTTGCAATTGCCGCCCTAAGTGTGCTGGGGATGCCCAGACGTGTGTCCCAGGCACTCCACACCACTTGGAGTCAAGCTAGCCGGGCTGATGAGAGGTGTTACCTCGAAACCGGTCCGGTCCTCGGATACTTGATTCCGCTCTGGGAAGGACATGGCTTTTGTAGTTCGGACTGGACTGTTCCCATGGGGCAACAGGGTCAGAGCTGATTTGCATATTGCCATTGTCTAACTCAGGGTGGTGTGGAGTGCAAAAAAACAATGGATTTGGGCCCAGATCTTTTGACTGGCGGAATGTGTGACATTGATCCACATTCGGTCTATCACTTGTTGTTTTTGCAATTGCCGCCTTAAGTGCGCTGGGGATGCCCAGACGTGGGTCCCAGGCACTCCACACCACTTGGAGTCAAGCTAGCCGGGCTGATGAGAGGTGTTACCTCGAAACCGGTCCGGTCCTCGGATGCTTGATTCCGCTCTGGGAAGGACATGGCTTTTGTAGTTCGGACTGGACTGTTCCCATGGGGCAACAGGGTCAGAGCTGATTTGCATATCGCCATTGTCTAACTCAGGGTGGTGTGGAGTGCAAAAAAACGATGGATTTGGGCCCAGATCTTTTGACTGGGGGAATGTGTGACATTGATCCACATTCGGTCCATCACTTGTTGTTTTTGCAATTGCCGCCCTAAGTGTGCTGGGGATGCCCAGACGTGTGTCCCAGGCACTCCACACCACTTGGAGTCAAGCTAGCCGGGCTGATGAGAGGTGTTACCTCGAAACCGGTCCGGTCCTCGGATACTTGATTCCGCTCTGGGAAGGACATGGCTTTTGTAGTTCGGACTGGACTGTTCCCATGGGGCAACAGGGTCAGAGCTGATTTGCATATTGCCATTGTCTAACTCAGGGTGGTGTGGAGTGCAAAAAAACAATGGATTTGGGCCCAGATCTTTTGACTGGGGGAATGTGTGACATTGATCCACATTCGGTCTATCCCTTGTTGTTTTTGCAATTGCCGCCCTAAGTGCGCTGGGGATGCCCAGACGTGGGTCCCAGGCACTCCACACCACTTGGAGTCAAGCTAGCCGGGCTGATGAGAGGTGTTACCTCGAAACCGGTCCGGTCCTCGGATGCTTGATTCCGCTCTGGGAAGGACATGGCTTTTGTAGTTCGGACTGGGCTGTTCCCATGGGGCAACAGGGTCAGAGCTGATTTGCATATCGCCATTGTCTAACTCAGGGTGGTGTGGAGTGCAAAAAAACGATGGATTTGGGCCCAGATCTTTTGACTGGGGGAATGTGTGACATTGATCCACATTCGGTCCATCACTTGTTGTTTTTGCAATTGCCTCCCTAAGTGCACTGGGGATGCCCAGACGTGGGTCCCAGGCACTCCACACCACTTGGAGTCAAGCTAGCCGGGCTGATGAGAGGTGTTACCTCGAAACCGGTCCGGTCCTCGGATGCTTGATTCCGCTCTGGGAAGGACATGGCTTTTGTAGTTCGGACTGGACTGTTCCCATGGGGCAACAGGGTCAGAGCTGATTTGCATATCGCCATTGTCTAACTCAGGGTGGTGTGGAGTGCAAAAAAACGATGGATTTGGGCCCAGATCTTTTGACTGGGGGAATGTGTGACATTGATCCACATTCGGTCCATCACTTGTTGTTTTTGCAATTGCCGCCCTAAGTGTGCTGGGGATGCCCAGACGTGTGTCCCAGGCACTCCACACCACTTGGAGTCAAGCTAGCCGGGCTGATGAGAGGTGTTACCTCGAAACCGGTCCGGTCCTCGGATACTTGATTCCGCTCTGGGAAGGACATGGCTTTTGTAGTTCGGACTGGACTGTTCCCATGGGGCAACAGGGTCAGAGCTGATTTGCATATTGCCATTGTCTAACTCAGGGTGGTGTGGAGTGCAAAAAAACAATGGATTTGGGCCCAGATCTTTTGACTGGCGGAATGTGTGACATTGATCCACATTCGGTCTATCACTTGTTGTTTTTGCAATTGCCGCCCTAAGTGCGCTGGGGATGCCCAGACGTGGGTCCCAGGCACTCCACACCACTTGGAGTCAAGCTAGCCGGGCTGATGAGAGGTGTTACCTCGAAACCGGTCCGGTCCTCGGATGCTTGATTCCGCTCTGGGAAGGACATGGCTTTTGTAGTTCGGACTGGACTGTTCCCATGGGGCAACAGGGTCAGAGCTGATTTGCATATCGCCATTGTCTAACTCAGGGTGGTGTGGAGTGCAAAAAAACGATGGATTTGGGCCCAGATCTTTTGACTGGGGGAATGTGTGACATTGATCCACATTCGGTCCATCACTTGTTGTTTTTGCAATTGCCGCCCTAAGTGCGCTGGGGATGCCCAGACGTGGGTCCCAGGCACTCCACACCACTTGGAGTTAAGCTAGCCGGGCTGATGAGAGGTGTTACCTCGAAACCGGTCCGGTCCTCGGATGCTTGATTCCGCTCTGGGAAGGACATGGCTTTTGTAGTTCGGACTGGACTGTTCCCATGGGGCAACAGGGTCAGAGCTGATTTGCATATCGCCATTGTCTAACTCAGGGTGGTGTGGAGTGCAAAAAAACGATGGATTTGGGCCCAGATCTTTTGACTGGGGGAATGTGTGACATTGATCCACATTCGGTCCATCACTTGTTGTTTTTGCAATTGCCGCCCTAAGTGCGCTGGGGATGCCCAGACGTGGGTCCCAGGCACTCCACACCACTTGGAGTCAAGCTAGCCGGGCTGATGAGAGGTGTTACATCGAAACCGGTCCGGTCCTCCGATGCTTGATTCCGCTCTGGGAAGGACATGGCTTTTGTAGTTGGGACTGGACTGTTCCCATGGGGCAACAGGGTCAGATCTGATTTGCATATCGCCGTTGTCTAACTCAGGGTGGTGTGGAGTGCAAAAAAACGATGGATTTGGGCCCAGATCTTTTGACTGGGGGAATGTGTGACATTGATCCACATTCGGTCCATCACTTGTTGTTTTTGCAATTGCCGCCCTAAGTGCGCTGGGGATGCCCAGACGTGGGTCCCAGGCACTCCACACCACTTGGAGTCAAGCTAGCCGGGCTGATGAGAGGTGTTACCTCGAATCCGGTCCTCGGATGCTTGATTCCGCTCTGGGAAGGACATGGCTTTTGTAGTTCGGACTGGACTGTTCCCATGGGGCAACAGGGTCAGAGCTGATTTGCATATCGCCATTGTCTAACTCAGGGTGGTGTGGAGTGCAAAAAAACAATGGATTTGGGCCCAGATCTTTTGACTGGGGGAATGTGTGACATTGATCCACATTCGGTCCATCACTTGTTGTTTTTGCAATTGCCTCCCTAAGTGTGCTGGGGATGCCCAGACGTGTGTCCCAGGCACTCCACACCACTTGGAGTCAAGCTAGCCGGGCTGATGAGAGGTGTTACCTCGAAACCGGTCCGGTCCTCGGATACTTGATTCCGCTCTGGGAAGGACATGGCTTTTGTAGTTCGGACTGGACTGTTCCCATGGGGCAACAGGGTCAGAGCTGATTTGCATATTGCCATTGTCTAACTCAGGGTGGTGTGGAGTGCAAAAAAACAATGGATTTGGGCCCAGATCTTTTGACTGGGGGAATGTGTGACATTGATCCACATTCGGTCTATCACTTGTTGTTTTTGCAATTGCCGCCCTAAGTGCGCTGGGGATGCCCAGACGTGGGTCCCAGGCACTCCACACCACTTGGAGTCAAGCTAGCCGGGCTGATGAGAGGTGTTACCTCGAAACCGGTCCGGTCCTCGGATGCTTGATTCCGCTCTGGGAAGGACATGGCTTTTGTAGTTCGGACTGGACTGTTCCCATGGGGCAACAGGGTCAGAGCTGATTTGCATATCGCCATTGTCTAACTCAGGGTGGTGTGGAGTGCAAAAAAACGATGGATTTGGGCCCAGATCTTTTGACTGGGGGAATGTGTGACATTGATCCACATTCGGTCCATCACTTGTTGTTTTTGCAATTGCCGCCCTAAGTGTGCTGGGGATGCCCAGACGTGTGTCCCAGGCACTCCACACCACTTGGAGTCAAGC
This sequence comes from Lissotriton vulgaris, assembly GCF_964263255.1. Classification (NCBI taxonomy): domain Eukaryota; kingdom Metazoa; phylum Chordata; class Amphibia; order Caudata; family Salamandridae; genus Lissotriton; species Lissotriton vulgaris. The sequence goes on along the minus strand of NC_141685.1, from coordinate 61,554,075 downwards.
TAGCCGGGCTGATGAGAGGTGTTACCTCGAAACCGGTCCGGTCCTCGGATACTTGATTCCGCTCTGGGAAGGACATGGCTTTTGTAGTTCGGACTGGACTGTTCCCATGGGGCAACAGGGTCAGAGCTGATTTGCATATTGCCATTGTCTAACTCAGGGTGGTGTGGAGTGCAAAAAAACAATGGATTTGGGCCCAGATCTTTTGACTGGCGGAATGTGTGACATTGATCCACATTCGGTCTATCACTTGTTGTTTTTGCAATTGCCGCCCTAAGTGCGCTGGGGATGCCCAGACGTGGGTCCCAGGCACTCCACACCACTTGGAGTCAAGCTAGCCGGGCTGATGAGAGGTGTTACCTCGAAACCGGTCCGGTCCTCGGATGCTTGATTCCGCTCTGGGAAGGACATGGCTTTTGTAGTTCGGACTGGACTGTTCCCATGGGGCAACAGGGTCAGAGCTGATTTGCATATCGCCATTGTCTAACTCAGGGTGGTGTGGAGTGCAAAAAAACGATGGATTTGGGCCCAGATCTTTTGACTGGGGGAATGTGTGACATTGATCCACATTCGGTCCATCACTTGTTGTTTTTGCAATTGCCGCCCTAAGTGCGCTGGGGATGCCCAGACGTGGGTCCCAGGCACTCCACACCACTTGGAGTTAAGCTAGCCGGGCTGATGAGAGGTGTTACCTCGAAACCGGTCCGGTCCTCGGATGCTTGATTCCGCTCTGGGAAGGACATGGCTTTTGTAGTTCGGACTGGACTGTTCCCATGGGGCAACAGGGTCAGAGCTGATTTGCATATCGCCATTGTCTAACTCAGGGTGGTGTGGAGTGCAAAAAAACGATGGATTTGGGCCCAGATCTTTTGACTGGGGGAATGTGTGACATTGATCCACATTCGGTCCATCACTTGTTGTTTTTGCAATTGCCGCCCTAAGTGCGCTGGGGATGCCCAGACGTGGGTCCCAGGCACTCCACACCACTTGGAGTCAAGGTAGCCGGGCTGATGAGAGGTGTTACATCGAAACCGGTCCGGTCCTCCGATGCTTGATTCCGCTCTGGGAAGGACATGGCTTTTGTAGTTGGGACTGGACTGTTCCCATGGGGCAACAGGGTCAGATCTGATTTGCATATCGCCGTTGTCTAACTCAGGGTGGTGTGGAGTGCAAAAAAACGATGGATTTGGGCCCAGATCTTTTGACTGGGGGAATGTGTGACATTGATCCACATTCGGTCCATCACTTGTTGTTTTTGCAATTGCCGCCCTAAGTGCGCTGGGGATGCCCAGACGTGGGTCCCAGGCACTCCACACCACTTGGAGTCAAGCTAGCCGGGCTGATGAGAGGTGTTACCTCGAATCCGGTCCTCGGATGCTTGATTCCGCTCTGGGAACAACATGGCTTTTGTAGTTCGGACTGGACTGTTCCCATGGGGCAACAGGGTCAGAGCTGATTTGCATATCGCCATTGTCTAACTCAGGGTGGTGTGGAGTGCAAAAAAACGATGGATTTGGGCCCAGATCTTTTGACTGGGGGAATGTGTGACATTGATCCACATTCGGTCCATCACTTGTTGTTTTTGCAATTGCCTCCCTAAGTGTGCTGGGGATGCCCAGACGTGTGTCCCAGGCACTCCACACCACTTGGAGTCAAGCTAGCCGGGCTGATGAGAGGTGTTACCTCGAAACCGGTCCGGTCCTCGGATACTTGATTCCGCTCTGGGAAGGACATGGCTTTTGTAGTTCGGACTGGACTGTTCCCATGGGGCAACAGGGTCAGAGCTGATTTGCATATTGCCATTGTCTAACTCAGGGTGGTGTGGAGTGCAAAAAAACAATGGATTTGGGCCCAGATCTTTTGACTGGGGGAATGTGTGACATTGATCCACATTCGGTCTATCACTTGTTGTTTTTGCAATTGCCGCCCTAAGTGCGCTGGGGATGCCCAGACGTGGGTCCCAGGCACTCCACACCACTTGGAGTCAAGCTAGCCGGGCTGATGAGAGGTGTTACCTCGAAACCGGTCCGGTCCTCGGATGCTTGATTCCGCTCTGGGAAGGACATGGCTTTTGTAGTTCGGACTGGGCTGTTCCCATGGGGCAACAGGGTCAGAGCTGATTTGCATATCGCCATTGTCTAACTCAGGGTGGTGTGGAGTGCAAAAAAACGATGGATTTGGGCCCAGATCTTTTGACTGGGGGAATGTGTGACATTGATCCACATTCGGTCCATCACTTGTTGTTTTTGCAATTGCCGCCCTAAGTGCGCTGGGGATGCCCAGACGTGGGTCCCAGGCACTCCACACCACTTGGAGTCAAGCTAGCCGGGCTGATGAGAGGTGTTACCTCGAAACCGGTCCGGTCCTCGGATGCTTGATTCCGCTCTGGGAAGGACATGGCTTTTGTAGTTCGGACTGGACTGCTCCCATGGGGCAACAGGGTCAGAGCTGATTTGCATATCGCCATTGTCTAACTCAGGGTGGTGTGGAGTGCAAAAAAACAATGGATTTGGGCCCAGATCTTTTGACTGGGGGAATGTGTGACATTGATCCACATTCGGTCCATCACTTGTTGTTTTTGCAATTGCCGCCCTAAGTGCACTGGGGATGCCCAGACGTGGGTCCCAGGCACTCCACACCACTTGGAGTTAAGCTAGCCGGGCAGATGAGAGGTGTTACCTCGAAACCGGTCCGGTCCTCGGATGCTTGATTCCGCTCTGGGAAGGACATGGCTTTTGTAGTTCAGACTGGACTGTTCCCATGGGGCAACAGGGTCAGAGCTGATTTGCATATCGCCATTGTCTAACTCAGGGTGGTGTGGAGTGCAAAAAAACGATGGATTTGGGCCCAGATCTTTTGACTGGGGGAATGTGTGACATTGATCCACATTCGGTCCATCACTTGTTGTTTTTGCAATTGCCGCCCTAAGTGCGCTGGGGATGCCCAGACGTGGGTCCCAGGCACTCCACACCACTTGGAGTCAAGCTAGCCGGGCTGATGAGAGGTGTTACCTCGAAACCGGTCCGGTCCTCGGATGCTTGATTCCGCTCTGGGAAGGACATGGCTTTTGTAGTTCGGACTGGACTGTTCCCATGGGGCAACAGGGTCAGAGCTGATTTGCATATCGCCATTGTCTAACTCAGGGTGGTGTGGAGTGCAAAAAAACGATGGATTTGGGCCCAGATCTTTTGACTGGGGGAATGTGTGACATTGATCCACATTCGGTCCATCACTTGTTGTTTTTGCAATTGCCGCCCTAAGTGTGCTGGGGATGCCCAGACGTGTGTCCCAGGCACTCCACACCACTTGGAGTCAAGCTAGCCGGGCTGATGAGAGGTGTTACCTCGAAACTGGTCCGGTCCTCGGATACTTGATTCCGCTCTGGGAAGGACATGGCTTTTGTAGTTCGGACTGGACTGTTCCCATGGGGCAACAGGGTCAGAGCTGATTTGCATATTGCCATTGTCTAACTCAGGGTGGTGTGGAGTGCAAAAAAACAATGGATTTGGGCCCAGATCTTTTGACTGGCGGAATGTGTGACATTGATCCACATTCGGTCTATCACTTGTTGTTTTTGCAATTGCCGCCCTAAGTGCGCTGGGGATGCCCAGACGTGGGTCCCAGGCACTCCACACCACTTGGAGTCAAGCTAGCCGGGCTGATGAGAGGTGTTACCTCGAAACCGGTCCGGTCCTCGGATGCTTGATTCCGCTCTGGGAAGGACATGGCTTTTGTAGTTCGGACTGGACTGTTCCCATGGGGCAACAGGGTCAGAGCTGATTTGCATATCGCCATTGTCTAACTCAGGGTGGTGTGGAGTGCAAAAAAACGATGGATTTGGGCCCAGATCTTTTGACTGGGGGAATGTGTGACATTGATCCACATTCGGTCCATCACTTGTTGTTTTTGCAATTGCCGCCCTAAGTGCGCTGGGGATGCCCAGACGTGGGTCCCAGGCACTTCACACCACTTGGAGTTAAGCTAGCCGGGCTGATGAGAGGTGTTACCTCGAAACCGGTCCGGTCCTCGGATGCTTGATTCCGCTCTGGGAAGGACATGGCTTTTGTAGTTCGGACTGGACTGTTCCCATGGGGCAACAGGGTCAGAGCTGATTTGCATATCGCCATTGTCTAACTCAGGGTGGTGTGGAGTGCAAAAAAACGATGGATTTGGGCCCAGATCTTTTGACTGGGGGAATGTGTGACATTGATCCACATTCGGTCCATCACTTGTTGTTTTTGCAATTGCCGCCCTAAGTGCGCTGGGGATGCCCAGACGTGGGTCCCAGGCACTCCACACCACTTGGAGTCAAGCTAGCCGGGCTGATGAGAGGTGTTACATCGAAACCGGTCCGGTCCTCGGATGCTTGATTCCGCTCTGGGAAGGACATGGCTTTTGTAGTTGGGACTGGACTGTTCCCATGGGGCAACAGGGTCAGATCTGATTTGCATATCGCCGTTGTCTAACTCAGGGTGGTGTGGAGTGCAAAAAAATGATGGATTTGGGCCCAGATCTTTTGACTGGGGGAATGTGTGACATTGATCCACATTCGGTCCATCACTTGTTGTTTTTGCAATTGCCGCCCTAAGTGCGCTGGGGATGCCCAGACGTGGGTCCCAGGCACTCCACACCACTTGGAGTCAAGCTAGCCGGGCTGATGAGAGGTGTTACCTCGAATCCGGTCCTCGGATGCTTGATTCCGCTCTGGGAAGGACATGGCTTTTGTAGTTCGGACTGGACTGTTCCCATGGGGCAACAGGGTCAGAGCTGATTTGCATATCGCCATTGTCTAACTCAGGGTGGTGTGGAGTGCAAAAAAACGATGGATTTGGGCCCAGATCTTTTGACTGGGGGAATGTGTGACATTGATCCACATTCGGTCCATCACTTGTTGTTTTTGCAATTGCCGCCCTAAGTGTGCTGGGGATGCCCAGACGTGTGTCCCAGGCACTCCACACCACTTGGAGTCAAGCTAGCCGGGCTGATGAGAGGTGTTACCTCGAAACCGGTCCGGTCCTCGGATACTTGATTCCGCTCTGGGAAGGACATGGCTTTTGTAGTTCGGAGCTGGACTGTTCCCATGGGGCAACAGGGTCAGAGCTGATTTGCATATTGCCATTGTCTAACTCAGGGTGGTGTGGAGTGCAAAAAAACAATGGATTTGGGCCCAGATCTTTTGACTGGGGGAATGTGTGACATTGATCCACATTCGGTCTATCACTTGTTGTTTTTGCAATTGCCGCCCTAAGTGCGCTGGGGATGCCCAGACGTGGGTCCCAGGCACTCCACACCACTTGGAGTCAAGCTAGCCGGGCTGATGAGAGGTGTTACCTCGAAACCGGTCCGGTCCTCGGATGCTTGATTCCGCTCTGGGAAGGACATGGCTTTTGTAGTTCGGACTGGGCTGTTCCCATGGGGCAACAGGGTCAGAGCTGATTTGCATATCGCCATTGTCTAACTCAGGGTGGTGTGGAGTGCAAAAAAACGATGGATTTGGGCCCAGATCTTTTGACTGGGGGAATGTGTGACATTGATCCACATTCGGTCCATCACTTGTTGTTTTTGCAATTGCCGCCCTAAGTGCGCTGGGGATGCCCAGACGTTGGTCCCAGGCACTCCACACCACTTGGAGTCAAGCTAGCCGGGCTGATGAGAGGTGTTACCTCGAAACCGGTCCGGTCCTCGGATGCTTGATTCCGCTCTGGGAAGGACATGGCTTTTGTAGTTCGGACTGGACTGTTCCCATGGGGCAACAGGGTCAGAGCTGATTTGCATATCGCCATTGTCTAACTCAGGGTGGTGTGGAGTGCAAAAAAACAATGGATTTGGGCCCAGATCTTTTGACTGGGGGAATGTGTGACATTGATCCACATTCGGTCCATCACTTGTTGTTTTTGCAATTGCCGCCCTAAGTGCGCTGGGGATGCCCAGACGTGGGTCCCAGGCACTCCACACCACTTGGAGTTAAGCTAGCCGGGCAGATGAGAGGTGTTACCTCGAAACCGGTCCGGTCCTCGGATGCTTGATTCCGCTCTGGGAAGGACATGGCTTTTGTAGTTCAGACTGGACTGTTCCCATGGGGCAACAGGGTCAGTGCTGATTTGCATATCGCCATTGTCTAACTCAGGGTGGTGTGGAGTGCAAAAAAACGATGGATTTGGGCCCAGATCTTTTGACTGGGGGAATGTGTGACATTGATCCACATTCGGTCCATCACTTGTTGTTTTTGCAATTGCCGCCCTAAGTGCGCTTGGGATGCCCAGACGTGGGTCCCAGGCACTCCACACCACTTGGAGTCAAGCTAGCCGGGCTGATGAGAGGTGTTACCTCGAAACCGGTCCGGTCCTCGGATGCTTGATTCCGCCCTGGGAAGGACATGGCTTTTGTAGTTCGGACTGGACTGTTCCCATGGGGCAACAGGGTCAGAGCTGATTTGCATATCGCCATTGTCTAACTCAGGGTGGTGTGGAGTGCAAAAAAACAATGGATCTGGGACCAGATCTTTTGACTGGGGGAATGTGTGACATTGATCCACATTCGGTCCATCACTTGTTGTTTTTGTGATCTTCGGGGTAGTAAATCCTCAGTCATTGCCCTTGCCTCGCGTTCCAGTCCAACCCTCCCAGCACTATAGGATTCTAGCCAAGTCCACGCATCCTCCGGCGCTTCATGAAAAACTCGTTTTCCCATCCAGTATTATGCGAAGCTTGGTCCGGAATAACAGGGAATATTGTATTCCCTCTGTGCGCAGTTCTTTTTTCACGGCTTGGAAGGTCGCGCTGCGCCGTTGAGTCTCAAATAAATAATCCGGGAATATTGCCGACCTGATAGGGTCCATCTGTGCATGACTTTTAAAGAAGCACGTCTCTGTCTCTAAAATGTAGCAGGCGTGCCACCACCGGTCTAGGAGGGCGTCCCTGCAGTGGGGCTCTAGCAGGGAGGCGGGGCGCACGTTCAAGAGTGTACAAGGCAGATAAGCCCTCAGGTGCCACATCCGTTTGCAGCCCATCCTCCAGATATCTCACCATGTCTGACCCCTCCGTTTTCTCAGGCAGACCCACCACACAAATGTTGTTGCGCCTATTTCTTCCTTCTGCATCCTCCGTGCGCTTCTCCAGCACTGCTAAGGCGCTCGTCATCGTTGCAGCATCTGTGCAGATGCTACCTCTCGGATCACATCTTCCACATGTTTCACCCGGTCTGATAGTTTCGAGTGGTCCGCCCGCAGTAGGCTCAGCCCAGTCGCCACTTGTGCAATGTCCTGCTCCAGCGATGGCGGATAGTATCTTATCCAGCTGTTGCTGCAGTCAAGGCTCCTGTGCCAGGTTGTGCGCATCTTGTTTAGCTTGAGATGGGGACTCTGCGTCAGAGGGCTGGGGATCTCCTCCCTCGGGGCTTGCCCATGCTGTCAGCAGGCCTAGTTCAGAGGAAGGGCCCGTGGACCCCAAACGCACCGCACTCGTCGGGCAGGTACGGGGTCCAAGCCTCAGTCCGGCAGGTCCTCCAGGGCTCTGAGCAGGTCTTCAGTTCATCTTCCGCTGAGTCGTCTCTATCAGCACTTCAATCCAGTGCCTACCGTGCGTCACACCAACTGCGTAGGCCCAAACATGGCAGCCAGGTCAGGATTGTGTGGCCCACCACACTCGCGAGCCAGTTGGTCACCCCGCAGCTCAATGCAGGGTAGCGCCGGGCCAACACCTGCTCTCATGCATCTCAGCTTCCCCGCAGTACTGTGCAGGTAGTGCCCTTCTCCCCAGTAGGGCCGCTCCTTCAGTGGGCCCGCCGCAACCTCAAGCCCATGCCGCTCAGTGCCAGCCAGTATCCCTGGGCAGTGGGCCTCCCGTCTATCCACTATGCGGCTCCATCCACGTGCAGGCAGCCCCCGTGGGTCCCGGGCAGAGCAACCCGATCGCTCCGCAATAGTCAGCCAGTGTTTCAAGGCACCAGGCTCAGCCCTCGCGTTTCCAGGCCGCTAGCCGCACCTCAGGGCCAAATGCGTGTGCCTGCGCCGTCCAGAGCTCCAGCGGCCGCCTCACCTCGCTCTCCGGTTCAGCCACTTGAGCCCCGCAGGCCTCAGCGAGCCCCGGATCACAGTCTCTGCTCCAACGGCCTCCGGTCCACGATGCAGGACAAGGGCGGGTCAAGGCCCCACCCTCTGCGAGCTCCGGATCACGGCCTCCTTTCCAATGGCCTCCGGTCCGCAGTGCAGGGCAAGGGCGGATCAGGGCCCCACTCTCCCGCCTCCCGGCCCGCTCGACGCAATTACCGGTGCTCCGGCCGCAGCTTCCAGTCAGCGCGCGTCGCCCTCCGCAGCGGCTCCACCAAAGAGAAGCCCCCACCAGTAGTACTCCTCTTCCAAGACCACTCCGCTTCTTTGGCACTGGGCTCAGCGAGTCACTGCCCATTTAGCCTCGGGGGCCCCAGCCGATGTAGTTTCCCCTCAGTCCGTCCGCCGCAAAGGGCAGCGCGCTCTGCAGTGCAGTCTCAGCGGCCGCCCACAACACTCACGGTGCTTCGCAGGTCCTCTCACACCACACCGAGGAGCCGCCATTTTGAGTGAGCTGATCGCGGCCAGCGCCGTTCTGGAATCCCCTCACAGGTATCGGGCTGTGCCGTCGAGTGAGTCCAGATCGCCCAGGGCCTGCTCTTCTCCGTCGCGTCGCCCCCCCGGTGGTGCCTGGGGGGGCCCTAGGGGGTCATTTAACAGGATTACAGCAGGGTTTGCGTTTGCGTCCAAGCCATGCCCCTGTCCTTTGTCCCACATGCCAACGCTGTGGTTTCATCATCATTCCATAAATTGCGAATGATAAAAAGGCTCCTACCTTTCTCTTGGGGCTTGAAAGACACCAGTAAGCAGCTTAGTTATGTCCACCATTGACTATTGCAATGGGCTCCTTAATAATGCTCGGGGCAAAGTCCTCCATAAACTCCAAGTGGTTCAAAACTCAGCAGCCAGAATGCTATCAGGTACCCCCAAATACAAATCCATCTCACATATACTTCACCAGTATCATTGGCTCCCCGTGAAAAATCGAATTAAGTTTAAAGCTCTCTGTATTGCATACAAAGCTTTACGTAACTCATGACCTCTGTTTCTGAATGAGGCCCTTGATGCTTACATTCCAAATTGGGCCTTACGCTCTTCCACAGCAATCCTGCTAAAGGTCCCTCGTACTAAGACAGCATCATGGGGTGACAAGCGATTCACTGTTGCTACAGCAAAACTTTGGAACTCCTTCCCAATTCATATCTAAGCCAGCCAGTCCTCACTTGCTTTCAGAAAAATGACAAAAACATGGCTGTTTACTCAATTAGCTACTCTGTAGTCTGGTTCATGCTCGTTGTCCCCAGCGCCGAGAAACCTTCAGGTATTTGCGCGCTTTACAAATCAAATAAATAAATAAGATAAGTAACTTGTTCGTTTTGTGTCAGCCAGGGATGGTGCATCAATTGAGAAGAAGGGCAGATAATGACCAACATTAAGAAATAAAGAAAACTGGGTGGGCGCCTGTGCACAGCCCTGGTGAACACCTTAATTGATAGGAAATCGTTCAGTCACCTGGCCCTGGGTTCTCCAGCGAACCTGGGCATAATTACCCTCATGTAGACGGATCAATATGCTCAAGAGCCTCCTGGGATGGCCCATATCACCCAAAACCTGCCATAGCCTGATTTGTGGAACCAGGTCAAAAGCAGATTTAAGGTCAATGAAGGCTACATACAAGTTGCCCTGCCGACCACAACGATCTTCCAATAGAATAAAAGGAAGCGGAAAACCTGATAAAATGTGGATATCTTCTTCCGAAAGCCTGTCTGAAAGGGGGATACGATACGATGGGTTTAGCAGCAGCCCATTCCTCAATCCTGCTCAAGACCAATTGGGCAGAAATTTTCTCTGCACAGTTGATCAAGCTGATCAGCCTGTAATTGGCTGGATGGAATCTATCCCCCTTCTTATATATATGGACGACGTCCACTGCCTTCCAAGAGTCTGGTACTGGGGCACCACTGATAATGGCATCAGTTAAGGAAAGGTTATACCAAGACAATTTATCTCTTTCAAGCAGAAGTATATATGCTGCAATGCTGTCTAATGCTGAAGCCCTACCTCTGGTTATTGCATCCAGAGCTGAGGATGTCAGCCAGGTTAAGGAAAGGGCCAGGTACAGCTATGGAGTTGTCTGTTTACACAGTCCCCAGCACAGTGTCCGCCTCATTAAATAGAGTTACTGAATAAAGATTGTAGAAATGATCAACCCAGGTCTGGGGAGAAATGTAATTTTGCAGAGGTGAAGCAGAGACCTCTCTCCCCTGAGGTTCCGTGACAATTGTAAGTGGTGTTTTTAACTCGCACGAATATGGTCGAGTCTAGTATCTATGAACCGCAAATGACGAGTTTTGTAAGTGTGCGCAGTTTCGCTGTGCTAACTTAAACCGTTCGTTTGTTATGTGGGTTTGTCATCTGTACCCACGGGTTCCATCTTAGATACGGCATCCATTTTGTCTCTTGCCCTCAAGTAGCCAGCGAACGGACGCTGTCCGCTTCGCGACCCTGGGACTCCCAAGATATGGCGGAAGACGCATGTTCTTTGTAAGTGTCTTTATGACGAGGGGGATGCTACTGTAAGGCAGATGGCGCCGCTCGAGGCTCATCTTGCCGCACGGGCTTATTGTCTCAGTCGTGCATCTCATTAGGCACGTCCCTTTGATGCCTGTATCTCGTGCTTCTCGACACTCCCCTTTTACACCCTTTCCGATCTCCCTACTGTCTCCGTCTTCCTCTGCACCTGTCTTCGTTCCTATTTCGATCTACTTTACTGCTGATTGGAATTTGCTAATGGTGGGAAGATGGGTTTTTACAGTTGGGAATCGCCAAATGTTTCCGCACTTATGTTCCGGATCTTGTGTGTTTCAAAGTGATCTAAGCGACCCCTCTGAGAGCGACTTGTGGGAACCAGGTTGTAAACTATTGTGTATCATGTTATCCTATGGGTAAAAACTGTATAAAAGGAGCGATCCACAAATACAATTTGAAGCAGTCTCCCCGAACTACACTCGATGTACTTCCTGTGACTTCTGTGTTCCCTGCAGTAAATAAACCTTGACTCTTTGACGCCGAAGGAAGTGTCCCGTGTCTCTGTGACTTGTACGCCGGAGCAGGTTACCCACGAAGGTTTCAGGTGTTGTGCCCTGGCACCGCTGGGTCCAAAGAACCCAGTCCTTCAGTTGGCGCCCAACGTGGGGCTGCATCAGTGGTACCGGTCCAAGCCCGACGATCGTGAGGAACTTCGTGTGAAATCTCCGAGGGAAGGTGCACCCCGCTTCATCGATCCTGTTGTCGAAATAAGTGGCCCGAAGACTTTTCCCGCGAAGATTCCCGCCTCCTAACGGCTGCGACGGACTGCTGCCCTGACTGTAGACCTGTTTTGGCGCCTGGCGTAGACCTTGGTATAGCGAGACGATTGACGGGCCTTCCTGAGGACGCCATTGATCTTTGAGTTAAGTATTTGTGGGTCGCTCCCAGAGTTCTTGGTTGTAGACACTTTAGCGAGTGTCTTTGTTGTAAACACTTTAGCGAGTGTTTTTGTTGTAGACACTTTAGCGGGTGTCTTTGTTGTACACGCTGTGTGAGTGTTTTTGTCGGTGACACTTTGCTAGCGTACTTTGTTGTTGTTGTATTTGTTTGACGACTGCAGCCGCCAAAGACCGAGGGTTTAGTTCTTTGCTGGGACTTGGTAAATCCCGAAATCCCGTAACCCTTGAAGTTTGTGAAACTCGGCTAGTGTGCAAGATGCCTGGTCGCAGTACTTTGTTCAGTTGCTTTAGACCTTGTGGTGCGGATTCCCTGCTGGAGGACTCGTGTCCGATACCTCCGGTTGGAACTCCTACATATGACTTATATAGCAAACATGGGCTAGGCCCGATTGCTTTTAACGATTATTGGATCAAATATACAAAGAAAGACGGCGATCTTCGTTGGCCACCTCACGGTAGCTTCGAAGCGTCGATCTTAGATAATTTGGAAATAAAGTTGTTCGAACGTAAATCAAGGCCGGCCATGTTTGATGCCTTTCGGTTCTGGCGCAAAGAAGCCCGACAGAAAGAGATCAGACAAAATAAACGTAGTCAGCGAGATACTGTTGCTACTATAGTGAAGAAAGCTGAGCAGTTTCAGCGTGATAAGGAGGATAAGGATAAGGAAGTGTTTGAGAGATTATAGCGTATGTCCATAGACAAATGCTATCCTGTTTTGCCTACGGAGTCGGATAAGAAGGAAGAGGCAGTTGAGGATTCTTTAATGTCCTATCTTATGAAGTCGCCACCTCCGTACGTACAGGGTACCGCAGCTCCTGTGGTCCCTGCCGTACCTGTTCTTCCACCTGTAATTCCTCCACCAGTTCCTCAACCTGCACCTGCTCTTCCGACTGTTCCTGCTCCTTTGCCTATTTCTATTCCTACTGCTCCTCCGCTTCCACATACTCCTGTTCCCGCTACTGCTCACGCTACTGCTCCTGTGTTGTTAACCCCTGTTGCTGCTAACGTCTCTACTCCTTCTCTTGTTAGTCCTGTGTCTTACTCTTCTCCCTCTACTCGTAATCGTGATTCTCCCCTTGCGACAAACTTCTTTCAGTCGCTCGGACCTGTTTTTGGGTCTGCAGGTTCTGATGGTCCACAGAGACGTAGCCAGCTTCCTGGTAATAGAGAACGTGTTGCGCTATACAATATGGCGATGGGTTGGATGATAAACCCTGTTAGAAATCCACCTCGTGTTGTCCTCGAAACGTTTGATCAATTCAACATACCTACTCAGAGATATGTGTTTGATGAAATGTGCAAGTTCTTACATGATCAGATAGCGGCCAATGCGCCTGACGAGGTGCTGACCGCCCTGTCTGAACTCCGGCTTCAGTTCGCAACTGGACTGATAGTCGACACTAATGTCCGACGTGCTATTGAGCGGTTGCTATCTCTTCGTCCCGCTCCTATTCCTCATGCATTGTTCGTTGAGGACATTGAACAACGAGATGGGTCTGGCCAATATCCTATGCGTGAAGTTCCGCCAGTTTGGGTACCCGCTGATAATACTAATGCTAATGCTCCAATACCAGCACATTTCCAGAGAGTGTGGATACACCTCCCTTGGAAACGATCGGAAGTGCTTCAGGTGAAACAAACTTTGCCTGATCCTCGCAAAAATCCTGCGGGGTATTACAAAGAATTATCGCAGCTCGTAGACGCTACGATAATGAATCTGGCCGATATCGACATGTTGTTTGGCAATGTCGTACCGCAACCGGTATGGGCCAAGATTCGTCACCAAGATCACGCGAATGAATTAGGTGGTGATTGGGCTGCCATTACAGCGGCAGACGCTGGACAAGTGGCTGCTACTAAACCCGATCAGTTGATTGAACTTCTTCCCCAGCGAATCATTACATTAATGAAAACGCTTATGCCAGCTATGAGGGTAAATTGGGACAAGTTGTCAGCCTGTAAGCAGAAGAAAGATGAGAGTGTTTCAGACTTCTTTACGAGGTTCGAGGAAACATTCGTCGATCATAGTGGGCAGGATATGGGTACTGAGGGTGGACAGAGGTTGTTTGTGGATAAATTCGTATCGAACTTATTGCCCGACTTGAGCCATAAATTGAAAAATTCAGAAAGTTCATGGGCCGTTTCTACCTCAGCTCAGATATTGGCTACGGCACAATATTACGAAAATAGAGAAAAAGAGGAAAATGACCGTGCCGATAAAAAGACGAAAGAGCTGAAAACTAAAGTGTTGTTACAACAAGCATATCCGCCGCGTTCTAATCAGAATGCGCCTCAGCAGAATAGATCGCAGTCGCAATCGAATCAATCGCAGCCGCGTAATGATTCATCTTTTCAGAGATCTTCATTAGGGTACAATCAATGTGCTTATTGTAGACAGGAGGGACACATTAAATTCAATTGTCCTGCTTTAAATGACCGTAGTGGTGGTAATTCGTCTAGAGGAGGTCGTGGTGGTGCACAGCACGCATCACGTGGTAGAGGTCGTGGTGCTCAGAATGATCGCTCTGACCATTCATCAAATTCTAATAACTGTTTCGATCAACGTGGATCATCGCAAGGACGATCTGCGCAGTACAATGTAGACGATTATTACGTCGATCAGGGACCTGACGATAGTAATTACTAGGACAGCCAAAGACAAGGAGAGGGAGTGGTATCAGTTCCGGTTGATCAGAGAGGGCCTTACGTCGCAGTTGCTACATCGGGCGTCGTTGAGCCTTTTCTGTTGGACACTGGTGCAGCGAAAAGTTCTATCATGCATTCGAAACTCCCTGGCGCACCTTTGTCTGGCTTAACAAATGTTTCCGTTGGATTCTCTGGCGCCCCCGTTAGCAATCCAGTTTCGCGCCCTTTGCCCCTTAAAATTGGGCCACGTGAGCTCGAAGCTCCATTGATTTTGTCTACTGGTTGTGGCGAAAATCTTTTGGGTCTGGATTTGCTTAAACGCTTGTATGCGACTTTGTATTGTTCTCCTGCGGGTGTAAAGCTTACGTTAGGAGAGAGGGTAGTCTCTCCCATGTACTTGTCCCTCGATAAGCTTCCACCGGAATTGAGTTCTCTTCCTGCATCTTTGTGGGCGACGGGTCCAAATGACGTGGGCCTACTTGATATCTCCCCTTATGTTGTTCAGTTGAAATCGAATGTGCGATTGCCACGTATTCCCCAATATCGTATCTCCCTTGATGGTGAACGAGCTTTGTTAGCGATCATCTATGATTTGATCGAGAAAGATGTCATTGAAGAAACTCGGGGAAACGTGTGCAATAGTCCTGTACTGCCCATTCTTAAACGTACTGATCCTACCAAACCGCCTGTTTATCGTTTTGTTATCGATTTACGGGAGGTGAATAAAATTGTGGTTCCTCAATTCCCTGTTGTGCCTGACATTACGGCGCTACTGACTCTGATTCCAGCTACAGCTTCATGGTTTTCGGTGATTGATTTGAAAAATGCGTTTTTCAGCATCCCGATTGCCGAAGAGAGCAGGGACCTTTTCGGTTTCTCTCTTGGTGGACGTAGCTTCCGGTTCAAACGCGCTCCTCAGGGCTACTGTGAAAGTCCATCGATTTACAGTCAAGCTTTGAAGGGTCAACTAGATGCGTTTAGGTTGCCGGTTGGTGCGGCTTTAATCCAATACGTCGACGACTTATTGGTGGCTGCTGATACTCAGGACATTTGCAAAATTGCTACAGTGTCGTTGCTGCAACATCTCTGTGAGTTAAATCACAAGGTGTCACCTTCTAAACTCCAATATTGTTGTCAAGAAGTAACCTACCTAGGTCACTTATTGTCAAAGGAGGGAAGGAGATTGACCCCAGAGAGAATTGCAGCGATTGCGCGCATGGCTGTGCCACAAACCCAAAGAGATGTGCGTGCCTTTCTAGGTATCACATCGTACTGCAGGCAGTGGATTCCTAATTTTTCATTGCTGGCGAAACCATTGGTGGCTCTTACGTGCAAGGATGTTTCGACTCCTTTACCATGGACGGAAGAATGTCAGAAAAGTTTTTCTGAATTACGTGATTCATTGTGTTCGGCTCCTGTGTTAGGTACCCCTGATTACAGTAAACCGTTCACGTTATATGTTCACGAGAGGGAAGGTTGTGCTTTAAGCGTCTTAACGCAACCTTTTGGTGGTAAGCAACGTCCATGTGCATATTTTTCCTCGACCTTAGACCCAGTAGCTAGAGCATTGCCGAGTTGTTTGAGAGCAACTGCGGCAGCTGCGGTCTCCATCCGACAATCAGCAGGATTGGTCATGGATAATATGCTTACGGTGATGGTTCCGCATGCAGTCGATACTCTTTTGAACCGTACGAAAACTCAGCACTTGACGAGTGCGAGGTTATCTGGGTACGAATTGACGCTCTTGGCAAGCCACATTCAGATAAAACGTTGTAATGTCCTAAATCCGGCAACTTTGTTACCAATTAGTGCAGAGTCAGATGCAGTAACAGAACATGACTGTTACTTGCGGACAGAGGAGGAAACAAAAGGTCGTGTGGACCTTAAAAACACCCCATTGGAAGACCCGGATGGCATCCTGTATGTGGATGGGTCATGTTTTAAATTGCCGAATGGTGATGTGACTACTGCTTATGCTGTGGTGACATTGAATACTGTTGTTGAGACTGCGAGATTGAGTCAGAATTCTGCCCAAGCTGCAGAGCTGATCGCTCTTACTAGAGCATGTGTATTAGCAAAAGGTAAACGTGTGAATGTGTACACCGATAGTCAGTATGCTTTCGGTGTAGCGCATAGTTTCGGACGATTGTGGCGAGAACGTGGTTTCTTGACGTCACATGGCACGAAAATACAGCATGGCCAGCTTGTGAACGATCTTTTGGATGCATTGACTTTGCCTGCTCAAGTTGCAATTGTTAAATGTAGTGCGCATCGTAAAGTGACGGATGATGTTGGTCGTGGTAATGCGTTTGCAGATGAGATTGCTAAGGAGACTGCCCGGAACCTTAGCACTCGAATGTATGTGACGAATTCGGTTAGGTGGCCTACAGAATCAAGTATGTGTGAGAATACTATAGAGAGTGTGAAAGCAATTCAGAATGAGGCCACCGACACTGAAAAGATGAAGTGGAAAGAAAGTACGGGAAGGTTGGATGTGAATGGTTGCTGGATTGATTTGTCAGATCAGAAAAGATGGATGTTGCCTGATGCGTATGTACTGGCCGTTGTGCAAATGGCACATGGGTTAGCACATATTAGCGCGAAAGGTATTTGCAAGTTGTTGGCTGATGTGTGGAAGAATGATGGAATTACTAAGTGTGCTGAACGTTTGGTGAAGAATTGTATGGTGTGTATAATGTACAATCCTGGCAAAGGAACCCCAACTCCCCCTGGCAGTTTTGCTCCTCCTTTGTATCCCTTTGAGGTGATCCAATTGGACTTCATCCATATGGAGCGATGCAATAACCTGAAATACGTTTTGGTTGTGGTTTGCGCATTCTCCCGATGGATCGAGGCCTATCCCCTCAAAGACAATACTGCTTTGTCTACTGCGAAAATCCTACTGAAGGAATACTTTCCTCGGTATGGAATGCCTAGAGTCGTGTGGTCAGATAACGGAAGTGAGTTTGTTGGAAGTGTGATGAAGAGTGTGTGTAAGGGCCTTGGAATAAATCAGAAATTCCATAGCGCCAATCATCCCCAGTCAGCTGGATTGGTTGAAGGGTACAATGGCACCCTTAAACTAAAATTAGCGAAGATTCAAGCTACGACTGGACTTTCGTGGCCTGATGCTTTGCCTCTAGCATTACTGTCAACTAGGGCGACTGTACACTCCCGAATAGGGCTCAGTCCCTATGAAATAGTGTTCGGCCGTCCTGCGAATGTGTGGGGGGTTCCTAGGCCAGGAATATTCTCTGATCTTGAGTTTCCGATGTTGATTGATTACTTACATGACTTGACTGCTAAACTGAGGTTAATTCATCAACAGGTTTACGACGCCTTGCCGACGCAGACGGAGGGTCCAGGCCACCAGCTCCAGCCCGGAGATTGGGTGGTTACCCGAAATTTTTCACGAAAAAACAATCTGGACCCTCGCTTCACCGGACCTTACCAGGTGCTCCTGGCCACGAGGACTGCCGTTCGTCTTGAGGGGCGGAAAAATTGGGTACATGCTACCCATTGTAAGCGAGTCCCTATTCCTTTGTCGGCAGACCCGTGGGTAAGGAAAGGCATTGCGTCAACAGAAACAGAAACATTGCCGGCGTTTGTACCTTTTAGCGACGCACAGCTTGTTGGAGAACCCTCAGCGCAGCAGAAAGCCACTGTTGAACATTTGTCAGCAAGAGACTCAAGACCAGACCAACGAACTGATCAGCAGGACGCTGTCTCTTCGACAGATCCTTTGTTCGACGTGCAGACACGTCCCGGGAAACATCGATATTCTTTGCGATCTCACACTAAGGACAAATAAAAATTTGCTTGCTTTGCTGAAATTGATAACTGCAATATCTTCGTTTCCCATGATCAACTTTGAACATTCGTATCATTGAAAATTGTTTTGTATATATATATATATCAAGCTTCTTCCTTGTATCTTTTTCTTCCACAGCTGAGAAATATTGTGCTAATATATACATATTGTGTATTGAGGGCCGTAGGGCCGCGCGCGTACTTCCTTCTGGACAGTAGGTCTTGACACTAGGTTAAAGACCGTCGGTTCCTAGGAACTCCTGGGGATTGACTATTGCTGCACAGAACGAAGTGCGTCAAGAAACGTTGCGGACGGTCGTAGGGAAATGGCATTTTCGAAGCTGAATGATTTGGAAGGAGCTCAGGCATATAGAGTCAAGCTGCAGAAACTTAGTCGTACGAAATGTTTTGTATCCCAGTTGTTTGTTTTGTTTTTAACTGCTTCTGCATTTTTGGCGGGTGGGGTGTATTACACTATGTCTTACTTCTTACTTCCTACCCCTACTCCTACTCCTTGCTCTAACGTTACTTCTACTGCTACTACTGCTTCTCCCCATTCCTTTCATATTCTACCGGAACACGAACAGGCTAGACGTGCAGAATTCCGCAACAATTCCTTTATCCAGCTCCTCCATCAGCATCAGTTAGTGGTTAACACTACTAATTGTTGGGTGTGTGGGTTGATGCCACATGCTACGGGTAAGGGAATTCCATATCTGGTGTTACCGTATAGTTCCCAAGGGTCAGCTCGAGCATTCCAAACAATGCTTCGAAGCGCACTAGGTTTCCACCCCTCTCCAGAACGTTCCCCCAAACCGGGTCCTACCTCGTGGCAGTGGGTGGTATCGATGATAATACAGGATTTGGAAGATGAGATCTATGATGCTTTTCTCATCCCTAAGGCAGAGGTACAAGCCTATAGGGCACCGGATAGAGGGGAATATAGTACGTTCACTAATGAAAAGCAGCTTAAAAGCTCGCCTCCGATATGGGTCGTACCCCACACTGGTAATTTTTGTATCGTGGGTCGTGGTTCGCAAGCCTCACTTGGAGTAAGTGCTTGCACTGAAAGTTACGTTCTGTCAATGTCCCCGATCCCTGTGCTTCTGGCTGCCAAGGGTACGTACTTCATCTGTCATGATCGTGCATATACATGGTTGCCCGCAGACTTCATGGGCTCATGTTTTGTTGCAAATCTGTTGCCTCCGACGTTTACTGTAGATGCCGATTATCATAAGACTAGAGTTGTACGAGGCGTAATTAGCGAAGAGGATACTGCCGGTCAAGAGGCAGGAGACTTTTTCAAGGGTTTCCTCCCGTTTTGGGGACCTATGGTTAATAGTAGGAACCTGAGACATTTGACTCGAGTGGTAGAATCGACAGCTAACATTACTGCCAGTGCCCTTGGTAATATCACCACAGAACTTCAGGCGGAGAGACTTATGACATTACAAAACCGTATGGTTTTAGATGTTGTCTTAGCAGATCGCGGTGGGGTATGTAAAGTGATCCATTCGAGCTGTTGCATTTTCATTCCAGATAATGCTCCTACTGTCTATCAAGCCATCTCGAAGTTGCACAAGATCTCCGAATCCATACACGTGGATGTAGGGGATTGGACGCTACTCGGTTGGTTTTGGGGCCTGATGTCGACTTGGGGTTGGAAGATTCTGACGATCATCGGGGTTGTGGTAGTGTTCCTGTTCACGTGTTGCCTTTGTGTGCAGTGTGGTCCTGCCTTATGTGGCCTCTGTGCTACAACGTGTATGAGACAACCATCTGTTACCAAGGGGACTCGGTTGGACAGAGCTATGCTACAACGACATCTTGATGGTCTGATGAATATCAAGTATGATTCCGACTAGTGCTTGCCTACATGAGGGCAAAAGGAGCGTCTGAGGTTCCGTGACAATTGTAAGTGGTGTTTTTAACTCGCACGAATATGGTCGAGTCTAGTATCTATGAACCGCAAATGACGAGTTTTGTAAGTGTGCGCAGTTTCGCTGTGCTAACTTAAACCGTTCGTTTGTTATGTGGGTTTGTCATCTGTACCCACGGGTTCCATCTTAGATACGGCATCCATTTTGTCTCTTGCCCTCAAGTAGCCAGCGAACGGACGCTGTCCGCTTCGCGACCCTGGGACTCCCAAGATATGGCGGAAGACGCATGTTCTTTGTAAGTGTCTTTATGACGAGGGGGATGCTACTGTAAGGCAGATGGCGCCGCTCGAGGCTCATCTTGCCGCACGGGCTTATTGTCTCAGTCGTGCATCTCATTAGGCACGTCCCTTTGATGCCTGTATCTCGTGCTTCTCGACACTCCCCTTTTACACCCTTTCCGATCTCCCTACTGTCTCCGTCTTCCTCTGCACCTGTCTTCGTTCCTATTTCGATCTACTTTACTGCTGATTGGAATTTGCTAATGGTGGGAAGATGGGTTTTTACAGTTGGGAATCGCCAAATGTTTCCGCACTTATGTTCCGGATCTTGTGTGTTTCAAAGTGATCTAAGCGACCCCTCTGAGAGCGACTTGTGGGAACCAGGTTGTAAACTATTGTGTATCATGTTATCCTATGGGTAAAAACTGTATAAAAGGAGCGATCCACAAATACAATTTGAAGCAGTCTCCCCGAACTACACTCGATGTACTTCCTGTGACTTCTGTGTTCCCTGCAGTAAATAAACCTTGACTCTTTGACGCCGAAGGAAGTGTCCCGTGTCTCTGTGACTTGTACGCCGGAGCAGGTTACCCACGAAGGTTTCAGGTGTTGTGCCCTGGCACCGCTGGGTCCAAAGAACCCAGTCCTTCACCCCTCCACTGTACAAGTGCCCAAAACCTGGTGGAGTTCTTAAGAGAGCAAGCCAATTTGAGTTCCTGTCGTCTTTCTTCCTCCCATTCTTTCTTAGCCTGAGCCGGGGCCCTTTTGTACCTCTCTCCACCCAGACTGACTTCTGAGGTGTCCTTTGTGCAAAGTGCCTTACCCCGATATCTACGTGAAAGTCTGAATTCCTTATTAAACCAATTGTTTACTTTATGAAAATGCTGTTTGTGGCCGTTAATAGGGCCTATAAGGTAGGACAATATTTTCTTGAACTTGTTGTGGAAGCACTCTTTGGCATGCCCCAGAGCAATGTAATGGTAGCATGCCTGCAGGATAGACGCAGTCTCAGCGCCAGGATACCCTTTGGGTGGCAGCCGCGCTTAACAAGTAAATAAATAATAATAATAATGCCACACTCTTAGTTCTTGCAAATCGATTTCCCGAAGGTAGTGATAGATTGATCTTCACCTCGCCAGATGGCCAAAATATCGTTGATACCCACATATAACTGCAATCCCAATTGGCACAGACAAACCATGGGAGCAAAAGCAGTGATTGGGATCGGACGGGCCTAAACACCATTTTCCCTTGTCCATGTAAGATAGTCCCAAATCTCCATTGGTTGCAATAGGAACAAGGGAGTTGTCCCTTCCCTGACGGAGGGGGCGCCATTAGACTTGACCTTTTCCACGTGAGCGATTTTTCAGGGTGTGTGGCGAAGTGCCACCGGTCACCTAACATACAAGAGAATACATATGGCTAACCATATAGAACTATGGCTCCTGATAACCAGGTGCCTAAGAATATGTGCGAGGGACACTGCCTGTTCTTTTCTATATTTTCATATATATCTTTATTTTTATTATATTCTCATAAGCTCAGAAGAAGATTACCACCACCAGATACCTGTAACAGACTGTCCATTGGACATGGTCCAAACATCCTACACTTATCCATACAAGATTGGGCTCGCTGATTCAGGTGCACTGACATCTTTATACCCTTAGACATAAGGTGCTGACTGCTTGCAACAGGATACATGTGTAGTACAAGGGACATGGTTTACACACCCATCGCTCATTTCTACTATGGGCAATCTGGTTTTCGGGTGTGTGCTTATTTTCCTAATGGGTCTTCTGCCCTTGGGAATAATCCTCTGACCTTTTAAAAACACATGCCAGTACATTGTGGTGTTTACATTTAACTTCGATGGAGGCCCGGCTTTAGTGATTCTATTCCATGTGAAGAAGCGGCTGTGTGTGACAGGCACGAAAGCCTTCAGCATTTAGTGCGCGTTCATTCAGATTCATGCAGCCGGCATGGGACTACATTTCTCAAGTACTCGTGGTCACGTGACTGCATCAGAGTGATGCGATTATACAACCTGGGTGAGTAGCCACACACCAAATTCGGCTTTAGCTAGACCCGGATCCTCTATTCGAGCAACAGCAATTGCTCTGGACACCGTCCTCCATCTGCTGTGGTATAACGGATTGCTGGCTCCCCATGTACAGGTATGGGTCTCTGACCCAACGTTTGTTATGTCAGTAATTGTTTCGAGGCAGCGTGTTCCTTGTATACAGGAATGGGTCCCTGAAACTACCTTTTTGTTTGACTTGAAACTTTTTTGCACAAAGCGCGTCTTTTCTTTTTTGTTTTGTTATGAAAACATAAAGAATGTTGCATTCGTGTTAAAGATATGAAAGTTTCAAAGCACACTCTAGTGAAGTAGTGTGGCTCACTGGTTAGAGGCGGCAGACCCGAGAGCAGAGGACGGCCCGGGACCAGGGTTCGATTCCCGGCGCGGCAGGTTTCTGGACCAGGGTCAGCGGACTCGATAATTCTCTCGCCTCGGTGCCCACTCTGATCAGCGATCACACTCGGCAACTCTGGGCATTAGCTTGCCTCATCTTCACTAACGGCCCCACCAGACCGCCAGGGATGCCTGGTCTCACCCTGGAGATACCCATTAAGGGACCATCACTCAGGGAAGCCAGGAAGGGTTTCGCAGCGGTCGAAGCGCCTTGGGACCCTACGGGTAGGTAGTGCGCTATATAAATGCCAATACATTTACATTTACATTTACACTCTCTCATGTGCGTAGGAAAGTTCTCAGTGCAAAGTGTCAGGTGTTGTGTTTTGAAAACAAAGACTCTTGTTGAATTGTACCATCCACCTTGTAGGTACTGCTATTTGTATCAGGTCCACATTGTAGGCAGACACAAACGCCAAAATTGTGCACTATTTATATTAAGCATAATGTAGGTGCACAGATGACAGTACCACTGTACAAGCTTTATTAGGTGCTTAGAAGTAGAGTGACATAGAGGGCAATAAACACTCTACTAACGCTCTCACTCGCTTAGTACAGATGAACAGCAAAGGCCCTCGTACATAATGAAGAATCGGGGTGCACCCTCTTTCTGCGTCCTATGGGCTTTTTTGCTTTTGTTCTACAGAAGAGGCTGCAGACACTTACATAGCCCTTCATGTAGTGTGGATCACGTAGAAGAGGTTCTAAGCGGGCATGCTTTCTTTTGCATTGGGCATGGCCACGTTCAAATGTGGGAAAACCTTTTGTCTTGTGACTGCACTGTACTTTTTTTTTTAAATCTTTTTATTATTAACAGTGCTCATAAAACCATACAATTCAATACCATGTACAAGTAACCCATTGGGAAACAGTTCAGGCATCATCTGGGAATTACACATCCAAGAAACACAAGTGTCTTTCATGAATACAAATTGACTACTCCTCCAAGGACTGCACTGTATTATTGACACAGGCGAAAAGGCAAACAAGCAGTCAGGAGGCGCACTGATTGTATACCCCCACCTGACAGGATGGTGACAGACCCCAACCACCTGCAGGGGAAACGTGCCGCCTCATTTAATAGCTGCCAGACGCTTTACTATGTAGGCTGACTGGTGGTTTACAACTGCGCCTACGTTGGGGCACCACATGTTTTTTCCAGCATAATCTGGTGTGCTCCCCCCTGTGTGGGATGAGAGCACCTACTGAAAACTACACCGTTGTGTAGTCTGAGACAGTGCACCTTCCATGTAAATCTGAACTGGGTCTTTAAATACCGTAAAATTTCTGTGCCTATTAAATTCAGGTATACAAAGAATGTGGTGCTACTTGTATACTAGGGTAGGACAAGGAAGATTGAATTTCTAAGGTGGCGGAAATGTTTTTGTCAAAGTGCTTTATGCCCTAAATACTCTCCCGTACCCTGAACATAATGAGATTACGTAGAATACACCTCTGCGTGCCTAATGCTGCCATTTGCATTTCAAGACCAGTGATTAATGTGGCTTTCTCAAGTTCAAAGCCATTAGGCGTTCCCAAACTGTCTGATTGAGCTACATTTGTACATGGGCCTTCCTATATTATGAGATCTATTCCTGCTTCAGTCTTTAATTGCGATGAAGTCATCGTCGAGCTGTTTAAATAATCCACCTGTCTCGCCATCTCTTCCCTGGGGAATCCTTAACCAGTGGCCTAGCCAGTGTGCCCTGGGCCCTAAGGCAAGAAAGGAAATGTGACCCCTGCCCTCTGTTTGGACTGTGGAAAACAGCAATAATTATTATTCTGTGGGCCTCTCAGGCCTCTGTTTGACCTGTGACAAACAGCAGTTATCAGGGTTCGTGGGCCTTTAAGGCATCTGGGACCTGATGCCACTGCACCTGCTGCACCAATAGGAAGCTAAGACCCTGCCCCTAACAGCTCCTATTCTATCCCAACTGGAGAACCTAACAGCCAAGTACTGATCTGGTCATATCTGCAGGCATGCAGCCGCCTCTTCCACTGATGGGATTTAAGTTGCATGAAAGCAGCATGCGGGAAACAACTATGCTCGAGGCATATGAGCTGCAGATTACACACTGTGCATAGATGGCCACCTAGTGTTGGGCCCGGATGTTTGCAGTTTGTTTTTGTTATAGTATAGGAGAAGTTCAAGATGTTAACCTTGGCTCAGGCCTTGTCTGCCTTCGACCCTGGAGATTTGATGGTAGCGTTGGACTTGCAGGACACTTACTTTCACATCCCCGTCTTTCCTGCCCACCGGCATTACCTATGGTTCACGGTAGGCCACACGCATTTTCAGTTTACCATGCTTCCCTTTGACCTTACCAGCCCCCCCCTCCTCCGGGTGTTCACGAAAGTGATGGCGGTGGTCGCAGCTCATCTGCGCAGATCAGGGGTTCCAGTCTTCCCCTATCTTAACGACTGGCTATTGAAGGCTCCCACCTCCAGACTACGACGGACTTCCTGCATTTCCTTGGGTTCTCAGTTAACGTGCTGAAGTCGCACCTGATTCCATCCGATAAGCTCCTTTTCATCGGAGCGGTTCTGGACACAACACAGTTTTGGGTCTATCCTCCCTAGCAGCAAGTCCAGTATATTGGGGCTATGATACCGATGTTTCAGCCTCCATCCTGGTGTTCGGTGAGGATGACCCTGAGCCTGCTGGGCCTCATGGCCTCCTGCATCCTGCTGGTGCATCATGCCAGATGGCATATACGTGCTCTGCAGTGGGACCTGAAGTTTCAGTGGGTGCAGCACCAGGGGAATCTTTCCGATGACGTTCAGATTTCGGAGGGGACTGCAAGTCAGTTGCAGTGGTGGTTCACGAACCAGCATTGGGTCAACAGCAGATCCCTCTACCTTCCCCAACCTGAGTTCACAGTAGTGACAGATGCGTCACTCCTGGGTTGGGGCAGCAATATGGGAATGGTGGAGATCAAAGACCTCTGGTCTCTGGCGGAGTCCAGGCACCACATCAACCCTCTGGAACTCCGGGCGATTCGTCTTGCACAGAAGGCATTCCTTCTTTCTGTCAAAGGAAGAGTGGTGCAGGTGTTCACGGACAACACCACCGCCATGTGGTACTGCAACAAACAGGGCAGGGTGGGTTCGTGGACCGTATGTCAAGAGGCTTTTCGCCTTTGGACATGGCTGGAACATCAGGGCATATCTCTGGTAGTTCAACACTTAACAGGTTCACTGAACGCAAGGACGGACAAACTCAGCCGCCAGTGCATGATGGATCACAAATGGCATCTTCACTCGAAGGTCGTGCTAGGTCTCTTTCAGTAGTGGGGAGAGCCTTGGTTAGATCTGTTTGCCACAGAAGAGAACGCTCAATGTCAGCAGTTCTGCGTGTTAGAGTTTCCAAAGCGGCTCTCGCTCGGCGACCCTTTTAGTTGCGAGTGGAGTTGCGGCCTCCTGTTTCACTTCTGCCAAGATTGCTGAAGAAGATCAAACGCGATCAGTCCCAAGTCTGGTACCCCGAGCTCTTGAGCATGGCCTTCGATCCTATTGTTAACAGATTTCTGAAGTGCATTACTCATCTCTTTCCTCCTTCTCCTTTCGTAATACCCTAGTGGTGGGAGTTGACCTCTCTTATCTTATGTGTGCTCCCTTTGAGCGCCTACATAATTGTCCTCTTCGCCTCCTTAGAAGACTGCTTTTTTGCTTGCCATCACCTCTGCTTGCAGGATGAGTGAGCTTCAGGCTTATCTTCCAGACCTCCCTTTCTTGCTGTCCATCCAAACAAAGTAGTCCTCCGTGTAAGCCCTCTTTTCTGACCAAAGTGATTGCCTCTTTCCACATAGGTCTGACCATCAGATTACATACCTTCTTCCCACCTCTGCTGTGTTTTTCTCTGCCAGGTGCACAACATATAGACTGTTCACACACTTTCTGTAGTATGCTTTGTTCTGGGCAGATGAACTCTAATCCGTACTCTACTTCTATCCTCGTTTTAGTGCAGCCCGATGTAAACAGTAATTGTAATGTATTTAGATTTACATAACACTTACTACCCCATACGAACTTTGAAGCGCTTTTTCGACGAGTAGCACACTACTCCAGGATCCAAAAATGATTAGTGGTGAATGAGTATAGGGAAATATAAAATGTATATGAGAGCTGGACATGTTGGTCTGTTAGTTGGGTTAAAAAAGATAGTGGGGGGATAGAAGAGGGAAGGTTTTGCATTTATATAGCGCTTGCTACCCCTGATGAAGTGTTGAAGTGCTTTTCGGCGAGTAGCATGCTACTCCAGATCCCAACAAGATGAATAGACAGATCAATTATGGTGGGGAGGCTGTTTTATTGTATACACACAACTGTACACAAATTAATAAAATTCCGTTGTAAAGTTGTATCCAAGAGGCAAGTATAGTCTCTGATAATAATGTATACAATACTGATAAGTTGCTTACAAAATGGGTTCAGGGCATGTAATGGCCGCTCTGCCTCTGATGCGAAGGGAAAAAGCACTTTTGATAATGGCCATAGGCAAAGCCGCATTGATTATATTTTACTGGACATGGAGCATTGGGCTCTCTTAATTGATATGGTAGTGTTAGAGCGCCCGGAAAGCGATCATAACCCACTGTCCCTATCGATGAAGACACCGGATTTAAATAGAAGGGAGGAACCATCTGCAACCTATACAGGGGATGTCCTACTTACCAATGATAGGAGGAGATTGAAGTGGTCACAGGTTATAGAAGATGAATGCTTATTAAATAATATCAGTGTTGTAGTAGGAAATGCACTTAATGAAATGTTGCAAATAGATATGTCGGGGGTGGAGATTGGAGCTGCAAATAGTGTGATGGGTGTTCATATTAAGTGCTTTGACAGCTTAAAATCAATGCTATCCAAACCATGTAGGAAAGTTGTTACTAAAACTAATCCCTTGCCCCAAAAATGGTATAACAAGGACTGTAGAGAGGCACATACAGCTCTCATCTCTGCCATTAAATCTCGGGACATGGTTAAAGTGAGAGCTGCTAGACTCCATTACAAAAAAACCCTTAGCAAAGCCAAAAGGGAGTGGGAGGATGAGTTCTGGTCAGATCTTTTAGAGGCATCATCCTCTAATAACCAGAAAAGGTTTTGGGAGTTGGTTAAATGGGGCAAAAACATCGACTCTTCTACACCCGGAAATAATGTGCCACTCGAGGATTGGGTATCATTTTACTCGGCCCAATTTAGAGCTGGGGACGATGATACTTCAAATCCCTCAGGCTATCCTTTCACGCAGACCCCAGAAAGCGGGAATCTCACCTTTACGGTTGCTGAGGTTGAGCTGGCATTGGCACTTACTCTCCGAGGCAAAGCCTCCGGTATGGACCTAATCCCGGCGGATCTTTTTCAATCTAATCCCACTTTGTGGCTCCCGTATATCACTAGAATAGCTAATACTTTGGCACTTGGAGCTACAGTCCCGAAATCCTGGAAAGGGGCAGAAATAGTTCCAGTCTATAAAAAGGGTGATAAATCTATTCCAGCAAACTACCGCCCTATCAGTTTAATCGACTCGATTCAAAAGATAGTGGCGCGTATGGTTTTGGGAAGGGTCCAGGGTTGGATAGAAATGGAGAACATCCTGTCCCCCATGCAGGTGGGCTTCAGATCGGGAATGAGCACCATAGATCAGGTTTTTAGATTCTGCCTGATCTATTGGAAGGAGGTTTGGTTAGGTGGTGGTAACATCTACGCTGCATTCATTGATCTGAAGTCCGCCTTCCATCTGGTGCCCAGGGACAGGTTGTGGGGTGTGCTGGTAACTTTGGGATGTCCACCCGAATTATTGGACCTTATTATAAGACTCCACGAGGACAACTTTGCGAGGGTGAGGTGGGGGGGTCAGGGACAAGTCACAGAAACTTTCCCTGTAACCCGAGGCGTCCGCCAGGGGTGTGTCCTGGCCCCTACCCTGTTCCTCCTTTTTATCAACCAAGTTGTTAAATTTTTCTTGGATACTCCCACTGATGACCCAATGTTGGCAGGGATGAGGTTCCCGCTACTCATCTTTGCAGATGACACTCTAATCCTCTCTAAAACACGCAGCGGACTACAGCGGGCTTTGGACCGCTTTGAGGAGTTTTGTGCCATCAACAACCTGGTAGTCAACGTGGGGAAAACAAAATTTATGGTCTTCACAAAAAACCACCCAGTCCGAAGTTCAGTGAAGATGAATGGAGTAAACCTTGAACAGGTTGATACCATGACCTATCTAGGGGTCACCCTTGATAGCCGTCTGAGATGGAAGGATCAGATCAATATGCAACAACTCAAACTTGCCAGGCTTACTGGCTGTCTCGTTAAAGAGCAGAAGGAATCAATCACTAGACGGGTCCTGCCGGCCCTTAAGATCTATGATGTTAAAATCTCTACAGCCATCTTATATGGCGCAGATCTATGGGGTCATATGGACTTGTCTAATCTGTATAAAACTCAATGCAGATTCCTCCGAAACCTAGTGGGCCTTCCACAGTCTACACCCTCGCTCCCTCTCTGCCTAGATCTTGGAACCCCCCCCATAAATGAAATGGCAAGATTTAGGTTAGTGGCATTGTGGAGACGAATATGGACATCCCCAGACTTATTCCTTTTTGCAAAGGAATTGTCAGAAGTTAGGTCCATCAGGGGTTCAGGGAAAATACCATGGCTCATTGCTGTAAAAACAATTCTGATAGACATGGGCTTGGAACATCTTTGGTCATCCCCACAATCTAATCCCTTCCCACCTAAAGATGAATTTAAATCTCTATATTGGGCCACTACCCGCCTAAAAAGAGTGATGCTGTCCAATAAAAATGACCTCACAGGCAGGTTCCTAACATTTAAAATTGACCTATTGAGAGAGCCATACTGGGATGTTATTTCCCGACCGCTAGATAAGAAATTGTACCATCAGTTTAGAGTGGGCGCTTTGCCATTAAACATCTTTCTGAACAAATGGTCCACAGGGATATCACCTTATTGTATGTGCTGCTTAGGTCATATTGAGTCAGAAGGTCACTTCCTTTTTGCCTGTCCTAGGTATGGAGCACCTCGGAAAAAATGGCTAAAACCTCTGTTCCAAAATTTACCATATAAAACAGCAATGGAAGCCATACAGGTGCTCAGGACTAACACCTCAGAGGTCTTTGTGGTAGCCTTGGCAAAGTACTTGGGCTGGGCTTGGCTCCTAAGGTTAAAAAAGCGCTCGTCTTAGCGCCAAGTGCAAAAGTCGTTCTGCTATTTGCCATAATCTGTTTAGTTTAAGTGTACACCTGTTAAACCACCCTACGACTATGTCCTATTAACTGCATTCATTGTTCGCGATCTAGAACTGTAATCCTAACTTTTCAAATATTTTTTGTCTTTTCCTATTTTTTTAAATTCTACATAAAATATTCAGGTTTTTTTTTTATTCACTAATTGAAATTTAATCCTGTTTTATTCACTTGTTAAGAAATGCTCTTTTGTTTGTGCACTTATGTATTTTTGTGAGTGTCTAAATAATAATTATGTTCATTGATTTCCTTTGGATATTTTAAATGAACCAGTTATATTCTTTTGTATTTTAATATGTCTTTTATGATTGCTAATAATCGAAATAAAGACTTTAAAACCTGAACCTGATAAGTTTTAAGTTGGCTTGCCATCAAGACTGATGCCCCGTAATGTTGATGCAAAGTCATAAGTGCTGGAGTATCTTAGACTCTTGTTGAATTGTACTATCCACCTTGTAGGTACTGCTATTTGTATCATGTCCACGTTGTAGGCAGACACAAACGCCTAAATTGTGCACTATTTATATTAAGCATAATAAGCATAATGTAATTGAGCAGATGACAGTAAGCACTGTACAAGCTGTATTAGGTGCTTAGAAGTAGAGTGACATAGAGGGCAATAAACGCTCACTAAATCTTTTTAATTATTATTAACAGTGCTCATAAGACCATACAATTCAATACGATATACAATTAGCCCATTGGGGAACAGTTCAGGCATCATCTGGGGATTACACATCCGAGAAACACAAGTGTCTTTCATGAATACAAATTGACTACTCCCCCAAGGACTCCAATGTATTATTGACACAGGCAAAAAGACAAACAAGCAGTCAGGAGGCGCACTGATTGTATACCCCCACCTGACAGGAAGGTGACAGACCCCCAACCACCTGCAGGGGAAACGTGCCACCTCACTTAATAGCTGCCAGACGCTTTACTATGTAAGCAGGCTGGTGGTTTACAACTGCGCCTACGTTGGGGCACCACATGTTTTTTCCATCATAATCTGGTGTACTCCCCCTGTGTGGGATGATAGCACCCACTGAAAACTGTACCGTTGCGTAGTCTGGAACAGTGCACCTTCCATGTAATTCTGAACTGGGCCTTTAAATACGGTACTATTTTGTGTGCCTATTTCATTCAGGTATACAAAGAATGTGGTACTACTTGTATACTAGGGTAGGACAAGGAAGATTGAATTTCTATGGTGGCAGAAATGTTTTCATCAAAGTGCTTTATGCCCTAAACACTCTCTCATATCCTGAACATAATGAGATTACGTACAATACACCTCTGCGTGCCTAATGCTGCCATTTGTATTTCTAGACCAGTGATTAATGTGGCTTTATCAAGTTTAAAGCCGTTAGGCGTTCCCGACCTGTCTGATACTTGCACATGGAAAAGATGGGTCATTTGAACCTCAAGATAGATAAACCTATTCATAGGTCACGATTTATGTCTGCATGTAATATAAAACTGTAAATTAGGAGAGGTGATAAGTGAGAAGTTAAAGGCAGCCGCTAATCGAGCTGCATTTGTACATAGGCCTTCCTATATTATGAGATCTATTCCTGCTTCAGTCTTTAATTGTAATGAATACTTTAATACCCAGGCATGAAGTCATCGTCGAGCTGTTTAGATAATCCACCTGTCTTGCCACCTCTTCCCCACTGCATCCTTAACCAGCGGCCTAGTCAGTGTGCCCTGGGCCCCAAGGCAAGAAAGGAAATGTGACCTCTCCCGTTTATTTGGACTGTGGAAAACAGCAATAATCATTGTTCTGTGGGCCCCTCAGGCCTCTGTTTGAACTGTTACAAACAGCAGTTATCAGGGTTCAGTGGGCCTTTAGGGCATCTGGGACCTGGTGACACTGCACCTGCTGCACTAATGGGAAGCTGAGCCATATATGCAGGCATGCAGCCGCCTCTTCCACTGCAGGGATTTAATTCGCATGAAAGCAGCATGCGGGAAACAACCATTTTCTGAGGTAAAGTCAACCAACACCTCGTCTGTTCCAACCTGAATCCATTTAAAACCAGGGACGAAAAAACAGTTCATTGTCATCCCTTGCTTATCAGAAGGGTAAAACAGATTCATCTAACATTACAGTGTACCACATAACAAATTGTGATTCTGTTTACAAATTAAAACTAGCATGCATATAGAAAGGGGAGCCTTTGGCCAAAATAGCCATTTTCCCTACCCATACTTTTAACACATCTTATACAAAAAATGCTAATTACGTTGTCATCCGGAAATAGTCATTAGTGCCTACTCATAACCAAATGCCACTTAGAATTTTCTTTCACTTCAAGCTTTCAAAGGTAAATTGATATAAAAGCAGTATTGAATTTTTTGACATTGTGTACTCTTACCAAAATTTAGAGCATCAATTTTATATGACACACCATAGAAAAAAGGAGTTTTTTATATATACTAAACCTCCAGAAACGTTTGATTAACCAGTTATAAAGTCACGTCCAGCTTACTTAGTTTATAGTCTTCTTTTTTAATAGTATTTTTTTCACATTGTTACTGAATATGCATGGCTAAACACTTATAAGGTCCCAAAGGCGAGACCTATTGGCTATGACAATGCTTGTTATTGATTGAGTACATTGAGCGGCACAACTTTTGATTAAGTCCTGAAGAATGCCGCAAACACCTCTTAGGAGGGTTAATAGGCTGAACATGTTGACCTCTTATTGACTCTAACAGTGCATATATATTTCTCCTACAGTGTCCTTGTTTTTAATTCTGGCCCAGGGGCCTACAAATAATGGAAACCACATACCCTTTAGCAAGTTTTAACTTTTAACTTTCACTCTGCTGCCCCCACTACCCTGAGCTCATTATTGTAACATTTAGTAAACCTTTCTCTACAACAAAATATGCCTGAACTCCTCCCTCTCAGTGAGTGGGTTGTTTCATGGTGCAAAGATATTCCCAATAAGGAAGCGTGCCAACTATGGTGGGGGGGGGAAATCATCCTTTTAAAGGGATATTTCATCTTAGCTAGGTCTTCATTTGCAACAGTAATCGTCATAGACCCAAGGGTTTCTTGATTGTGGTAGAAATGCATTTTAACACCTTCATTGTTCGTTCAAGCACAGACAATTGCATGAAATGTTGTGATCTATGTAGGGAAAATACTCTGTGCACTGACAAAATGTGTTAAAAAGACAGAAAGTTGATAATCGCATTAAATAACTTCTTAAACCTGGATTTATCCAGAAGAGAAGTCTGTTAATTCTATCATATTTTTGATACCAAAAGGTAGAAGAAATTAGTTGATCTTTATCTGATATCTTTATCAGTAAATTATTGAGCATACACTTTTCCAAGTATTATTTCTAAAGATTAAGGAATTGGTCTTTTCTAAACTAACCCCAGTGCGTATGACTACAATAACCACCTCTCTCAAATCAATGTTGTGCTTGTTTTAGTGAGAAAGCTAAATGATCTAGGAGAAACCAGGAACTGGCGTCAATATTTTTCTTAGGAAGCTTCAAGTTAGAGAGTGAAAATACTTTTTTGAATGCCCCAAAAATTGTGATAAAGATATTTAAATATGTTTGACAAAAAGAATAGGTACATTTCATGACAATATTGAAGGGGGAACTAAATGGAACAAATATTTACACAACATTACAAAAATATTAGAGACTAAATTTCAGCAATATGGGAAATACTGAGGTTCATGTACTAATAATCCATTTGGTAAAAAGTGGTTGCTTGTAGAGTCAGCACACCACTTTGTCTGTGATAGCTTTTAAATAAAGGCATTTTTAATGCACCCCATTTTACTTTCATATTCACAAATGTCCCCTTGGGTTACTACCTCCTGTTACTGTTTTTCAGTCCACATATGGTTTCAAAACTCAATACATACCTTAACAATGTAATAAATATTCAGAAGGGACACTATTAACATTCCCCATCTAAATTCTGAATTGTTAAATGGGCTTAGTACATTTCAAAAAGGGGTTTAGCATTTGCAAACTCTGTGAATTACTGAACCAGTGGATTTTTTTAACAATAAAACATGAGGCCATTTTTCTCAATTCCCTCCAAATTAAGTATACTAATAATTTAGTTGGATGATAACCGGTGCATGTACCTATTTAGTGTTAGTGTTGCTTCAGATCAAATAAAAACCATCACACATAACTCTTACACAATACTTAAAGACAGAATTTCTGACATCCAGCGTTAATGTTTTGTTAAATATAATTGCAAATGTCACTTAAACAGGAAAGCAGCTATAGCAGTCTCTGGACATAAAATAGGATGTAATCATAATCTTTAGATACATTTTCTGAGTTTCAGGAACAATGTGTGTCTTCTGGGTTTACTCCAAACCACTATAATAAACATATTCAATGATTTTAGATTTGATCTGTTTGTACTGGTTTCTATTGCAGACAATAATCTAGATTTAGATCAAGGATCAATTCCACCCATGGCTTTTAAAATCTAATTATCAATGATCTCTATTAGTGTTATCGCAACTAAAACTGTACTAGAACTGATCTGAGAGATGGACCTTCAAGTATTATGCTCAGTCAATTTATTGAACAAACTATGGAGTTAAAATCTGAATAGATTAGATCTATAAGCATTGCCATGACCACTGTATTTTACATAAATAGATTACTTATCAGCCCATTTTCTCTAAGTACAATTCAGTCATCTTCTATTTTTCGGTGAGCTCGTGCTGGGTCTGTTAGAATTCTTTCAAAAATATGACATTTACATGTCCAAAACATCAGGAATTCTAGTTTCAACCCTGGTCAAACCTTAAAGAATGCTACACCAAAATATGCCCTTCTGTTCCTAAATTTTATTGTGCACCATAATTCAGAAATGGCATGGTAAAATCCTAAACATATTTATTGTTGTTGCCAGCCGAAAAATTATCACTAATTGGGAAGATAACAACAAGTGGTCTTGTGATGCTTGCTGGAATGGGAATTGTTTAATCAAAAAGTGGATGGAATTCACGTTTAGGAGACAATTTTACAAAAGTGTATGGATGTTGTATATAATTCAAATTGTTGATCTCCAAAATTGACTAAATCAATAAATTGAATTAAATTTCAAGGTTATCATTTGAATCATATTGTTGGAAAAGATGTGATTTTGAACCCCATGATGTGGTTCCTTTCCAGAAAGCATTCAGGTTGTAATCATGAGTCAAATAATGCTTAGGAGGATACAATATTCAAATTGAATTCTAATTACATATGAAATGTTCATTGTTCAATATATTTCCCTTAGTATTTTAATGTGAGGACTTTATTGCATAAGCAAAATAATTAGTATTTGTTTTTCTATATGTAGGAAGCATTACATTAATGAAATCACTGTATCCTACCTTCTTTGTTTCCTTTCCTGTTCTTTATGAACGTTTCTATTGTTGAACTTTAAAGAGTGCCCGAAATTAGGAATTGTGCTCTACATAACTTTGCTATGTTACAGTATGTTGATTTTTATGTACTACTTTTGTCTTTTATGTGTATGGCAACTGATGTTTTGTTTTGCTTTAATAATTAGCTTATGTTTATTAGGTTTTATTATTCAATAAAATGTTTCAAACACAACAAATGGTAGTTGATATGTATTTACAACTGCAGCATTTTTATTGTATGGGCAGTTTCAAAGGGGCCAAAAATATGGTCTGTGGGATGAGGGAGGACCACATTGGCATCAGCAGGGAGAGGTTTGGGCAGGTGATTGGGGTATATGTAAGGTTGGAAGTAGGGGGAACAAAGCATGTACATTGTGTGGACTGTGACTCCTGGAGTTATTGTGAGGGATACCATGCTACCCTGTAAATGAATCCCCTAGTGATTATTATCAACAAACTTTATTCGGTTTTATAAAAGAAAAACATCTTCCATGTTACATATTGATTAATATAATATGTCCAAGTTAATCAGAACACAAGATAAAAATTCATGAATTACAGTAGTAGCATATTGCGTCTGTGCGATCTCAATGAATGCCGTCATCAGAATCGGTAGCCACTGGGGACAACACAGTGCATGGGCCGTTACTGGTTCAAGCAAAGTATCAACATCCGTTGGCATGACTGATGGGAGTGTGAGACATGTGTCTAACACTTATTCTTCTCCGCATAGCAGCCAGCGTAGAACAGGTAGGATCCAATCTTGCCAAATTGGTCTGAATGACAGAAACCATGTGGTATTTAATTCTCTTAGACGAGGTAGTCCCAACATTTGGACTGTGCGCTCACGACACTTCATTGCTAGTAGAGTTGTCTCCATGGAGAACTAGGTGTCGTTTGTGAAATGACTTGCCATATCGCAGCAATAGAAGCAAAAATCGTATTCCTGCAGTGAGTCCCAAAATGAGAGGCAATCCGCCAAACACAGAGTGCACAAAGTTTGGAAATATTACTAGGACTGCTTCAAAAGTTGCTAACAGTCCTGAAAATACGGTCTTAAATACATGTACAAAACCACTTGTATCAGACATGTTTAAGATACGACTTAACATTTCTGAGACATGTATAGGGCAATTTGTAGTTAAGAGGGCATGTAACTCTGCAGAAGTCCTTGCGACTTGCAGATCATAGGTTTCTTTGACCGAGGTCAGTGGCACAGTTTTTTTTAAAAAGAATGGCTTTCATTCTGCTTAAAGTATCAATTTGTATAGAAGAGATGTTCAGTGAAGGCCAAAGTGGCGACTCCCGGCTGTCTTGGTTTTAGGAAACAATACTTGCATACAGCAAGTGACCCTGGCTGACACAGTTACTAGATATGGTATGCCTGGCAACATGCCACAGCAGCTGCGATCATTCAACGTAAGGTAACTCCCATTTGAGAGTTGTCCAAAAATTGGATCAATCACCGCGGCTGGTGAACCTTGCAGGTGGCAGAATAAGTTTTTAGAGGAACTATTGCAGGCCCCGTGTAAGTTTATACCCTGACATAGGAGAGAACTGCTTCGTACATTTTCGCAATTTTCCCCGCTAAGAAACACTTCACAACCCCCACTCCAACATCTGTATGTGTACGGCAATTCCCAGGATGTCTTGATGTATTCTTTACCCAACCTTTTATATGTGCTTGCTGGTATATGTTGTAGGCAATATTGAAAATAGAAAATTGTTAACAGGCAGAGTGATTGTTCCATGTATAATCCATTCCATAACTGGCTTTTCAGCGACAGTAAATGGCAATCTTTCCAGTTTTTCAATGCTCAGCACCGTATTGTCTGCTGCCCTTTGTGCCAAGTTGATCATCAGTGAGATTGAATTCTGAAAACAGTGACATAGTATTGATTAAACGTCACAGCACATAGCCTGAATGAAGGTTTTGCAACGTCGAGTCTAATAGCATGATAGAACGTAATTGTGACTGACCATGTTGCAACATGACCAAGTCCTGTTCCATGATGTCTATGGCAGAAGAACCTACGCTACACAAAGAATATATCCTGGACCACAGAGTCGTTAACCCATTATCAACCACAGAGAGAGATTTCTCAAAATTAATACGATCAATTTCTCGTATTCGTTCTGCAGTCTCTGCTTGCGTGATTTTCCATGCTTCATTATAAGCAGCAAAGATAACGGCATATATAAAAGGTTTATGACGCGATGTTCTTGGTCCTAGCAACAATTCCCTAAGATCAGCGCCATCTTTAAGTAAAGATAAGTGTTGCTTTACATCCTTCAGTTTAGGTCTATGTATCCAATCAAGGCAAAGTTTCCCTATACTGTATGTTGTTACTATTCCTGGATGCTGTCTTTGAACATATCTTGGTTCTGGCCTAATGAATGTGAACCCCTTTGTTTAATTCAGGAATCTATCTTGACAGTTGTTTGTGTCTGTGGGCCAGATCAACCATTTATTCCAATCTGGATCTGCTCTGTTGTGATGCAAAATAGTATGTACATCGACTCCCCCCTCTGAAGTGTTATCACTAACAGGTGTAGGTGTAGGTGTAGGTATAGACGGATTGTTCAAGTCTTTTATCTTGGCTAACCCAAGACAAGACATCTGTTGGACAATGTCATTCAAAAACATAATTTGCTCAGGGATGATGCAGGCTCTAAATAAAGCTTCTATCCCCTGCACTTGTCAATCTTTTGTGCCCCAGACAGTTTTTGTCTCAATGTTGTCTTTCCAAGATTCAAAACGTAGTGAAGACAGTTGAGCATAAAAGGATGTACAATAAATGTGCTTGGTATTTGTTAACATACTTTCATTCCTGTTTTTGTTTACATTTTTAAAGTAAAATGATTCCGTATTGGATACAAATGTTTTTGAGCTACCCTTTGGTGGCGTAGGAGAATGTACCCATTGGTTATACATTAATACATTTCTAAGATTTGCAGATTTGTGTAAGAAATGATGACCATAGTGATTATAACAATACATTTGTTCATAATTTGATGAACCTTCTAAGTATTCATGATTTGTAAAGTCTGACATCATATTATTAACAGTCTCGAAGTTCTAATCATCAGAAAAGGTACTAGATGAAACAAAGTCATTCAAGGAAATCTTGAACTGGTGTGAAATCTTCAACAGCTCTGACGGTCCAAACATGTTATAATTAGGTCTGTCCCAAGCTCTACTCCCTAGCATAGGAACGGCTGTGATGTTCACTGATGACAAGTCTCTTTGTTCACGATGGGATGATTTGTGTGGCTTGAGAAGTAAGTTGATGTTCTTACTTGCTGTGTCCATTGTGACATAGCTTCCATTATCAGCATTCCCAAAGTTATTACCAGAGTCAACCAAAGTAGGAGAAAAAGCACACCCAACACAATCCAAAGTTCAATCCATGGTGAAACCAAATAAGTCTTTTCCAGGTGATGAAAAAGGTCTGTTGCTTGCTCTTTCAAAGATCTTTTTACGGGCGCAGTTTTAGGTTCGCTTGGATCCTCGGAAAATGTATCAAAGTTCATGAAATAGCCAGAGGCAGTTCTGTCAATTGTTGGGATTGCATCGGGATTCGTTGAAATCGCTGGAACCTCAGGATTACTTGTAACATTTGTGTAGTCAGATGCTACTTCATTGTAGACAGGCGTTTCTTGACGAACTGTTATTTGGGTTTCGAGAGGTACAAGTTCCATAGCTTTGTTGCTTAGTCCTTCATTTCGCACTGCAGATTCTTCAAAGGTGATTAGTCTCTCAGTTTGAATCTCTTGGATAGTAGCCAGAGCTGGGCGTCTGCTACATTGGCGGAGTCCACTTGGCCTACTGCTTATGATCGGCCACATGAGGTGGTTTGACCAGGTTGATAGACACGAACCTGTTCTCCTTTTTTCCAGCAAGGGGCGGCAGTAATACTGTTCTTGATCCGTGGATTGCTAGGATAGGTACTGGTTGTCAGTAAGAATGCCCAAATTCCTTCTTGTCCACGATCTTTTCTCTGACCAGATCACCAAGCATTGGGATCCAGAAAGGCATTGCTGGGACGGTCGGTTTCTCTTCAGTGGTGGTTGGCTTCAGGAACACGTTACTTTGTTTCCTTCTTATTTCATTTAAGTCCTGTAAGACAGCCAAACTATCTTTGATATCAAAGAGTTTTTGGTCTACCATTGAAGTCTGAAAATCGAGGTCCGCTACTAACATTCTGGTTCCAAAAAAGACTTCATATGGAATGATACCCCCTAGAGAACTTCTTGGCAGATTATTAAGACTATGTTGGACACTTATTAGATGTTTGACCCACCCGTCACCCGAACCTAATGCCCTGGCTGTTATAGATTGCTTTATGTCCCGTTTTATTCTCTCCACTACCGAATTTCCCTCAGGATGGAATGGACTAGAGTACCGCAATGCAACACCCAGATTGGCCCGGGCCTCCTTGTAAGCTCGAGAGCTAAACGCAGAATGTAGCGTGCCGACTGCGTATGTGCCGATAAAGACTCGCAAATATTTTATAACAGTACGAGCGTCAGCCGAGCGCCGAGGCCACATCCAAATTAATCTTGAGCACGAATCCACTGCGATCATGATATATTTATAGTTGCCATCCCGCTGTAAGGGACCGCAGTGTTCCAGGTAAACGCAAGCTAATGGTTTATCTGAAATCAACAGGGGCATCTGCGCAGGACGTTTCAGAGTAGAGACATTCATCTTTTGGCATATTTCACATTCCAAAACATAGTGTTCGAGGCATATGAGCTGCAGATACTACACTGTGCATTAAATCGCCACCTGGTGTTGGGCTCGGATGATTGCATGTTGTTGTCGTCTTGGAAGTAATCTTTTGTAGTCACGAGATAGGTGACTCCTCACTTGGACGATAGTGCGCATGGGCATCAGCTCCATCCTTAGATTGTTTTTTTCCGCCACTGGGTTCGGATGAACTTTTTCCGCTCCAGCTTGACATCTACTTTTCAAGTACTTCACCTAACTACCTTTGATATCGACTAACATTGTTTTCGACTCCATCAGCTCGATTCCGTTCATCGACTCGGGCCGTTGGGCCTATCCACGCCATGAGGCCTACACCTCCTGGAAAGGATGCCATTCAAGAAATGCCCCGTGTGTGGAGCAAAGTTTCCATGCAGTGACCACCACGAGGTCTGTAACCTGTGCTTATCGCCAGAACACGACGAATCCAGCAGTACAGTCTGCGCGTCCTTTCGATCCAAGAAAACTATCCGAGATCGGAGGGCCCGTCGACACGACATGCAGAGATCAGCTCCGGAACCGGTGGATATCTTCGACGAGGAGGTTCCGCTCGTTCCCGAAGAGGATTCCGAAGATCTTCAAATCGTCGTATCGGAGGCAGACGACTCAGATGACTCCATACCATCGGGTCAGCGCGTGAGTACTACTGCCCCTGCACCACACACAGCACCCAAACCGAAGGCAAAGGTCAACACTCCGCCTCCTGGGCCCAGTCGAGACCGAAAAATCACTTTGAAAGCCCCGCCATCGAGCCCGGCTCCGAAGAAAATAAGTAAGCCTTCCGGCAGCTCCTTACCGAGCAAGCCGCACATGCCGATAACACCAGGTTCATCGGCACCGAAACCGAAAGAAGTCTCTGCTCCGTAGACTTCTAAAGACAAAGGTGCGAAGCCATCATCCGACGCCTCGAAGCCAACAAGACCAGCTTCCACTCCGAAGCCATCACCTCCGGTATCGAAACCAACAAGGTCTGATTCCGATGCACCCAAGCGCTCGAAACAGCCTACCACACCGAAAACAACACCTTCGGTGCCGAAAACTACGCCAAAGGACACTGTAACACCTCCTAAGGCTAAAGACAAGCAGCAACCTCATTTGGATACGAAAAAATCGGCGCCGACAAAGGTTACACAAGGAGAAGAACTTTTCCAACCTGATCCTCTGCAAAAGAAGATCTACATTGACCCAAAGACAGTTGATGTATCTACTATACCACACAAGAAGAGGAAGCCAGATACAACACCTACAACTGTAGTACCTGTCAAGAAGAAGGACTCTGCCACATCTCCTATGCACCCTTCTTCTCCTATACTTCCTTCTCCTTCATCCCCTGTTCCTCTTAACTATTCACCACAGATTTCCCTTTCACATTCTCCTCTTCTGTCTTCACACTCACCTCAAAATGATGATGAGTATAGTTTAGGAAGAGAGATAGACCCAGATGAGCCTTTCCCATACCCTATAGATGATACAGACTGGGAGTACCCGGACCCACAGGATGCACCAGATATGCCTGACCCACAGTCATACCCATCAAAACCTTCTCCCTCAGAAGATAATATTAGTTTTGGACACCTGCTGAACAGAGCTGCCATTTACCAGGGAGTCACTATGCACTCTGATGAGGCAGAGGAAGATTTTCTTTTAGACAAATTTGAACAATCGTAAAGGTCTGTTCAAATTGTTCCTATGATTGAAGGGGTAATCAAACATGCTCCAGAGATATTTAAAGTCCCTGTACGTACTAGGATCCTAAACCTTAGAATTGAGAAAAAATATAGGCCTGCAGCTGCAGATCCAGCCTACATTAAAGGACAACTACCATTAGATTCACTAATTGTATCAAATGCTAGGAAAAGGGCAACTTCACAAATGTCAGGTGAGACACCCCTACCTGACAAAGAATCTAAAGTAATAGATGCTTCAGGCAAAAGAATAGCTGTGCAAGCTTCGAACATATGGCGTATAGCTAACACACAAGCCGATCCTTTCAAGATATGATAGGGCTCATTATGATCAGTTAGAGAAACTACTGGAACATCTACCTCACCAATATAAGGTGCAGGCAAACGACCTTATACAAGAAGGCAAGCTAAATCCTAATGCCTCAATCAAGTGTGCACCTGATATGCAGACAGTACATCCAGAGCTACAAACTCGAGGCCGTGACCGAGGGAGAACGAACACGCCGTGAATATTCAAGGTGATTACAGATACCACAAGAATGGGTTGCGAATAATGGCACCGTTCTGATGGCTTACCCACTTAGATGAATACCTATTGTGAGGAATTGCCTAGTTTCTCTTAGAACAAGGCTACTATTGCCACGAAATACTTGAAGTTCCGCACAAAAAAAGTTTTGGAACAAAATACTGGTGACATATTTCCAATATCTTTCGCCCTGAAGAAGTCCTTTGGACGAAACGCGTTGGCTACGCTTTGTATGAAGATTTTGAATAAAAGCAAGAAAGAAAACCTTTACTGAATTGATTCCTTCATATTATTGATTTGATTACTATTGTTACTGTGTACTGTGTGGGGTGCTGAACCATTGTGTTTTATTGCAACTACATCCAGAGCTGTCAACACTAGTGTCATACTTAGAAGACATGCATGGCTACGCATTTCAGGATTTAAACAGGAAGTGCAAACTACCATTTTAAATCAACCATTTAATCAAAAACAATTGTTCGGACCAGAGGTAGACACAGCACTTAAAAAGATGAAGAAGGATACAGATACTGCCAAATCTATGGGAGCTTTACAGTCCACACAAACTAAAAGTTCCTTTTGTCGCTCCTTCTACAGAGGAGGCTCCAAACAGTCTGGAGCAGACAATACAACATCCTTTAAATCAAACACACAAACATCCTCTAACAAAGGATATTTTAGAGGAATCAACAACAAAGTAAGAGGTTGGGGTAACAACAATAATTGAACCTCCTCCAACACAAAACAGTGACTTTCCTCTGCTCCCCAACAGCATTCCACTCCTGTGGGGGGCAGATTAACACAGTTACTACCTGTCTGGAATTCCATCATAACAGACAAGTGGGTAAGACAAATTATCCAGTCTGGCTACTGCCTGGAACTTACAGCAACCCCTCCACATATACCACCCAGACAGTGTCAAATGTCGGCAGAACACCTTACTGTGCTCAAACACGAATTCCTGTCACTTCTTCAAAAGGACGCAATAGAAATAGTTCCTTTACAACACCAAGGAACAGGGGTTTACTCGCTGTATTTTCTAATACCCAAGAAAGATGGGACTCTAAGACCAATTCTGAACATCAGGCCCCTCAATAATTTCATACAATCAGATCATTTTCACATGATCACTTTACAAAAAGTGCTCCCACTGCTGCAACAAGGCGATTTCCTTACAACACTAGATCTAAACGACGCCTACCTTCACATTACTATGCATCCTGCTCACAGGAAGTATCTAAGGTTTGTACTTGAAGGACAACATTATCAATTCAAAGTCCTTCCATTCGAAGTTACAACAGCACCAATAGTATTTACAAAGTGCCTAACAGTAGTAGCAGCACATCTTAGGAGACAATAAATACATGTCTTCCCTTATCTAGGTGATTGGCTCATAAAAGCCAAGTCATTCAATCAGTGTGTTCAACACACACATCAAAAATTTCAAATATTGCACGACTTAGGGTTCACAATCAACTACACCAAGTCACACCTGCAACCCTCTCATATACATCAGTATCTAGGGGCTACAATAAACACGTCAACAGCTCTAGCGTATCCCAGTCCAGTAACGATACAGAGCATTCAGTCCTTAGTCACAGTCTTCCAGCATCAACAATCTCTGCAAGCCAGAGTGTTCATGAGACTGATAGGCATGATGGCATCTTGCATTTTCATAGTACCATATGCAAGACTGCAGATGCGTCCGTTACAGGAATGTCTAGCACAACAATGGAACCAGGCTCAAGGGCAACTAACAGACCTAGTGTTGGTAGACAGCCGCACACATCGCTCTCTGCAGTGGTGGAACACCAAAAACTTGACAAGGGGGCGGCCGTTCCTCGAACCAGTTTCACAAATAGTACTC
Source organism: Lissotriton vulgaris (assembly GCF_964263255.1). Lineage (NCBI taxonomy): Eukaryota > Metazoa > Chordata > Amphibia > Caudata > Salamandridae > Lissotriton > Lissotriton vulgaris. Next base: position 61,509,920 of record NC_141685.1, on the reverse strand, counting down.
ACAGCAGATGCATCTCACACAGGATGGGGAGCCCATCTCCTACATCCTACAACTCAAGGGCATTGGACCACTCAACAAAGACTGCTCCATATCAACCATCTAGAGCTGCTAGCAATATTCCTAGCAATTCAAAACATTTCAACTTCGAGTACAAAACAAAGCTGTCTTAATCCGGACGGACAACATGACAGCCATGTATTATATACAAAAACAGGGGGGCGGACACTCTCTACAACTGTCCCAGCTCGCACAGAACATTTGGAGATGGGTCATCCCACAAAACATATATCTGATGGCAGAGCACCTTCCAGGAGTTCACAATCAGATAGCTGATCTGTTGGGACGGCATACACAACAAATTCACGAATAGGAACTACATCCGCAAGTTCTTCAACCATTCTTTCACAAGTGGGGCATCCAGACATAGATGTGTTCGCCACACACGAAAATGCTAAATGCCCAATCTTCGCTGCCAGGTTTCCACACCCGCTGTCCAAGGTCAATGCGATATGGATGAACTGGTCAGGCAGATTTGCGTACGCTTTTCCGCCAATACCACTAATACCACTAGTAGCACGCAAGCTCAGACAACAGTCTCTCAAATTAATCCTGGTAGCTCCCACATGGGCATGCCAACCATGGTTCACCACACTGTTAGAACTCTCTCTAGTTCCACACCAAAAGCTACGTCTCACACCATCTCTGCTAACGCAGAACCATGGAGACATCAGACATCCAGACCTAAATCAACTGAATTTGGTGATCTGGCTCCTGAAGTCTTAGAGTTTGGTTATCTTAACCTACCACCAGACTGTCTGAACATCATTAAAGAGGCCAGGAGACCTACTACTAGAACTTGCTATGCTGCTAAATGGAAAAGATTTGCCATTTATTGCAACAATAACCACATTGATCCTTTGGATGCTTCTATCCAAAAAATTATTTGTTATCTTCTACATTTACAAAGATGTAACTTGGCACATTCATCTATACGCCTGCACCTATCAGCAATTGCAGCATATTTACAAAACAGACATTATCTGTCTCTTTTTAGAGTACCTGCTATTAAAGCATGTATGGAAGGATTAAAGAGAATCATTCCCCCCAGGTTACCACCTTCTCCAGTGTGTAACTTAAACGTTGTTCTTACAAGGCTCATGGGACCACCTCATGGGGCCACCTTATGAACAAATGTGAGCTGCAATTCCTCACATGGAAAACAGCTTTCATTATTGCTATTACCTCTCTTAGAAGAGTAAGTGAGATACAAGCTTTCACAATACAAGAACCATTTTTACAACTACATCGTAACAAAGTGGTTCTAAGAACTAATCCCAAATTCCTTCCAAAAGTCATTACTCCTTTTCATTTAAACCAATCTGTAGAGTTACCTGTGTTTTTCCAAAACCCTGACTCTGTAGCAGAAAGAGCTCTACACACACAAGATGTTAAAAGAGCTCTTCTCTACTATATAGATAGGACTAAATCTTTTTGAAAAACAAAACAATTGTTTGTATCTTTTTCTCCACCGCATAAAGGCAACCCCATCTCAAAGGGTGGAATTGCAAGGTGGATTGTAAAATGTACACAAATATGGTATCAAAAAGCAAAACGTACATTAACAGTTCCTCCTAGAGTGAACTCCACACACAAACTAGGATCCTCTATGGCTTTCTTAGGGAACATCCCCCTAGAAGACATATGCAAGGCATCAACATGGTCTACAACACACACCTTCAATAAACACTACTGTGTTGATGTGCATGCCAGGCAGCAAGCTGCAGTATGCCAAGCTGTCCTGAAAAGTCTCTTTCTAACCACTGCAACAGATACAGGTGACCACCGCTAGGGGAGACACTGCTGCACAATCGATGCAAAGTGTAGTATCTGCAGCTCATATGCCTGGAACGGAAAATGCTACTTACCAGTATGCATCTGTTCTTGGCATGTAGAGCCTCAGATTACTGCACGCCCTCCTGCCTCCCCGGGACCTGTATCTGTTCCAGTTTTATCTTATTTAGATGCACACGCATGGACATCCTTTTCTTTACTTCTGCTAACTCCATCATTTCCCATGGCGAAAAACAATCTAAGGATGGAGCCGATGCCCATGCGCACTATGCCCAAGGGAGGAGTCACCTATCTCCTGACTACAAAAGACTTCTTCCAAGACGACGACAACATGCAATCATCCGAGCCCAACACCAGGTGGCGATTGTAGGAGAGTAGGGTCTGCTATCCTATGGTCACCCCAAATTTTTGCTTTTTGCTTCACTGGTTTCTGACTTAATGTGGCTGTGGGCCTGCTAATCAGACCCACAGCCTGCTGTTCTCTCTCTAAATTACTGCCAATGCACTTTAGGTGCATTACGAATTGGAACTGGTTCACCTTATGAGCCCCTGTATTAGTGCACCCTAGGTGCCCAGGGCATAGGTGTATCCAAGGCCTACCAGGGGCTGCAGCATGTATTATGCCACCCCTGGCCTGGCCTCCATATTTGACACAACTGGCTGATCACTCAGCTGGGGTAAGTCGGTGTAACCACCTCTTACTTAGGTACAGTATGTCTGTGCCTAACCCTAAACTGGACACATATGTTCCTATCAGCCACTCCTATGGAAGGCCTCATCAATCCTGGAGGCAGAGTGCTTGGAAATATGTGAGATGGTGCTCTAGCATGAGCTGAGCCTGTCTGCAGCTGTCGGGAACAACTCCCTAAGCTGTTCCGGGATATTGCCATACCATATACTCTTAAGTGCATTATAATCCTCGCGGTTATTTGCTATCTTTGGTTTGGCTTTATCAAAACATGTCGAGTAAGGTGTCATACGAATTGGAATACTATCCCCTCGCCAATTCTGGCGACGGGGATAGCATTCCACCCTTCTAGAGGGACACGACATGTGTGTAGCCTTAACCCCGGTTAAAGTTAAACAGAGCCTCAGCTTCACAAAATGGACGCTGCCACCACAGACACAAGTCTGGCCTCCTGCTGCTGACCGAAACCCGGCAGATGGTGGCCTGGACAAAGGGTTTCCTGCCTTGGGAGGTGCGAGCACCACCCCAGACAGGATTTTGTGTATTGGGTAGGACAGGGCTGAATAGAATCAGACATGCCCGGGGCACACAAGGTGTCCCCGTGCATAGGCCAGTCCAAACCGGTTCTGGGGCCTTCCAGCCCCAGTCTTGGCGCGGAGCTGGACAAAGGAAAGGGGGTGTAACCGCCCCCCTTCCTGGTTCCTCCCAGAGGAGGGACCTAGTAGGTGATCCACCCCCAGTTTGGGAATAAGAGGGGGAGCAGTGCCATTGCACGGCAGATCATCCCGAAATCAACTTTAAACAAGAAGAAGACTGGACTTCGACATTCTGCTGCTCAGAAGACTGAAGAGAATCTCCCTTGTGGCCTAGGAGTGGCCACCCTGTGAACACAGGTACCAACCAGCAACTCGACGTCTGCTTTGCCGCCGCCTCCCGCCGGAGACCGAGCCCAGAGCCCGACAAGAACCAGACCCCCAGACCTCTCCGAGCCCGATCCACAGTCCCTGCGAAGAAGGGACCCGTGGAGGCACCGAGTGACGTGGGACCGGACCTCTTGAAAGACACTCGAAAAGCTGACTGCGCAGCTTCTGAGGCATCCTCGACGTTGTGCTTTGGGGATTGAGAACCCCCACCACCGAGCAGCCCTTGCACCGAAGATCAGCCCTCCAGCATCTCCACAATCTGCGTGGGGCCCTTTTGCATTGTGCCACTCGACGCGCCATCCCGGCCACTAGCCACGTGGTCAGCGGCCATCTTGGCGACGAACCCGAAGATTTACACAGCAGGTCTGGTTGCTCCAGACCTACCCAAGCTCCTGTGAAAAGGAGCACCCGCTCTGACCTTGCTGGTCCGAGTGAACAGCATCTTTCAACTTCTGCGTGGCTTGCACTTGCCAAGGCCTGTTTGCTCCGATCAGGTCGCCGACACCGCCAACAGCGAGAAGCCTACGTGGGACAGCTCGTGACCGACTCCTGGACGTCCTCGACCCCGGGTATCCACGTGGCTGCAGAAAGAAGCTACCCGACAACGCCTGTTTGCACCCGACATCGCCTGGTTCCAATCTGGTTCCACGGTAGTCACTGGCTAGTGACTTTGAACACTGTCCCCTCTGCTTTCAGGTCTTCACCTCTTCAGATCCACCCTTGGATCCACCGGAACTCTTCTCATCGAGCCGCCTGCAGCATCTTCAGCTCCAAGCACCATCGACCAGCGTGACGAAACCCGACACAACTTCGACCCTGTGCACCCGCTTCCTGTGGGTGAGGTAACTCAGCTCCGCCGGTGCTCCTGCACTGGTACACATCCCAAGGGCCTGTGTTTTAAGTTTCAGCTCCGTAGGTCACTCGGAAGGTTCCTAACTTTCTAACTTTGTGCTTTTTACGCACCATAGACTTTGTATTGAGAAGTGCGTGCACTTTGAACACTGCACCCGAGTCCCGTGGGCCTTTCCCGACTTAGTTAACTCCAGTCTCGAATAGCTCCAGCGATTCCCAAGGCCCTAGGCCTCTTCACTTTCCTCTTGGTATCCCTTATACCACTTTTTTAGTATATGGTTTAGGTGGCCCCAAGGGCTCATCCATATTGTGCAACTTTTGTGTATTTTAAACTGTCTTGTGATTTAACGCTTGTGCTTCTGTGCTCATAAAGAGTCCAGGGGATTTTAATAGTTAATAAATCAATATATATTTTCAATATATATCTGTGTGGTGTCCCTTTCATTTGGTATTCAAGGGGGTTGTGTATGGTATAACAGCTGGCTTCACATGCCTTTCAGAGTTTAGCCTAAGACTGCTTTGTCCACGTTACCACTAGGATAACTGGTCTACAAGGTTGAATTACAACCATCATCATAAGGGTTGCTTGGCGTGGTACAAAGTGATCACTAAGAATTAGTGAGCATTATATACCAGGCCAACTTCTCACATTGGTGAGCAGCGGATTGGGATCTGAGCTTGCTGTTGTTTTACCATTACAATCTTTGAGATTATCATTTGAAAGATCATACAGGTACCTGCTAGGTACATATAAAACAAGACTAGTATACTTAAGTTCTACTGAACTTAGTTGTTGTAGAGCAAAGGGAGTAGCACACCCTAGCTACAACTACTAGATAGGTTTAGTAGGTAAACACCAGTGTAGGTAGATTGCAACACATCCACCCACACTAGAGCAATGTCTGGAACAGAGGGGTCCAGTGGACTTACTCCTGTTGAGAGTGACCCTCCAAGGGCACCATCCCAGTTTGCTATTTTTCCCTTTAAGGAATTAAGACAGCTTTGTGTCTTAAGGGGTCTGAAGACAGGGCCTTCCCCTACTACAGACCACCTAAGAGAGCTCTTGGATCAGTCTGAGGCTCTAAAGACCTCTAAAGCAAACCCCACAGGGGATGCTGAAGGAGGCCATCCTTCAGAGGATGACACTGTAGACACCCCTGCCCCTATCATCCTGGTAGATGAGGAAGCCTCCACCACTGGAGCTCCTCAGGTAGATGTAGAGGAAGAAGAAGAGGAGGAGGAGGTGGAAAGCAGTGAGTCAGATGATGACAGAGATAGTCAGGTGCTGGTCAGTAGACTGAACCAGGCTAACTTAAGTCAACTTGGGAATGAATCAGGTAACAACCCATTCAGACCCCCAGGTGGACTTAACCAGGAGCCTAGGAGGAGAAGGATTCACTCAGGTGACTCTGACAACTCCTATGCTTCTAGAGGTTCTCATGGTCACTCCAGAAGGAGGATGACTAGCCCTCAGAGAAGGGAACATGAGACCAAATTGAGAGAATCTCAAATTAGAGAGGCTGAATTGAGAGTCCAGAGACAAGAGTTAGAGATTGCCCTGGCCCAAGAGAAACTTGCTAGAGCAAGACAGCCTAGAGAGAGTGGGGTAATAGAACCCACTGGTGGCAGCAATATCCACAAGGATAAAGACAGGTCTTTTGATAATAGAAACCTGAGTAAGATTGTGCCCCCCTACAAAGCTGGGGATGATATCCATAAATGGATTACTGCAATGGAGAGAGCCTGCAGAGTACAGCAGATCCCTCAGGAGCAGTGGGCAGCAATCTTGTGGCTCTCCTTTGAAGGTAGAGGCCGAGACAGACTCCTCACAGTTAGTGATGGGGATTCTAGAAACTACCTGGTCCTGAACAGTGCTCTGATTGATGGGTTAGGCTTAACCACTGAACAGTACAGGTTAATGTTCAGAGATACCCAGAAGACACAGACTCAGGACTGGTCTGAATTTGTTGAGCGTGCCACTAAGGCTCTGGAGGGATGGTTGCTGGGAAGCAAGGTTACAGACTATGAAGGATTGTATAATTTGCTGATGAGAGAACAAATTTTAAATAATTGTCAGAACCAGCAGTTGCATCAACATTTGGTTGACTCAGATTTGACCTCTCCCCAAGAATTGGGAAAGAGGGCAGATAAATGGGTAAGAACCAGAGTTAAGCAAAAGAACCAGAACCAGAACCAGGGTGGTGACCAGAAGAAAACAGACCAGAAGGGTGGGGAGCAGAAAGCTAAAGACCAGAAGTCTTCAACAGGGCCCCAAACTGAGACAGAGGGTGGGTCCCAAACTTCCAAGAAGAAGAAGAAAGAAGGTCAGAAGAAACCCTGGTGTAAAACTTGTAAGAACACCTCTCACTGGACAAGTGAGTGTAAAAAGGGTGGAGCCCCCAGCACTGCAGCCCCTAAGGCACCTGCACCCACTAGTACAGTTAGCAGTGTTGGTCCTCAAGCCAAGGGATTAGTGGGAATCACTTTGGGAACTGAAGGAGATTCTGACCTAGTCAGAACTCTTACACAGGCTGTTCTGGTTTGTGAAGGGGACATAGATTTGACCCCTGACATAAGTCCCAGTAACCTGGGCAAATACAGACAGACGCCTTTGATTAACAACAAAGTGGCTCAAGCTTACAGGGACACATGTGCCAGTGTCACTATGGTGACACCTAACTTTGTGGACCCTGGACAATACATGCCAGGCGATGATTACCTGGTGACCAATGCCAGCAATGTCACTACTACACATAGTGTGGCACTTGTTAACTTTTCCTGGGGAGGGGTAACTGGCCTAAAGAAAGTTGTGGTTAGTGCTGATCTCCCAGTAGAATGTTTGTTGGGCAATGACCTGGAGAACTCTCTATGGTCAGAAGTTGAGTACAGGACTCATGCAGAGATGTTAGGGATATCATCACATGTCCTTGCTGTGACCAGGTCACAGGCCAAAAAGTGCCTCTCTGAACCTCAGGTCTTGGATCCTGGAACAATGGACCAAGTACCTCCCAAGAAGAAGAACAGGAGGGTTAAGGCTGAGCCTTCCCAACTGCCTACAAGTGAGGATCAGGCTTCACAGGAAACTGATCTTGAGACCCCTGAAGGAACTGTCCCTGAAGAACTTGAACCTGATCAGGTTGAGTTTCTGGGGACAGGGGGACCTTCTAGGGCAGACTTGGGGCAGGCTCAGTTAACCTGTCCTTCTCTTGAACCCCTCAGACAGCAGGCTGCTGCTGAGGCTGCTGGGAATGCTCAAGGTGCCCATAAAGTATATTGGGACGATGGACTCCTTTATTCAGAGGCTAGAGACCCCAAGCCTGGTGCTACCAGGAGGTTGGTTATACCTCTGCAATTTAGGGGCTTCCTACTCACCTTGGCCCATGATATTCCTTTAGCAGGACACCTAGGCCAGAACAAGACTTGGGACAGGCTTGTCCCTCACTTTCACTGGCCTCACATGTCTGAAGACACCAAGGAGTTTTGTCGCTCCTGTGAAACCTGCCAAGCCAGTGGTAAAGCAGGTGGAACAACAAAGGCCCCCCTGATACCACTACCTGTGGTGGGGGTTCCCTTTGAGAGAGTGGGGATTGATATTGTTGGTCCAATGGATCCCCCTACAGCATCTGGGCACAGATTCATACTGGTGGTAGTGGATCATGCCACCAGGTACCCAGAGGCAATTCCCCTTAGGACCACAACAGCTCCTGTTGTGGCCAGGGCCTTACTTGGAGTTTTCTCCAGAGTGGGGTTTCCTAAGGAGGTAATATCAGATAGAGGTGCCAACTTCATGTCTGGATATTTGACAGCTATGTGGAAGGAATGTGGTGTAAACTACAAGTTCACCACTCCTTATCACCCACAATGCAATGGGCTTGTTGAGAGATTTAACAAGACCCTAAAGGGCATGATTAAAGGATTACCTGAAAAGCTCAGGCGAAGATGGGACATCCTTCTGCCCTGCCTTTTGTTCGCTTACAGAGAGGTCCCTCAAAAGGGGGTTGGCTTCAGCCCCTTTGAATTGTTGTTTGGGCACCCTGTAAGAGGACCCCTGTGTCTTGTGAAGGAAGGATGGGAGTTACTCTCAAAAAGCCTAAACAGGACATAGTGGACTATGTACTTGGTCTCCGCTCCAGGATGGCAGAGTACATGGAAAAGGCATCCAAAAACCTTGAGGCTAGCCAAGAATTACAAAAAGCTTGGCATGACCAAAAGGCTGTCCTTGTTGAATTTCAGCCTGGACAGAAGGTATGGGTGTTGGAGCCAGTGGCCCCAGCAGCACTCCAAGACAAATGGTCTGGACCCCATACAATTCTGGAAAAGAAGGGAGAGGTTACCTACTTGGTGGACCTAGGAACTCCCAGGAGCCCCCACAGGGTGCTCCATGTGAACAGATTGAAGGCATATGTCAGCAGGGCAGACATGGGCTTGCTCATGGCTACAGATGAGGGACAGGAGGAAGAGAGTGACCCTCTCCCAGACCTGCTCACTCAGAACCCTGAGGATGGCTCAGTTGATGGTGTGGCCTTAGGTGGCAGCCTCACTGAACATCAGCAACATGACTGCAGACAAGTTCTACAGGCATACAGGCATATGTTCTCCTTGACACCCAGTCAGACTAACTGGTGTACACATGTGGTGGACACTGGTGACAGTCTTCCTGTAAAGAGCAAAATTTACAGGCAACCTGACCACGTCAGGGACTGTATAAAGACTGAGGTGCAAAAGATGCTGGAATTAGGTGTCATTGAGCCTTCAGAGAGCCCCTGGGCTAGCCCAGTGGTTCTGGTCCCCAAACCTCACACCAAAGATGGCAAGAGAGAGATGAGGTTCTGTGTGGATTACAGAGGACTCAATGCTGTCACCAGGACAGATGCACACCCTATTCCAAGGGCAGATGAGCTCATTGACAAGTTGGCTTCTGCCAAATATTTGAGCACATTTGACTTGACAGCTGGCTACTGGCAAATCAGGTTAGCTGAGGAGTCTAAAGCCAAGACAGCATTTTCTACCCCTAGTGGGCATTATCAGTTTGTGGTGATGCCCTTTGGTTTGAAAAATGCACCTGCCACCTTCCAAAGGTTGGTGAATCAAGTCCTCACTGGGTTGGATGACTTTTGTGCAGCTTATCTGGACGATATTGCTGTCTTTAGCTCCACCTGGGAGGATCACCTGGTCCACCTGAAGGAAGTGCTTGAGGCTCTGCAGAAGGCAGGCCTCACTATCAAGGCAACAAAGTGCCAGATAGGGCAGAGCAAGGTTGTATACCTGGGCCACCTTGTAGGTGGAGGCCAAGTTCAACCACTGGAGAGTAAGATCCAGACCATCAAGGACTGGTCCCCTCCAACTACCCAGACTCAGGTCAGAGCTTTCTTGGGCCTGACTGGGTACTACAGGAAGTTTGTTAAGAACTATGGGTCCATTGTGACTCCTCTTAATGATCTGACATCCAAGAAGATGCCCAAAAAGGTTCAGTGGACAGAAATCTGTCAAAAGGCATTTGATGACCTGAAGAAGGCCATGTGCTCTGCACCTATCCTGAAGAGTCCTGACTACTCAAGAGAGTTCATTGTCCAAACAGATGCTTCTGAGTTGGGAGTGGGAGCAGTGCTTTCACAGCTTAATGTAGATGGCCAGGACCAGCCCATTGCTTTCATTAGCAGAAGGCTGACCCCCAGAGAGAAACGTTGGTCAGCTATAGAGAGGGAGGCCTTTGCTGTGGTGTGGGCCCTGAAGAAGTTGAGACCATACTTATTTGGCACTCACTTCAAGATTCAGACCGACCATAAGCCCCTCCTATGGCTTAATCAGATGAAGGGTGAAAACCCCAAACTACTCAGGTGGTCCATTTCCCTACAGGGGATGGACTTTACAGTGGAGCACCGCCCAGGGACTGACCATGGCAACGCAGATGGTCTCTCCAGGTACTTCCACTTAGAACATGAAGACACAACTGGTCAAGGTTAGTCTAATGTCCCTGCGTTTGGGGGGGGGGTTATGTAGGAGAGTAGGGTCTGCTATCCTATAGTCACCCCAAATTTTTGCTTTTTGCTTCACTGGTTTCTGACTTAATGTGGCTGTGGGCCTGCTAATCAGACCCACAGCCTGCTGTTCTCTCTCTAAATTACTGCCAATGCACTTTAGGTGCATTACGAATTGGAACTGGTTCACCTTATGAGCCCCTGTATTAGTGCACCCTAGGTGCCCAGGGCATAGGTGTATCCAAGGCCTACCAGGGGCTGCAGCATGTATTATGCCACCCCTGGCCTGGCCTCCATATTTGACACAACTGGCTGATCACTCAGCTGGGGTAAGTCGGTGTAACCACCTCTTACTTAGGTACAGTATGTCTGTGCCTAACCCTAAACTGGACACATATGTTCCTATCAGCCACTCCTATGGAAGGCCTCATCAATCCTGGAGGCAGAGTGCTTGGAAATATGTGAGATGGTGCTCTAGCATGAGCTGAGCCTGTCTGCAGCTGTCGGGAACAACTCCCTAAGCTGTTCCGGGATATTGCCATACCATATACTCTTAAGTGCATTATAATCCTCGCGGTTATTTGCTATCTTTGGTTTGGCTTTATCAAAACATGTCGAGTAAGGTGTCATACGAATTGGAATACTATCCCCTCGCCAATTCTGGCGACGGGGATAGCATTCCACCCTTCTAGAGGGACACGACATGTGTGTAGCCTTAACCCCGGTTAAAGTTAAACAGAGCCTCAGCTTCACAAAATGGACGCTGCCACCACAGACACAAGTCTGGCCTCCTGCTGCTGACCGAAACCCGGCAGATGGTGGCCTGGACAAAGGGTTTCCTGCCTTGGGAGGTGCGAGCACCACCCCAGACAGGATTTTGTGTATTGGGTAGGACAGGGCTGAATAGAATCAGACATGCCCGGGGCACACAAGGTGTCCCCGTGCATAGGCCAGTCCAAACCGGTTCTGGGGCCTTCCAGCCCCAGTCCTGGCGCGGAGCTGGACAAAGGAAAGGGGGTGTAACCGCCCCCCTTCCTGGTTCCTCCCAGAGGAGGGACCTAGTAGGTGATCCACCCCCAGTTTGGGAATAAGAGGGGGAGCAGTGCCATTGCACGGCAGATCATCCCGAAATCAACTTTATACAAAGAAGAAGACTGGACTTCGACATTCTGCTGCTCAGAAGACTGAAGAGAATCTCCCTTGTGGCCTAGGAGTGGCCACCCTGTGAACACAGGTACCAACCAGCAACTCGACGTCTGCTTTGCCGCCGCCTCCCGCCGGAGACCGAGCCCAGAGCCCGACAAGAACCAGACCCCCAGACCTCTCCGAGCCCGATCCACAGTCCCTGCGAAGAAGGGACCCGTGGAGGCACCGAGTGACGTGGGACCGGACCTCTTGAAAGACACTCGAAAAGCTGACTGCGCAGCTTCTGAGGCATCCTCGACGTTGTGCTTTGGGGATTGAGAACCCCCACCACCGAGCAGCCCTTGCACCGAAGATCAGCCCTCCAGCATCTCCACGATCTGCGTGGGGCCCTTTTGCATTGTGCCACTCGACGCGCCATCCCGGCCACTAGCCACGTGGTCAGCGGCCATCTTGGCGACGAACCCGAAGATTTACACAGCAGGTCTGGTTGCTCCAGACCTACCCAAGCTCCTGTGAAAAGGAGCACCCGCTCTGACCTTGCTGGTCCGAGTGAACAGCATCTTTCAACTTCTGCGTGGCTTGCACTTGCCAAGGCCTGTTTGCTCCGATCAGGTCGCCGACACCGCCAACAGCGAGAAGCCTACGTGGGACAGCTCGTGACCGACTCCTGGACGTCCTCGACCCCGGGTATCCACGTGGCTGCAGAAAGAAGCTACCCGACAACGCCTGTTTGCACCCGACATCGCCTGGTTCCAATCTGGTTCCACGGTAGTCACTGGCTAGTGACTTTGAACACTGTCCCCTCTGCTTTCAGGTCTTCACCTCTTCAGATCCACCCTTGGATCCACCGGAACTCTTCTCATCGAGCCGCCTGCAGCATCTTCAGCTCCAAGCACCATCGACCAGCGTGACGAAACCCGACACAACTTCGACCCTGTGCACCCGCTTCCTGTGGGTGAGGTAACTCAGCTCCGCCGGTGCTCCTGCACTGGTACACATCCCAAGGGCCTGTGTTTTAAGTTTCAGCTCCGTAGGTCACTCGGAAGGTTCCTAACTTTCTAACTTTGTGCTTTTTACGCACCATAGACTTTGTATTGAGAAGTGCGTGCACTTTGAACACTGCACCCGAGTCCCGTGGGCCTTTCCCGACTTAGTTAACTCCAGTCTCGAATAGCTCCAGTGATTCCCAAGGCCCTAGGCCTCTTCACTTTCCTCTTGGTATCCCTTATACCACTTTTTTAGTATATGGTTTAGGTGGCCCCTAGGGCTCATCCATATTGTGCAACTTTTGTGTATTTTAAACTGTCTTGTGATTTAACGCTTGTGCTTCTGTGCTCATAAAGAGTCCAGGGGATTTTAATAGTTAATAAATCAATATATATTTTCAATATATATCTGTGTGGTGTCCCTTTCATTTGGTATTCAAGGGGGTTGTGTATTGTATAACAGCTGGCTTCACATGCCTTTCAGAGTTTAGCCTAAGACTGCTTTGTCCACGTTACCACTAGGATAACTGGTCTACAAGGTTGAATTACAACCATCATCATAAGGGTTGCTTGGCGTGGTACAAAGTGATCACTAAGAATTAGTGAGCATTATATACCAGGCCAACTTCTCACAGCGATCTAATGCAAAGTTTAGTAATCTGCAGCTCTACATACCAAGAACAGATGCATACTGGTAAGTAGCATTTTCCTTCTCCCACATTGCCCCGATTTCAATCCTGGTCCAGGGGCGTACAAATAATGGAAACCACATACCCTTTAGCAAATTTTAACTTTCACTCTGCTGCCCCCACTACCCTGAGCTCATTATTGTGGTATTTTGTATACCTTTCTCTATAACAATACATTCCTGAACTCCTCCCTCTCAGTGAGGGGGTTGTATCACGGTGCAAGGAGATTCCGAATGAGGAAGCATGCCAACTATGGTGGGTGAGGGAAATCGTCCTTTTAAAGGGATATTTCATCTTAGCTAGGTCTTCATTTGCAACAGAAATCCTCAGAGACCCAAGAGTTTCTTGATTGTGGTAGAAATACATTTTTACCCTTCATTGTACGTTCAAGCACAGACCATTGCTTGAAATGTTGTGATCAATGTAGGAAAAATACTCTGTGCACTGATAAAATGTGTTAAAATAACAGAAAGTTGGTGGCTAGGATGGCGGCCTGAGCGGACGCACTCTCGGAGGCTCCTCGGCCCTAAGCCCTAAAACTCGGCTCTATAGCGGGTACTCTCCCTTTCTCCTCGATAGCTCGGCACCCCAGAGCGAGCCAGACCACCCGGTGCCGCGCAGGTGTCGGTTTGAAGGCACCGCTGGCGGAGTGCGGCGGGACCGGGAACCGGCCTCCGGAGACACGAGGCTGAAGGAGTGTGGAGAGAGGCGGCCGGTGCCTGCGGGGCTTCTTGAGCTCCGGCGGCCGAGAGAGCGACCTGGCTGGAGGCTGCGGTGAGGGGAAGCAGAAGATCGGCAGCGGCCCCCGTACCGGGGGCGGAGCGGAGACCGGGCCGGGCATCTGCAGAGCGGCCCAGCAGTGCCTCACCCGAGGGCCGAGGGGTACGGGCCCTTCGAGACAACTGAGCCCCCGGCTTCGGGCCTAGTCCGGCCCCGGAGTATAAGCGGAAGTGCGGCCACCGGGAGCGACGGCCCAGCAGCGGAGACGGTGGCAGCGACCCCCCCCTCCGGCGACGAGCAGCTCACCCGGTAAGGTGTGGAGGGGGGTGTGGAGAGACAGCGGAGGAGCACTGGGAAGACCGTGCCCGGGGCGTGCACAAGGCGAGACAAAGCTGCAGCGGCGCCTGGCACTAGGGAGCTGCTGCTGATTGCCCCTGAGACTGTACCTGTGTTGGGGCGGCGCCATTGATCGGGGGGCCGAGCGGGCAACCGCGCCAACAGGATTACTAGCCGCAGATTCAGACGCGCCGCTCCCGCCGGATGGCCCACGTGGGCCCTATGTAAAATAGCCCCAAGAACCGAGAGCGGGACATACATGGCAGTTCGCCAGGGTAAATGAGGAGGCCAGACTTGGAGAGTCAATCCCGCTGACCAAGTGCACCAGACAAGCTCTCCCTAAGGCCCGCAACGGTTGGCCCAGCACAGCGAGTTCCGGGGCTGCGGACACGGTCCCTGAGATCGGAGAGCACTCAGTGGAAAGCGCTGAGACCAACATCGGGGTTGGCAAACGCAGGGTTCCCACCCCCCGACCTACACAGAGGCCTCTGAGCGTCCGGGCCGAGTGTGCCCCTCCCGGGGAGTCCGACGCAGCTGGACCCGAGCTGCCTGCAGCTTTTGGCGGCCAAGGAGCGGAGACCCCTCACTTTCGCCACCCCTGTCTGATCACCACCATGGCCAACACAGGGCGCAAGGGCAACCGCACAATATCGGACTTACTCCACAAAAATGTCGCCAAAACGGAGAAAACCCCGGCACAATCACCTCCAAAGACACCGGCTACCGCCTCGACCACCGACGATGACGCGGCACCCATCACAAAGGCCTTCCTGGCCTCCCTCTTCAACACCCTGAGGGAGGACTTGCAGACCCTGAAACAGGAGCTTGCAGGGGAGCAGAAGGAGCTGCGCAGAGACGTGGATGGCCTGGGAGAACGGGTGGCGGCAATGGAAGAGGCAGACCATTCCCGCAGCATGGAGGTGGAACGGCTACAACAGGAAATCATACGCCTGCAAGATCAGCAAGTGGAACTCCAGGCCCACTCAAGGGTCTTGAGAACCGTTCCCGACGGAACAACATCAGGGTCCGAGAGGTTCCATCGAAATCGGAGGAGAACAGCGTCACAGCGTATCTGCAGGACCTATTCCGGGAGATCCTTGGGAAATCAGGTGATTTTGAAATCCGGATTGATCGCGCTCACAGGGTCGGCCCGGAATGCACCCCATTTTTTGGGGGGAAAACAGATTTTATTAGTCAAGTAGCACATATCAAGCAACACCCTGTAACCCAGAGGCAACTGCACAATCATTACAACAAAGTCACATTTGCCCTTGACTGTTCGGTTCAAAGTCTTTCAGCCCCCCAGGAATTTCTGCCCCCAAAACAATAGCGTATAGAAAACCCCCCTCCCATACTCCCAACTCCCCCCTCCCCCAACTCCCCCCCAAACACCCCCCCAGGTCACTCAAGTCCACAATTCCATAATCACAGTTATACAGAATAACCATATACCATAAGGCACTCACAGTCCACCCCACCACCCACCACTCCTTCGGCACATTCCTTTGTATTCGCCTGCAGTCTGCCCCTGACCAGGCAGTAACTGCTCATCAGGAGGGTCCAGCCACAGTCCCCGATATTCTGCCCACCTGTTCCAGATTTTATAATGCTTGTGTGGACACCCCCCTCGCCACAAAAATAGGCTGCTCCAGGCCCATGCAAAAATCTAGACCATTTTTCCAGACTGCTACTGATGGGGCCCTTGTCGCTTTCCACGCCTGTGCAATGTCTCGTTTTGCTAAGGTGAGTCCTAACAATAAGAGGTGCCGTTTGTATCTGTTACCTCCCACCCCCTCCATATGCACCCCATTTTACTTTCAGATTTACAAATGTCCCCTTGGGTTACTACTTCCAGTTAATGATTTCAGCCCACATTTGGTTTCAAAGCTTAATACAAACCTTAAGGATGTACTAAAGTATCCTGAAGGGACCCTATTAACGTTCCCCTTCCAAATTCTGAATTGTGAAGTGGGCTTAGTACATTTCAAAAAGGGGTTTAGCATTTGCAAACTCTCTGAATTACCGAACCGGTGAATTTTTGAACAATAAGACCCTTGGTACAGGAGGCCATGTTTCTCAATTCCCTCCATATTAAGTTTGCTAATAATGTTAGTTGAATGATAACCTGTGCACGTACCTATTTTGTGTTAGTGTTGCTTCAGATCAAATAAAAATCATCACACATAACTCTTACACAATACTTAAAGACAGCATTTCTGGCATCCAGCTTTAATGTTTTGTTAAATATATTTGCAAATGTTGTCACTTAAACAGGAAAGCAGCTAAAGCGGTCTCTGGACATAAAATAGGATGTATTCATAATCTTTAGATACATTTTCTGAGTTTCAGGAACAATGTGTGTCTTCTGGGTTTTCTCTAAACCATTATAATAAATATATTCAATGCTTTTAGATTTGATCTGTTTGTACTGGTTTCTATTGCAGACAATAATCTAGATTTAGACCAAGGATCAATTCCAACCATGGCTTTTAAAATCTATTTATCATTGATCTCTTTTAGTGTTATCGCAACTAAAACTGTAATAGAACTGATCTGAGAGATGGACCTTCAAGTATTAGGCTCAGTCAATTTATTGAACAAACTATGGAGTTAAAATCTGAATAGATTAGATCCACAAGCATTGCCTGACCACTGTATTTTACATCAATAGATTACTTATCAGCACATTTTCACTCATCTTCTATTTTTCGTGGAGCTCGTGCTGGGTCTGTTTGAACTCTTTTAAAATATGGCATTTAAATGTCCAAAAGTTCAGGAATTCTAGTTTCAAGCCTGGTCAAACCTTAATGAATGCTACACCAAAAGATGCCCTTCTGTTCCTGCATTTTATTGTGCACCATGATTCAGAAATGGTATGTTTTTCCTTTCGGAGGTAAAATACTAAACATATTTATTGTAGTTGCCATCTGAAACATTATCACTAATTGGGAAGATAACAACAAGTGGTCCTGTGATGCTTGCTCGAATGGGAAGTGTTTGATTAGAAGGTGGATTGAATTAAAGTTTAGCTGACAATTTTACAAAAGTGTGTGGAATTTGTATTTATTTAAAATTGTTGATCTCCAAAAAGGCTTAAATCAATAAATTGAATTGAAATTCAAGTTTATCATTTGAATCCTGTTGTAAAATATGTGATTTTGAACCCCATGAGGCGGTTCCTTTTCAGAAAGCATTCAGGTTGTATTCATGAGTCAAATAATGCTGAGGAGGTTAAAATATTCAAATTGAATTCTAATTACACATGAAATGTTCATTGTTCATTATATTTCTCGTAGTATTTTAATGTGCGGACTTTATTGCTTAAGGAAAATAATTAGTATTTGTTTTTCTATATGTAGGAAGCATTACATTAATGAAATCACTGTATCCCACCTTCTTTGTTTCCTTTCCTGTTCTTTATGAACGTTTTTATTGTTGAACTTTAAAGATTGCCCGAAATTAGAAATTGTGCTCTACATAGCTTTGCTGTGTTACAGTATGTTGATTTTTATGTACAACTTTTGTCTCTTATGTGTATGGAAACTGATGTTTTGGTTTACTTAAATAATCAGCTTATGTTTATTAGGTTTTATTATTCAATAAAATGTTTCAAACGCAACAAATGGTAGTTGATATGTATTTACAACTGCAGCATTTTTATTGTATGGGCACTTTCAAAGGGGCTAAAAAGATGGTCTGCGGGATGACGGAGGACCACATTGGCATCAGCAGGGAGAGGTTTGGGCAGGTGATTAGAGGTACATGTATGGTTGGAAGTAGGGGGAACAAAGCATGTACATTGTGTGGACTGTGACTCCTGGAGTTATTGTGAGGGATACCATGCTACCCTGTAAATGAATCCCCTAGTGATTATTATCAACAAACTTTATTCGGTTTTATAAAAGAAAACCATAAAAGTCACATATAAAATGATAAAACATTTTCCAAGTTACAGATTGAAAAAATATAATATGTCCAAGTTAGTCAGAACACAAGATAAAAAGGTATGAATTACAGTACAGAAGTTAATCGCAGCTTGACCTGAGTCTAACAGCGACCCGTAAAAAGTTAAGCGTATGCAAAACAGTGTCATCAGAGCAGTTATTAAAAGATAAGAGCTGGTCTCACCCCCCTAAAACCCGCTTTTTTGAGAATGGGAATAATAAATAACTTTCTAGGGACAGCATAAAAACTACAAAACCTTAAAAAGTGCATCATGTCCTGAGGAGACTCCCCGTTGCAGCCACAGGGCAGGAGGCACAGACCTCTGTGCGAGCCACGAGGGTGTGCCAAGAGGTAATGGAAGAGGTTGAGCTGAAACAGGGTCAATAGAAAACGATCATGGATGCTTTTAAGCCCTAGAAGATAAGGTTCGGTGGTTGGTACAGTTTTTAACACAATGTACTTACTCACACTAGACTTACACAGCTCATTTCCCTCTCTTTCACAGCAGCTCATTCTTAAAAAACACTCTTTGACCAGAGAAAGGTCCCTCTTACATATGCACTCAGGTTTAGCAAATAGTTTCTACCTACCCTGGAGAGACCAACTCTTATAACTGGAGCCATCGGATGCTTGAGACATGATCAAGTGAAAGTCACTCCCGTAGGACATCTCTGCAAGTGTATTTTCTTAAACCCTTGGCTGCAGGGCATATTCCCCTGCTGTGCCGGGGGAGGGGAGGGGCGCGCACAGTGCCCCAGTGCTCATGACGAGCTCAGCTCGTCATAAGCCACGGTTCTTGTGTGCTCATGACGAGCTGAGCTTGTCACGGCCACGCTCGTTTCAATAGAACGCTCAGCACAGCAGGGGAATAATCCCCGCGTGTGAGCATTCTAACGGCCGTGACGAGTTCAGCTCGTCATGAGCACATGGGAACTGTGGCGCATGACGAGCTGAGCTTGTCATGAGCATGGGAGGGGTTAATAAGCCCAAATATTAAGCCACAAAGACAGGGGACGGAAAGCCAGTACATCTGAGAGGAAAGAAATCCCCAACTCTTCGTGCACGACATAAAATGGGTTGCTTTGTGGACACGTCGCAGAAAAGAGTTTTCAACACTTTGCACTGCCCCTACCCTAATGTGACCGCATATCTCACTCCCATAACTAACCTTTGAGATATATTTGGCTTCATATATCTTCAAAAGAGCCCCTATTGGCTTCCCTTCCACTCTGCTGGCAAAGTTAAGAACAGCTGCAAAAGCTTTCACTATATCCCCTTTCTTGCAAGTCAGCAAAGGGCACCAACTCAAGGAATCGTTACACAACTCCTAAATAGGAGAAAACATTGGTCTTCGGTACTGATGAAAGGTGAACTGCTTAGCTTTATGAGGTCCCACCTGCAAAAATGAACACATTGGAATGATTAAACAAAAGGTTCAAGTCCTTCATAAAAAGGGCAAAAGAATTAAGAAGAAGTTGTAGGCCCCTAGTTGTCCTCGTCCAAGGACTGCGTCGTCCGCGTAAAGGAGGACTGGCAGGCTACGCTTGCCTACCTGGGGACAATCAGCATTTGTGCTTTGCAACATCTACATGAAGTCATTACCGGTACTGATCATTCAATTTCACCTCACGTGCTATAACTATGCCGACGACACACAAATACTCCAACTGGAACACCCCAAAGACATTGGAAAATTCCCAATTTTCAGTTGTCTCAGAGCTGTGGATCAGTGGATGACTTGGAGCCATCTCAAATTGAATGCTTCCAAAATGGAAATACGCAAATGTGGCGATTGGAAACATTATGACCCGCTTGCTGCCTGGCGAACTGGGATCACCTCCTAATGTATCCAAGGAAGTTAGAAACCTCGGAATGACCATGGACTCCAAGCTATCAAAGAATACCCAAGTGGACAAACTAGCAAGATCAAGCTTTGTCACTATAACAACACTGCAACAAATTTTCCCTCATTTGGGATTTCCACACAAGGTCCAAGCGACGATCTCCCTTGTTCTGTCCAAACTCGATTACTCCAATAGCCTCTACCGCGGATCACATTTAACGACCATGAAAAGACTACAACGGATCCAGAACTCGGCTGCCAGACTACTCTTGCATATCAAACCAGGAGACCACATCTCACCTGCCTTGAAAGCCCTGCATTGGTAACCAGTTGCCAGAAGATCCACATTCAATCTACTTTGTATCACCCAGAAAGCACTACATAGAATGGGACCGCTCTTCATTATGAATAAAATCACCAAACACATTCAACAAAGGAACCTCTGCTCTAAAAGGGCATCTTGCCTCAAAATCTTAGGATACCAGAAAAAAACATGGGTTGCACATCCTTCTCTGTTCAAGCAGCCAAACTATGGAACTCTTTACCATCCTGAAGGAGGTATACTTGAATGTGAACTCTATACCAAACCAATGGCGAGGAACTCTCTACTTGTTTTCAATAGTCACCACCCACGGGCCCTACGTGAAAACCTCCCAGTCGGCTAATTCCGGCGGGTAAGAAGAAATTGCTCCTCCAAAGCATTGTTTGATAAACATGCAAAAACTCTATCCATGCAACTAGAAGAGCGACAATATCCTAAACATCTGGTCAAAAAGGCTTGGAAACAGACATCCAATAACAACCGAGAGGCCCTTCTGGATAAGCGGCCTGAGAAGGCTCCACTAGACAGGCTCACTTTTGTAAGCACATTTAGTGCCCTCTCAAAAAAAATACAAAAGGCAGTACGTAGGCACTGGGGCATCCTCATTGTAGCAGACACTAGCATACCTCTTCCTTTGTTCTCCTTTAAGAGAGCACCGAGCTTACGTGACAGCCTGGTCCATACGAGACCTAGAGTACAAACAATGGACAGCACCAATACACTTTGGAACCTCCCACCAGTCCAGGGTCACTATCCCTGTGGCTCTTGCAGCATTTGTCCACAGACCTACAAAACAGATAAAGTTGACCTCGGAATGGGAAAACCTTGGCTACTCAAAAAACATATGAATTGTAACTCAGAGAGAGTTATTTATATGATAACCTGTCCCTGTTCACTTGGGTACATTGGTCATACAACCCGTAAAATTAAGCTTAGGATTAGTGAACACAAAAGCACTATCCGGTGTCACAAACAATCCAATCGCCTGACTAATCACTTCCTGTCCATGAAACATACACCTGAAGACATGAGGTGGGTGATTCTTGAACACCCCTTTATTCCATCACACATAAGCGATGTGTCCAGATTCTTATTTGTGAAGGAACAGAAATGGATTTTTAAATTGAGAAGCGATAGGAAAGGCTTGAACGATGGTATTCCGTGGATATCGTTATAGCTGAATACATCTTGACATTGGCTCCTGCGCTTTTCTCATTTTTTTCATTTGTATACCTCAGGATGAGGCAAAATGTTTCTAGGTTACTTGTGGAGAATTTTCCTTACAAATTGTCCTAAGTATAAATGAAACTACTTGTATTTTGATGTTTTCTTGTGCAGGTGCCTTCAACAATATACAAGTATGGCAAAAAGAATTTAAACAAAAAAAAAATATTCCCCCCCAATAAAAAACTTTTTGTTTTACAAAAAATCTTTTCTCTTACACAATATAGGTTTCCTTCAAAAATAGATTATTGGGTGTAGAAAGAGATCTTTCTAAAAATTCTTATTCCCCATGGTGTATGGATACATATTTTTGCTACCATTATAAGTCTTGGTAATTGTGGCTAACATGCGGGCTATCCCGCTCGTCATGAGCACACGGGAACCGTGGCTCATGACGAGCTGAGCTTGTCATGAGCATGGGAGGGGTTCATAAGCCCAAATATTAATCCACAAAGACAGGGGGCGGAAAGCCAGTACATCTGAGAGGAAAGAAATCCCCAACTCTTCGTGCATGACATAAAATGGGTTGCTTTGTGGGCAAGTCGCTGGAAAGAGTTTTCAACACTTTGCACTGCCCCTACCCCAATGTGACCGCATATCTCACTCCCATAACTAACCTTTGAGATATATTTGGCTTCATATATCTTCAAAAGAGCCCCTATTGGCTTCCCTTCCACTCTGCTGGCAAAGTTAAAAACAGCTGCAAAAGCTTTCACTAGATCCCCTTTCTTGCAAGTCAGCAAAGGGCACCAACTCAAGGAGTCATTACACAACTCCTAAATAGGAGAAAAAATTGGTCTTCGGTATTGACAAAAGGTGAACTGCTTTGCTCTACGAGGTCCCACCTGCAAAAATGAACAAATTGGAATGATTAAACGAAAGGTTCAAGTACTTCATAAAAAGGGCAAAAGAATTTAGAAGAAGTTGTTGGCCCCTAGTTGTCCTCGCCCAAGGACTGCGTCGTCCGCGCAAAGGAGGACTGGCAGGCTACGCTTGCCTACCTGGGGACAATCAGCATTTGTGCTTTGCAACATCTACATGAAGTCATTACCGGTACTGATCATTCAATTTCACCTCACGTGCTATAACTATGCCGACGACACACAAATACTCCAACTGGAACACCCCAAAGACATTGGAAAATCCCCAATTTTCAGTTGTCTCAGAGCTGTGGATCAGTGGATGACTTGGAGCCATCTCAAATTGAATGCTTCCAAAATGGAAATACGCAAATGTGGCGATTGGAAACATTATGACCCGCTTGCCGCCTGGCCTGATGAACTGGGATCACCGCCTAAAGTATCAAAGGAAGTTAGAAACCTCGAAATGACCATAGACTCCAAGCTATCAAAGAATACCCAAGTGGACAAACTAGCAAGATCTAGCTTTGTCAATATAACAACACTGTAACAAATTTTCCCTCATTTGGGATTTCCACACAAGGTCCAAGCTACGATCTCCCTTGTTCTGTCCAAACTCGATTACTCCAATAGCCTCTACCGCGGATCACATTTAACGACCAAGAAAAGACTACAACGGATTCAGAACTCGGCTGCCAGACTACTCTTGCATATCAAACCAGGAGACCACATCTCACCTGCCTTGAAAGCCCTGCATTGGTAACCGGTTGCCAGAAGATTCACATTCAAGCTACTTTGTATCACCCACAAAGCACTACATGGAATGATACCGCTCTTCATTAGGAATAAAATCACCAAACATATTCAACAAAGGAACCTCTGCTCTAAAGGGGCATCTTGCCTCAAAATCTTAAGATACCAGAGAAAAACATGGGTGGCACATCCTTCTCTGTTCAAGCAGCCAAACTATGGAACTCTTTACCACCCTGAAGGAGGTAGACTTGAATGTGAACTCTATACCAAACCGATGGCGAGGAACTCTCTACTTGTTTTCAATAGTCACCACCCACGGGCCCTACGTGAAAACCTCCCCGTCGGCCAATTCCTGCAGGTAGGAAGAAATTGCTCCTCCAAAGCATTGTTTGATAAACATGCAAAAACTCTATCCATGCAACTAGAAGAGCGACAATATCCTAAACATCTGGTCAAAAAGGCTTGGAAACGGGCATCCAATAATAACCGAGAGGCCCTTCTGGATAAGCGGCCTGAGAAGGCTCCACTAGACAGGCTCACTTTTGTAAGCACATTTAGTGCCCTCTCAAATAAAATACAAAAGGCACTGGGGCATCCTCAATGTAGCAGACACTAGCATACCTCTTCCTTTGTTCTCCTTTAAGAAAGCACCGAGCTTACGTGACAGCCTGGTCCATACGAGACATAGAGTACAAACAATGGACAGCACCAATACACTTTGGAACCTCCCACCAGTCCAGGGTCACTATCCCTGTGGCTCTTGCAGCGTTTGTCCACAGACCTACAAAACAGATAAAGTAGACCTCTGAATGGGAAAACCTTGGCTACTCAAAAAACATACGAATGTAACTCAGAGAGAGTTATTTATATGATAACTTGTCCCTGTTCACTTGGGTACATTGGTCATACAACCTGTAAAATTAAGCTTAGGATTAGTGAACACAAAAGCACTATCCGGTGTCACAAACAATCCACTCGCCTGACGAATCACTTCCTCTCCATGAAACATACACCTGAAGACATGAGGTGGGTGGAAATTTTTAATAACAGAATTTGTGGCTCCTGAAGAAGGCGTCCCTTGAAACGCCGAAACTCGCGTCGAGAAAGCATTGATTGCCACTCCTTGGTTCTTTTAAATATTATGTGATTATATTGCTATAAAATTGTATCATCTGTTTTTTCTGGTCTTTGTCTAATTGTATGTAATGTTGATGTATGTGATATTTGGTTTTAACATGAACACTTGTTAAATGAAATAGAGTTTTTTGTACCTAATTGAATTTGTGGTTCTTTTTTGCAATTACCCTTCCCTTCTGCTTGCCATGATTATGCTGTGATATACCCATTGTTTATAAACAGACACAACATTGGTGGGCAACTTGCAAGATCAAAAAATGCCTTAAAGATAAGCAGCAAAATTTGATTTATTCACCGTTTCAGTACAATTCGGTGATTGAGTTCACCACCTATCAGTATAAACATGCATATTGTGGAGGTATCATTGTAAGCCACCCAAAACAAAGGCACTGGATGTAACCACTTGGTAGCAGGGCTCGGAGAACAGAGTAGCACAGCCCTGCCACTGCTCCTTTGTCTAAAAATAAAGAAAATGTCTTTACTTCTCAGAGAAAGTAAGCAACCTATTGATCTTCAATAGCCCGGTACGTCAATACAGATACATGGCCTAGAGTACTCAAGTTGTTCTAATCTTACTGGCACCAGTCCTTTGGTGTAAGCTGTAAGACCATTGTGCATGATAAGCAAACATCCAATTAATACATATGCCAACAGTCAGTTTGGGCTACCACAGGGACTGAACAACCATATATCTGCAGTGGGGCACTCAACCTTTGAGTGAAAGACGGGAAGAGGGCCAGAAATGCTGCCCAATTTCCCATTCAGGAATACCCACCCTACACCATCAACCAGGTACTGGGCTGTGCCATCTGTGCCCCCTCTGTTTGCACCTGTGGCCCCTGCGCTGTACTGCCTTCACTGCCTACTCAGCTCTCCCCTACTGTGCCCCCTTGAGAAGCACTGAGGTCCTGGAAGCTATTGTGCCGTGAAGCGCTGTACCTGAGAAGCGCTATTACTTAGACTGCCTGTCCTGCTAGAACTGCTGTGACTGCCCCCATAGCGCATGTCACCCAAGCGCTGGGCCCCCAGGAGAAGCGCTGCGTAGCCTTGCTAGCTCTGTGCTTTGAAGTGCTGAGGAGAAGCGCTGGTGGCCCCACTCACCGCCGTGGCCCTTGCCCCCCCGCCAGAGCCTCAGGCGCCGTTCGCGGCCTGTGCAGGCCCAGAAGCGCCGACCTCATCACCCCCACGGTGGCTCCCGGGGGCCAGGAGAGGGCTGCCGAAAATCTTAGTCAGGCCGCGATCTGAGGAGAGGGCCGCGCTAGGCCCTGAAGCCTGCCTCCACCATCATGTCACAGAGGCATCGTCCTGGATCCTGCCCCCCGTCAAACGCCACACAGCCATTGGTCCCCCACACCGTTGACATCACGACAGGCCCGGGAACCAGCAGCTTCACCATCGGAGGGCTCCGGAAGAGCCTGAGAGCCCCTCCGAGTTGTGACGCCCTCGGGGCCGGCCCTACCATCAGCGCGGGGCCCGTGCCGCCCTGCTGTGTCTGCAGCCGGTCCCTCTCACCCAGAGGCCTGCTGACATTGCCGCAAGGGGCCGAGGAGGCCTGAAGAGACCAGGTAACACCCGGGGAGGAGGGAGGAAGGCTATTTGAGGCCCCTAGTTCACCCCTCCCCTGGGGAATACTGTTGTTGGGCCCCGTTGGCCCTGTGAAATCCTTCCAAAGTACTGGAACTGGGCCGGAGCCCCAAGACACACCTTTGAGGCCTAAGTTGGTCCAAGTTAACCCCTGGTTGGGGAAAGTAGTTGGTTACAGGCGACTGTTAGACCCTACTACCAGGGGTGTGGTGATTGCCTTACATAATGTTACTCCTGAGTAAGGAAATGTTTATACCTGCCGTAAGAGGAGGTTCACGCTGATTTAAGGATGTTTCCTAGTTTTCAATGGAAATGTCTATCCTGGCCTGATGTAATGTTCATACTGCTTATTTATTGAGAAGCTGATTGCGACCTCATGCACCAGATCTGCCCCTGCTAAATGCAATATTGAAGGAGGTTCCCACTAGTGAATTCCTTGCAGGGGGTGATACGATACAATTTTGACAAATAAGTTATTACCGTGTATTTTCTTACAGGTACTGACTAGGAGCAAGGCTGATGCCAGGCCTACAGTTATTTACTATTTATTATTTATTTATTTATCTATTTATGGCTGAGAAATGAAAAGTATACTCTTTCAAGGAAATGTGAATTGAGTTAAAGCTATCTTGATTACCTGATCGCCCCAAATGGTCTATCACCCGTGACCTTAATCCAGATAAAAGTACATTGTTTTAATCAATCCCACTGGTGTGGTCTCAGTCATTGTGTGTGTTACCTGTCTCAGTGGATGTGTGTGCTGTGTGGTCACTTTACACCTAAGCTTCGGGTTCCTACCCGCTCGAGCCAAGCTACCCCCCCAGGGAACTGGTGACCCCAGTTCCTACAAATACTATACAAATAAATCCATCACATGAAACAAATATACCAGAACCTCTTTTCAATATTCCTCAAAAACAAAACATCACACACACAAGCACAACAAAATCTTCAAAGCGCAATACCTCTTAATACCTACCATCACAAAATACAAACATACACCAACTTTTCACACACCATAAAGGAACAAACTCCAATGCCAAGCTTTCTCTCTTCTACCACACCTAACAAAGATACAGCAACACAGCAACACTCCTCCAAACGCCTCTCATCCATTGGCAATTTAGAAAAGTACTTCATGACCCACATGCTGCACCACCACCCCTGACTCCTAAACCTGCAGCCCTAAACATGCAAACAATATAAGCAATGTGCCACACCTCACAACTTCGCTTCCCCATGTCTACTGCACAACAATGTTACACCACAAAAACAACACAGCCAACCAACTAACTCTCAAACACCATCTTCACCACATTCACACGCAGACCCATCAAAATGCCTTCTTAGCATGCTGAATGAGGAAAATGATACAGAACAGCTACAATATTGCTATCCTAATACAGCTAATACCAGCACTAAAAACACACCTGCTAGAAACCCACACAATACTGATCACTCTTCTACAAAACAAACTCTCACTGTAGCCAAAGCCTATTCTCTAAACTGTCCACTAATAAATGCTTGGTGCCTCTCTAAAAACAAACTTCACATCTACGACCTACTAACCGATGCAAAACCCGACATACTATTTGTTAGACCTGTCAGCCCTAGGGTGGTCTTTCCCTATTTTTTTCGCCCTTGCCTCATTTTTTCCCACCTTCTTCTTGTTGGCCTTAGGTCTCCCGGCACCTTCCCATTGCTAATCAATGCTATGGTGCAGGTGCTCTTTTCCCCCAATATGTCTGCCACTGACCCCTGCTACTGCAGCGTGGTCTTTCAGATGCACTCTAGTAGCCAGGAGCTGGCTGGAACCCCTAAACATTGTTGCGATACCAGCCTACCTTCCCTCCCATAGCTAGAGTGAGGAAGCTACTGGAACCTTCCGGAATAGGGTAGTGGTCACCAACTGCCATCTGAGAGAGTGGTCACCTGACCTGGGACTATGAAAGAAAAGGGAGGGAAACTTTCCAGTCAGTTGGGGCATCACTGACCTGGGGGACCCTACGCAGGAGACTTAGGCGGTAGGGCCTAGTCAGGAACCTATACCACTGGGGGTGACAGGGTTTAGGCGCTGCCCACCAAGCTGTGGGAGGAACACTGAACTAGCCCACTGATCTGGCCCGGCAGAGGGGAAGCCAGGGACCACCTGAAGTGACCTGCTGAGGAAAGCCTTCAACTCAACCGCCCCCCCTCCTCAAGAGACCAAGAATCTAGAGAACCTCTCTACAAAGGGCATAGGAAGCATCTAGCGCCAAGAAGATCTTCTAACTGCCCACAGGACTGTTGGGGGACCAATCAGGTATTGGTGCTGTGTCATCCCCTGCGCTCCCTGTCTCCATCTGGGCCGCCTTTGCTGTTTCGCCACTGTCGTATGGCCCGTCCTGCCTTGACTGAAATTGAACTGACCTATCTGCCCAGCGCCCTCTTACTGTGCCCCCCTGAGAAGCGCTGAAATTTCAGAGTCCATTGATGCCCCGGAGCGTTATGGCGGAGCGCTAGCTCCTGAACTGCCTAATTTGTTTGTAGCGCTAGTGGGTCATCAGGCGCTGTGTGCTCCTGTGAAGCGCTGCTTGGGAAGAGCGCTGTGTGACCCGGAGCTCCACCTCGACCCCGTGCTGCCTCAGGGAAGCGCTAGCAGGCCAACTCACCGCCGCAGCCCTCGCAGTGCTGACGCGGCCCGCCGCGCACCAAAGGCCGTCGGACCCCGTAGCAGCCTTGGCACTTCCCCAGTGAGCCTGCTGCTTCCAACTGCAGCCCCCCGGCGGCCCCCTGAGCCAACAGAGGGCCGCCGCAAAATTTCGTCAGGCCGCTGTAGGCCTCGCTGGGTTGAAGCCTGCATCACCCTCGTCACGTGGTGGGGGGAACGCCGGTGCGTCACTGGCCACGCCCCCACCTTGCCCACACTGCGGATTGGTGCGTGAGTTTGCGTCCCTAGCCGGCCGCGCTGCTATTGACGGCCGGCTCCAAATCCTCAGGGGGCCGCGATCCGAAGGAGAGAGTCAGCGGACCAAGCCTGAGGCCGGAGAGAGGCCAGAGAAGAGCGCCGGAGCCGCGCGGGCCTCCCCGACTGGCCTTCACGCCCCCTCATCTGGATCTGCGCAAGGGCTCAAGAAGAGCCGAAGAACACCAGGTAATTCCCCTGGGGAGGAGGGCAGAAAACTCAGAGGACAAGCGGGGCCCCTAGGAGTGGAAGGAGGGTCCCGTGTTCGCCCCTCCCCCGGGAAGACTGTGGCCGGGCCCCGTTGTCCCCACAAGTACTGTAACTGGGCCAAGGCCCCAAAAGGCACCATGAGGGGACCTCAATTAAGGAAAGTTAACCCCTGTCTAGGGGGATAGTTAGTTTAAGTCTGCTTTCATGGGAAGTCCATTGTTCTTATCTCTACCCACCAGAAGAGTTACACTTGTTTACGTATCGTTTTTGGCCTAATGAAGAAAATGAAAAGTTAAGGTCTCCTCACTCTGGTTACCGGGATTGCACCTCCTTGCCTAAGGAAATGTGCATGTTACTTTGATGCATGGTTTATTAGTGCCTAAAGAGATACCTAGTGCTGAGTAATGAAATGTTTTACTCCTATCCTGCTGAAAGGATTATTTCTAATGAAATGTTTTTCTCCTATCCTGCAGAGAGGTTTACCTTTGCCTAAAGAAATGTTGACTAAATGCTTTGCTAACTGAAATGTTACTCAAATGTCTCTAAAATGAATTCCTTGCAGGTGCTGTCTAGGAGCACGGCTGAAGCCAGGCCTATAGTTATTGAATATTTAATGTTTATTTATTTATTTATATATAGTTATGGCTGAGTGATGACAAAAATGCTCTTTTAAGGAAATGTGAATGGAGTTAATGCTACCTTGATTACTTGATTACCCCGAATGAACTATCAACCGTGACCTTATTCTAGATAAAAGTACCTTGTTTAATCCATTTCACTGGTGTGGTCTCAGTCATTGTGGGTGGTACCCGTCTCAGTGGTTGTGTGTGCTGTATGGTCACTTTACACCTAAGCTTTCGGGTGCCTACCAGCTCGTGCCAGGCTACCCCCGGGGAACTGGTGACCCCAGTTACTACACTATTCATAACTGAATCATGGTTGGGAGATGATATGGCTCCATTCCTGCATGAAGCCGTTCCTCTAGGCTATCAAACAATCACCCAAAATCGTATAGGCAAAAAATTAAGTGGTCTAGCTGTTGTGCTCAGACAAACATTACATATCCTTAAAGTTGACGACATCACCATAAAGAATTGTGAGGCTCTTCTCACCAGATGCAATCCTACACAGTCTTCCTCCTGTAACTTCCTGCTCCTTTACATACCTCCACCTAGCAAGGCGACATTCCCAGACACACTTCTAGACACAATTTCAATACACTCCAACCTATGCGTTCTGTGTGACCTCAACATTTGGGTCCAGTGCTCACTACGCCACTGGAGTCAAGCTATCCTGGCTGAAGACGGCTGATAGACAGTAACCGGTCCTAGAATGCTTGATTCCGGTCCAGGGAAGACATGGCTTGGCAGTTAGGGCTGGACTGTTTCCATGAGACACAGGGTCAAGACTGATTTGCATATGGCCATGTCTGAACTGGGGTGGCTTGGTGAGCAAAATAACGATGGATTAAACCCAGATCTGTGACTGGGGGTGAATGTTTTGCCATTGTGCAACATTCCATCCATCATCTTATGTGTTTTGCTGTTCACCCTATGTGGGAAGGGTATGCCCAGACGTGAATCCCGTGCTCACTGCGCCACTGGAGTCAAGCTATCCTGGCTGAAGACGGCTGATAGCCAGAAACCGGTCCGAGGATGCTTGATTCCGGTCCGGGGAAGACATGGCTTGGCAGTTCGGGATGGACTGTTCCCATGAGGCACAGGGTCAAGACTGATTTGCATATGGCCATGTCTGAACTGGGGTGGCTTGATGAGGAAAATAACGATGGATTAAACCCAGATCTGTGACTGGGCGTGAATGTTTTGCCATTGTGCAACATTCCGTCCATTATCTTGTGTTTTGCTTTTCACCCTATGTGGGAAGGGTATGCCCAGACATGGGTACCGTACTCACTACGCCACTGGAGTCAAGCTATCCTGGCTGAAGATGGCAGATAGCCAGAAACCGGTCCTAGGATGTTTGATTCCGGTCCAGGGAAGACCTGGCTCTTGTGTGTTTTGCTGTTCACCCTATGTGGGAAGGGTATGCCCAGACGTGGATCCCGTGCTCACTACGCCACTGGAGTCAAGCTATCCTGGCTGAAGACGGCAGATAGCCAGAAACCGGTCCTAGGACGTTTGATTCTGGTCCAGGGAAGACCTGGCTTGGCAGTTCGGGCTGGATTGTTCTAATGAGGCACAAGGTCAAGACTGATTTGGATATGGCCATGTCTGAACTGGGGTGGCTTGGTGAGCAAACTAACGATGGATTAAACCCAGATCTGTGACTAGGGGTGAATGTTTTGCCATTGTGCAACATTCCATCCATCATCTTGTGTGTTTTGCTGTTCACCCTATGTGGGAAGGGTATGCCCAGACGTGGATCCCGTGCTCACTACGCCACTGGAGTCAAGCTATCCTGGCTGAAGACGGCAGATAGCCAGAAACCGGTCCTAAGATGTTTGATTCCTGTCCAGGAAAGACATGGCATGGCAGTTTGGGCTGGACTGTTCCCATGAGGCACAGGGTCAAGACTGATTTGCATATGGCAATGTCTGAACTGGGGTGGCTTGGTGAGCAAAATAAAGATGGATTAAACCCAGATCTGTGACTGGGGGTGAATATTTTGCCATGGTGCAACATTCCGTCCATTATCTTGTGTGTTTTGCTGTTCACCCTATGTGGGAAGGGTATGCCCAGACGTGGGTCTGGTGCTCACTACGCCACTGGAGTCAAGCTATCCTGGCTGAAGATGGCTGATAGCCAGAAACCGGTCCTAGGATGTTTGATTCCTGTCCAGGGAAGACATGGCTTGGCAGTTCGGGCTGGACTGTTCCCATGAGGCACAGGGTCAAGACTGATTTGCATATGGCCATGTCTGAACTGGGGTGGCTTGGTGAGCAAAATAACGATGGATTAAACCCAGATCTGTGACTGGGGCGAATGTTTTGCCATTGTGCAACATTCCGACCATCATCTTGTGTGTTTTGCTGTTAACACTATGTGGGAAGGGTATGCCCAGACGTGGGTCCCGTGCTCACTACGCCACTGGAGTCAAGCTATCCTGGCTGAAGATGGCTGATAGCCAGAAACCGGTCCTAGGATGTTTGATTCCTGTCCAGGGAAGACATGGCTTGGCAGTTCGGGCTGGACTGTTCCCATGAAGCACAGGGTCAAGACTGATTTGCATATGGCCATGTCTGAACTGGGGTGGCTTGGTGAGCAAAATAACGATGGATTAAACCCAGATCTGTGACTGGGGGTGAATGTTTTGCCGTCCATCATCTTGTGTGTTTTGCTCAACATTTGGTTTGACAAACCCAATATGACCCATCGAAAACAATAATTACTGGCCTAGTGAGGTAATTGAAATTTTTATGGTCAAGTATGTCCCCTAACGTGTACCCTAACGTCTCCATGTACGTGCTTAAAGTACATGTAATTTCCCTCCATGACTGAATATGAAGACGCAAATGCATTTGCGTCCAACGTTAACATGTCCTCTACCAGATCCACCATGAATGGATCGATAATTCAGTCTCTAAACATGCCATGCCAACGTCTTTACATGGTACACTTTTACGTTTTCCTGGCTCTGCCGAGTTAGGCCCTGATTTCTGACTTCGAACCACTTCTGTCTCTGCCTCTGAAAGCTGCAGCCTGGAGATGCATCCCTGACCTCTGCCTTACTTCCTGCCAAGCGAAGCGGTGCCTGGCTCAGCCTGGCCTGCCTGCCAAAACAGTATTTTGCCTTCAAGTTATCGGTTCAGCCTCCTCGAAAACACATTCCTGTCTAGTGAAATAGGTAAACATATTCCCGGCTGCAGAGCAAAGGGCCAAGCCTTCCTGTCTCCTTCATGTAATTCATTGCTCCCGTTACCATGGTAAGTCCATGGCCCTGCGCATTACACTTAGACACATATGCATTCAGTATAGAATAGCCTCTGCCCGAGAGACCTTTTACTTCAGATATAATATCCTCCGAACACAAGATATCAGATATGGGATAGGAACAGGTCGATCTGACATGCCAGACTTCTATCTCCTCTACTAGTGCTAAAGTCAAGCCCCCAGCTTTCCCTAGTTCCACGTCAATCACACGTCATACTAATTGCGCGCCCACCCAGGCCAAAGGTTTCTGCTGACTCTGCAGAATCCTCTATGCATCCACCCACTTATGACACTTTCTGTGACGTTTCCAGCACACGCCTCCGTGCACACCCTCGTACACGCCTTTTTGCTACGCACATGTGTTCTTATCTTACTCCTTTCACTTGTCACGCCTACTGTATCCATCACCATTGTACAGTTTTACTATATATATTGTGTACTGTTAATAAAACGTTGACATCTTTGCCATCATTGCATATCCCCTCCTGAACCCTTGTATTGATGGATCTGATTTCCATGGCTCGAGCCATTTTCATTAAAGCCCGTATGACTCAGATACCACGGACTCTGCCTCTCATTTGATTGAGCTATTCTTTTACCTGTCATTAATTATACGGAAAAATTGCACGGTAATTTTATTTACCACACTAGACGCACTGAACCTGCATCAGATTGTCCACAAACCACACACATCGCCAGACATATCCTAGATGTCATTTTTGCTAATACTGAACTAGTTACCTTTCAAAATATAACTCCAGTCACATGGTCCGACCACCACTTGCTTGCTTTCCAACATAAAACAACACTAAGCGAATCACCTAAAACTACCTTACGTCCATCCACCTATTCATTTAGAAACACAACTAACATCCAGTACAAATCTGGAAACAATACATTCTGTTCAAACACTATATAAGTGGCTACAGGAAGCTTTTGACATCCTGATACAACTCAAAACCACTCAACAGAACAAAAGAAAAAAAGCTCCTTGGAGGAACATAGAGATAAAAAACATAAAACAATAAATTAGAAAGCTGCAACGTTCCTGGCTCAAAACAAACGCCAAACAAGACAAACTTCACCAACAGAAAATTAACAGATTATACAAGTCAGCTATCAAAAAAGTTAAAAAAAAGATACTATTCAGACAGAATTCAAACTGCTAAATGTGCAAATAAAGAATTCTATAAAATACTTAATTTTGCAAATCAAATTGCCTTGAAGAAATTCATCCTGTTACTCAAGATTTCACAGACAAACTGGCAAATCATTACACAGACAAAGCAGACACACTGTACTCGTACTTAAAACAGAGACAAAGCACCAGCACTAACCCTTGTACAAAACAACAACCCAAGAGTACTATAACCCAGGCTCTCCGTTCCTTCCCTTCGGGCGCGTGTCCACCACAAACTTTCAAGACAATTCTTTTATCAACCTCTGCTTCCACTCCAGTAAGAAGAATCATCAACGATTCCTTAACTACCGGACTATTTCCAGAAGAACTCAAAAAGTCACACATACGCCCTTTACTGAAAAAAAAAAAACACTTGGATCAGCTGAACCATGACAACTACAGACCCACTACAAATCAACCTTTCCTGGGAAAACTGATAGAAAGAGCAGCGTTTCCCCAGATGTCACAATTCATTGAAGAAAATGCTATACTTTCAGACTTCCAAACGGGATTCCGTCCGGGCAGAGGCACAGAATCTGCCCTCCTTGCCATCGGGGATGACCTAAAGAATACAGTATACCTCAACGGGGTTGCTGCACTACTCCTCTTGGAGCTTTCGGCTGCCTTTGACACAGTTGACCATGACACTCTGAAACAAAGACTCTATGAAGCCAGCATAAAGGGGACTGCTCTAGACTGGATCACGTCTTACCTTCGTAACAGAACTAATGTTATCCACACCCCACTTTACTCGTCCAAACCGTACTCCACAAAAGCAGGGGTCCCTCAAGGCTCTATCATCTCACCCTTGCTTTTCAACATCTTCATAAAGTGATTACCAGTATTGATCAATTAATTTCACCTCACCTGCTATAACTATACAAATGACACACAAATACTCCTTCAACTGAAGTTCCCCAAAGGCACTGGAAAATCCCCAATGTTCAGTTGTCTCAGAGCTGTGGATCAGTGGATGATTTGGAGCCATCTCAAATTGAATGCTTCTAAAAACGGATATACTCATATGTGGCGATTTAAAACATTATGACCCGCTTTCCTCCAGGCCTGATGAACTGGAATCACCGCCTAACGTATTGAAGGAATTTAGAAACCTCAGAATTACAATGGACTCCAAGCTATCAATGAATACCCAAGTGGACAAACTAGCAAGATCAAGCTTTGTCACTATAAAAACACTGCAACAAATTTTCCCTCATTTGGGATTTCCACACAAGATCCAAGCTACCATCTCCCTTGTTTTGTCCAAACTCGATTACGCCAATAGCCTCTACCACGGATAACCTTTAACAACCATCAAAAGACTACAACAGATACAGAACTCGGCTGCCAGACTACTCTTGCATATCAAACCAGGAGACCATTTCTCACCTGTCTTGAAAGCCCTGCATTGGTTACCGGTTGCCAGAAGATCCACGTTCAAGCTACTTTGTATCACCCACAAAGCACTATATGGATTGGGACCGCTCTTCATCAGGAATAAAATCACCAAACACATTCAACAAAGGAACATCTGCTCTAAAGGGGCATTGTGCCTCAAAATCCCAAGATACCAGCAAAAAACATGGGTGGCATATCCTTCTCTGTTCAAGCAGCCAAACTATGGAACTCTTTACCCCCCAACATAAGATCCGCTGACAACCACCTTATCTTGAGAAAACTACTCAAGAATTTGCTCTTCCCCACCGAAGCACTATACGCAAAGAGAAATTTACAGCATATCCCTCTGTATATAAGCATTTATCTCACTATAGATTTGTACCTATCTTTGTGTATTGCGTTGTATGAACATGTAGAATAATTATGTTGTTAATAAACAATTGTAAAAAAAATAAAAAATCATCTTTGGTCTACATGTACTTTCTTCCATTGTGCATCTATGTACCT
Source organism: Lissotriton vulgaris (assembly GCF_964263255.1). Lineage (NCBI taxonomy): Eukaryota > Metazoa > Chordata > Amphibia > Caudata > Salamandridae > Lissotriton > Lissotriton vulgaris. The sequence continues at coordinate 61,473,954 of NC_141685.1, read as the reverse complement.
TCCATGTACTTGTATCTGTGTGTCAATTACTTTTCTCCTGAAAAATCATATCCATAATTAGTCACGAAATACATGTGCTATATACAATGTGAAACTGTCAACTTTACATCGAAGCTTTTAATAGTGCATCCATTTGAGTACTCATGCTCGCATTTTATAAGTATTTTCTTGTATTCTCCAAACATGTTTTCCCTCATATACTGAATGTTCAAACATGTTGAATTCTTCCCGCTCTCGCATTGTATATAGCACATGTATTTCGGTACTAATAAGCTTTCAATGTTTTTTATGTGTTTCATCACAATGTATATACTTCTCAGAAATAATGATGTCTCAGGTTTATTATGCCAGCGTTAATGCACTATCATAACTCAGGCATCTGTCACACGTGACGGGAGCTTTCGTCTCCTTCTCCGGTAATCAGCGCATGGCCTTGCGAGTCTTTCAACTCTGGCCATTTTAGAGCACATCCTCAGTAACCTTTTCCCGCGGCCTCCGGTATTTAATTAGCCTCCTGGCGGGGCCACGCTTGCAATTCATTTGTTGCTGAGACGCCGAACTGTGAGGACCCCTGTCTTCAGGTAATAAACCACACAACTCGCGGCGTAATTGTAATGCTTTTACAGCCGGCTGCCTCTCCTTGCCAGAATAACTAAGCTTTCGCACATTTACTTCACAGACCACTGATCGCCTTGAACCGTGATTAATACACGGACGATGATGGCGCCCCCACCTTTACAACTTTGCCCAGGCTTCATTCCTGAATAACACTGAGATATGTCTGATCAGCACTGTAACCGACGTATATGCTATCCTCAATGCCGGTCGAGTACTTAAAGCATTTTCTCCCCATTTTTCCTCCTTAGTTCATTAATCTCCTTGATGGTTACCCCAAATGGAATTTACTAGTGAATACGACATGGCTTGATGAACTCATCCCTTGATGAACTCATCCCTTGAACTCATCCCTTGGCTTCTCACCACATGCGAAGGGTAAGCCTTACCTTTTTCAACCACGCGCACTGCTTCTTGATGCGCACCTTTACATACAGCAATGGACCGGACCCGAGCTTTTATTCCCATTAGGCGACTTATCCACCTTCATCCAGGTTGGCCCACACCACCCCAGTCCCGAAGAAGATCCGCACGGCCGAGGTTGTGAAATTCCCTTGTGCCCTAAGTCGGATCGAATCATCATCGCTCCTGGATAGGCCTAGACTTACCCTTTTGTGTCCTCTATCGTGCACATTTTTTTATTTTATTCTGCAATTTTACATATGACTTAAATTGTGTACAAATACATGTGGAGCTAGGCTGCTTATGACGGTGAATGACAACCGATCATAGTGTTTTTGAAAATAATACGCATCTCTTGTTTTCTCCTATGTCACTGATTTCTTTCCTTCTTAACACTGAGCACTCCTCATCCTATTAGCATGTTCCCCCTTTTGGAGCAACCTTTACTTAACCGGTAATTCTTGAATATTACCTGTCTCTTGAATATTACTTGAGTATTCACCAGAAAAACTAGTACATTAAATTACTTGGTGAACATATATTTTTTGGTCTGTTTTGTCTGTTTATCCTTATGTCTAACTGAGTTTTTGAAATGTACAAGCAGATATAAACCAGGCTTTCCTGTAGTACCATACGTCTGTATACCAGGCTGTGTTGGGAGTGCAAGCGCCCCAATATTTGAATAGACTGTCGATCCCCTTCAGGGACATACACCAGACAAAACCCTGACCACTGACAAAATTGACTTCATGATTGACTAGATCACGTGCAACAAAACTCTTGGGATGCACAGGTTCCCGGTAGACTTTTACTTCACCTACAGCGCAACCCTCACTCCAAACCTACTCCAAATGAACCAACAGGCCCGTCAGGAGGGCTCATTGCCGGGATCCCTAGGGGAGGCTATGATATTGGTACTGCCTAAGCCCAACAAGGACCCCCTAGAGCTACGTTCCTACTGGCCACTGTTCACCGACCACAAGATTCACAGGAAGGTCCTTGCACACAGGTTGCTCCCCTGCCTCTCTACTTTGACACCAAGACCAGAATGGTTTCGTACCTGGGAGAAAAATGTGTCTAAACCTATGGCGCCTCTGCAGCTGATGGAAAAGAATCTTCAAGAATTTGCCTCCATAAACAACACTCTCACTAGATGTAGAGAAGGCCTTCGACTCCCTGGAGTAGTTTTATTTAACAAAAGTGCTGATGTGCATGAAACTAGGTGCAGAAATACTGCACTGGATAAATCGCTGGCCCGCATCCGGACAGGCAGAGATCTCAGTTTCTTTTGAAGCATGTGGCAAAGATGCCCGCTGTCGATTACTTTCGCCCTAGTCATGGACCTGTTCGCTGGCTTGTTTCGTTCACAGGACCCAGCAGTCGGTATACCAAGTGGGCCAAATTGGGAGGTAATTTCACTGTATGCTGATTACACATTTGTGTACCTCAGGAATGTGCAGGCGTATCTACTGCAGGTGATGGAGGTTCTAGACGATTTTGGTAGGGATTCTGGACGGAGGCTAAATTGGACCAAATCCAGCTTATACCCCATGCGCAAACTCACAACTCAGAACAGGAAGTGCTGCCCCAATTAGCAGTGGGGTGGCACCCTGACATATTCAGGTACTTAGAGGTGAACTTACCACACGAACGAAGAACTGGTGATGTCCAATGTTTGCAGCTCCCTGTCGTTTTGGGGCTCCCTGCCACTATCAACCCATGGGTAGAGTGGCAGTTGCAAAAATGCTGTTAATACATTTATACTGCTTCTCGACCCCTCTAGTTTACCTGCCCCGGCGCTTCTTCAGGAAATTGGACTTTGTTTTCGATCTTATTTTTTTTTTTTTTTTGTAAAACAGTTTTTATTGCAGATTCCAAAATTCACATGATAGTGTATACACAGTTTTGTTTGCGCGGGACCTTAGCGTTCACCATGGTACCAAATAGTATGTACACAGCCTTGTAACCCGCATCCCTGAGGCCGGGTGGCAACGATTGCAATCAGCACTTTTCCACATTACTCAGTGGTGGCTTATTCAGTGGTCAACCGCCTTCTGCTTTTAACTTTTTTTTGTAAACCAAACCCTCCCCTCTAGCATCTCAACAGTGTGTACTGCGATTCCTGGTGTCGTTGGGGTAATGTATCTCCCTCCCCTCCCCCCTCGCTCCCCCCCCCCTCCCCTTCGGTGTGCTGCGGTGTCCAGTGCCTGTGTTCGGTAGAAGTGCATTGAAGTATGTGGGCTAGCTACGGATTGTAGAGTAAATCATGGAGTGTGTGTGTCCGTGGTAGGTGCCGGGATCGGCATTGCCTCCCCTTGGACCCCGGGGTCATCTATGTCCTCCTCTTCCTCACTCTCCACTGCATCGTCCCTGAGTGCCTGGACCAAAATTTCCCATGCCAGCGCCGTTTCCTGAGCTTTCTCGTCTGACCCTCGACGCGCCAACTGGTATCTGATTGTGCTTTCTGCTGCCGCCCATTTCTGGAATTCGGCCAGCCATTTCCGGTGTGTTGGCGCCGTCTTTGATTTCCATCCCCTGGTAAGTTCCCTCTTAGCAATAAGTAGGCCCATGTCTATGAATTTGCTCGTCAGTTTAGTGTTGCGTGTGTGTGGGAACCAGTGTAAGATTGTAGTCGCACTGTCATATAGCAGGTCCCTGTCTGTGGCTTCGTTCAAGGTGTCGCCCACTTCCCTCCAGAAGTCCTGTAGGTACGGACAGCCCCGCAGCATGTGCAGTAAGTCCGCGCCTAACAGCGCACATCTGGGGCACGCTGCGTCTTCTGCGCCAAAGTATTGTGATATTTTCTGTGGGGTAAGGTAGGCCCTATGAAGTATGTAGAGGTGTATTAATTGGAAGCGGGCGTTTCTGGTGCTTTTCCTGGCCCTCTGAACCAGCTGAGCCCACGTAGTGTCCGGGATTTCCTTCTGCAGGTCCGTCTCCCATTGGGTTTTAAGTCGCGTCAGGGGTTGTAGATTAGCCTCGAGTAGTCTAGAGTGTAGACATGTGACTGCCTTAATCGTTCCCGCAGCCATCATCGTGTATTGGCATGCAGGTGATGTTGGAGGTTCAAGCAGCCCTTCCCCCCAGTGCGCCTGGATCACGCGCACCACGGCCGCATGCAAAAGATAATCACCCCTAGGAAGGTCGTACTGTTCCTGCAAGGCCTGGTAAGGCATGAGCACCCCATCAGAGTATAGGTCCCCCACCACTTGCAGGCCAGCCTCCTCCCAGTTCTGGAGGTTCGACCAGTCACCGCCGTGCGGAAACGCTGTCAACATACCTAGTGGGATCTCAGGCGCATATGGATGACCCGGACCCGCTCGCCTCTGCATGCGATTCCAACAGAGCCTCAGCGTCCGTTCCTCCTGGGATAATCCCCGAAGTATGAGTTTCTGTTGTAGGGTGATAAACGCCAGTACATGGCGGGGGGTGCCAGTGTCCCTCTCCTGTTCCGGGCCCCGGTACACCCTTGCTACCTCCTGTGTGAAAAACTGCAGCTGGGCAGCTAAATAATAGAGCTCGAAGTCCGGAACCGCGAGGCCGCCCTCGTTCTTCGGGCGGGTCAGGGTCGCCAAAGCTATCCTCCTCCGACCAGTACCCCACAGAAAGGACACTATCTGTGATTTCAGGCGACGAAAGACGCTTCCCGGTACCCACACTGGGAGAGTCCTAAAGAAATATAACAACCGCGGTAGGGCTATCATTTTAAGCAGGGATACCCGACCTGTCACGGACAGCGGAAGAGTGGCCCAAAAGGCCATATTTCCTTGTAACGTACGGACACAGCGGCCGACGTTGCCTTCCAGCAGGTCAGCGGGATCATGGTAGACGTGCACTCCTAAATAAGGGAGGCAGTCCGGCTCCCAACGGAGTTTGGGGTGGGCCCAGGGACATCGCTCCGCTCTCCGGAGTGGGAAGAGGCACGTCTTTGCCCAATTCACTTTCAGGCCTGAGACCTCTCCGAATCGCGCCAAAAGGCGCTCCGCCCCCTCCACCGCTTCCTCTGCATTGTCCAAGAACAGCAGGAGGTCGTCTGCGTACAACGATATGTAGTGGTGGATCCCGCCGACTTCCAGCCCCTGGTAATACTCTCCTCCCCGGGCCAGCGCTGCCAATGGTTCCATCGCGAGGGCAAATAAGAGGGGGGAGAGTGCACACCCCTGCCTAGTACCCTTATGCACTGCATAGTGATCTGATATCAGCGCTCCTACCCGCACCCTAGCTCCAACCGACGCATAGAGCACTTTCGTCCATCGCACATATCCCTCACCTATACCAAAACTGTGCAGCACCTTGTACAGGTAGCACCAATCCAGGCTATCGAAGGCCTTCTCTATGTCTATCGCCATGACCATAGGGGCTCTGGCGAGCGGTGGAGGGTCCGCCACAAGCCTCAGCAACCTGCGGATATTGTGTGACGTGTTTCTGGTGGGTATGAAGCCTGACTGGTCCTTGTGAATCAAGTCCTGCATGTGGGACACCAATCTGGCGGCTAATATAGTGCTTAGTATTTTATAATCTGTCGTCAGCATCGACAAAGGTCGGTACGACGCCGGATCAGTGCCGTCCCTACGCGGTTTCAGTAAGGGGACCATAATCGCCTCGCGCATCGAGCGGGGCAACTCCCCCTTCTCATGCGCCTCGCGGTATACGAGCTGGAGGCGTGGTGCTAGGATATCTATATATTTTCCATAAAATTCCACTGGTAGTCCATCCACACCCGGTGTCTTGTTGCGTGCCATTCTTTTAATGGCCCCTCTAATCTCCGCTAGTTCAATCGGGCCCCCGAGGGCCTCTGCCTGTTCTTGCTCGAGGTGTGGCAGTTGGGTCTCCGACAGCAAGGCGTCAGTCATCTCGGCTCGGTCCACTAGCTCTCTCCCATATAACCTTTCGTAATATGTTGTGAAACAACGCAATATATCCGGTTGGGAGGTGGATGAAGTGCCATCCGCATTCACCATGGATAGTATCGGAGCTGCGCCCCTACTGGGGTTAGCTAGCCAGGCCAGGAGCGTCCCCGTTTTGTCCCCCTCCGCAAGCGCCTTAGTTAGGTACGTTTTGTAATCAAAACTACGGAGGCGCTCCACCACTGCAGCCACCGCCTCTCGCGCAGCGCATACCCTGTCCTGCAAATCAGGGCGGTTGGGCCTCTGTTTCTCTACCACTCGCAGAGTTCGCTCAGCCTTGTCCAGGTCATCTACTAGCGTCCGCCGCGCACCCGCAAACTTCCCTATACAGTGCCCCCTCACCACTACCTTCAACGCGTCCCATTCCATGGCCCTGGAAGAGGCAGTTCCCTCGTTCTCCATGAAGTATTGGGAGATCCTCTCCTCCAATGCTCCGCTGAACGGTGGGTCATCTAGCGTATCTGGACGAAGCCGCCATGTCGGGATTGGTGAGACCTCGTCCATCCAGGCCAGCGTGAGGAGCAAGGGGTTGTGGTCCGATATCGTTCGTGCCAGGTATTCCGTTCGGGCCACCGACGGTAATACCGAGCGGGAGCACAGGAACGCATCTATGCGGACATGAAGGTCGTGTATACCCGAGTGGAAGGAGTAATCCCGCTCAGTCGGGTGTTGTGCACGCCAAGCGTCTGTCAGGTCCCACCGCCCCTGCCAAGTAGATCTGTGTTTCGCTAGTCTGTGTACCGGAGATGCCTGCAGTGGTGGATGTGATCTGTCTAAGGTGGTATCCTCGATAGAGTTGAAGTCCCCCCCCATCAGCACCGGCCCAGTTAAATAAGAGGCCAACAGCCTGGATAACCTGGTAAAGTATGAAGCCTGCTCTACGTTCGGTGCATAGGCGCTACAAAGGACTATCTGGCGGCCCCTGAGTAACCCCTCAACTGCCACATATCTCCCATCTGGGTCTACAGTGTGCCTAGTGACCTGGAAGGGAACCCCCGCCCGGATCCAGATTAGTGTCCCTCTAGCAAACCCCGAGTATGTGGTGTGAAACAGGTGACCTCTCCATCTCCGCTGCAGAGCAGCCCCTTCCTTCTTGGTTAAATGGGTCTCCTGCAAAAAGGCGATGTGCACCCCTCTGCGAACTAGGTGGGAATGTATCTTATGCCTCCTCGTCATCGAATTCAGTCCCCGCACATTCCAGGACACACATTTCAGTGAACCCATACTAGCCATCGCCCCAATATAGTCGTTGCAGTCCAATAACAGTTCGCATCCGGACACCTGACACCATCCCGCCCCTCCCCATCCCCAACGCCCCCCCCTTCCCCCCACCCCGAACCCCACCTCGGGTCTCCCCAACTACCCCAGGCCCTCCCACCCCCAGAATAGGACCCAACTGCAAAGTAGTCACTCCCATCCAAACCTGTGAGCAAACGTGCCCACGAAACTGTTTAGTCCGTAGTAAACACCACGGAGGCCTTATGGGCCCTGTGGCACGTGAACTGGCTACTGACCCTTACCAAACCCGTCCCCCAACCCCTTGCCCATTAATACTCAATGTGACTCGTAAAAGAAAAGTCTTACAGTGGTCTGTCCCAGTGTTTGTGGAGGCATCGCCTTCAAAGTCATATCTCACCACTTTCGTGGACAGCTATCAGGGTCCGATGATCTCTCCCGAAGTCTGCGGCGTGACCTTCGGGCCCCTGGCGCCCTCCAACCCCGACAATTCAGTGTCCGAGCCCGTAGCCAGGGCCTCCGAGGCCGAGTCCCTTGTCGATAGGGCCGGCGCTGTTCCCGACACCTCTTTCACCGCCTGTAGTGCCGCCTTCCGTTCTTCCTCTGTCTGCGAGGTCGTTGGCCTCCTGGGCCCTCTGCCACGGTTACGAAGCCGACGTGATCGCCTGATTGAGTGGTTCTGGTACTCTTCCTCCGCCCGGAACCGGGCCCCGTCTGTTCCCGCCTTGTAGGAGTCCCACCAAGTCCACGCTTCTGCTGAAGTTTCGAAAAACAACGCTTTCTCATCCACAATCACTCGGAGTTTGGCTGGGAATAGCAGCGAATACTTCAGCCCCTCTGTGCGTAGTTCCTTTTTAATAGAGAGGAAGGTGGCACGCTGTCTCTGGGTCTCAAACGTGTAGTCCGGGAACAGTGTGACCCTACTGTTGTCCACTTGAAATGGGCCTGCATCCCTGGCCCGCTGCAGGAGCCAGTCTCTGACTTGGAAGATGATTATTTCTCAATACTGCCCTTGTTTGTTATCTCGTTACAGTTCTCACATTATCATCCGCACTAGAAGAGATGGGAGCCTGGGGTGTCTGATCACAGAAACTCATTTACATACAAAGGGGGTGAAAGCCTGTTCACAAAGCACAACACAACTTGTTTATGTAAAGGTTTGTACATTGCACAGGGATTGGGATTCAGGTAACAGTGTGAGTGTTGTATGGCAGCAGCGAGCAGTCTTAGTTGCTGAGATATGAATCTCTGACGGATGCATCTTTAGCTCTTTCAACTGTTGGAGACTGAGAGGGTGGCAGTCTCAAATTCTTGGGGCACAGATACCAACAGCTTCACTCATAATCTTTACTTTTTGCATCTACAGTTGGTGCAGATGCCACCTAAGAGAGTAACCTTAGTGTGCTTTCTGGAGTCAACCTGCTTTGCTTTTCCCAAACTTTGGTCAGCAAAGGTAAATGTGTCTTCTACTCAAGTGTTCTTAGCTCGCTTTTGATAACATGGCTTGAGCACTATGGCCTAAGGGGCGCTCGAAGGTAAAGAAAAACAGTGGAAGTCACAAATTTCAATACAGTTTATTAAAAATAGACAAGGAACTTCAAGATTCAAACCAAGTTTAGATCAAAAAGAATATTTCATATTTATTCCGAAGCAAAATCTAAAGGAGAGGTGTGATTAAAGGATTTTCAATTAGCAAAAACAACTGTCAAAACCAAACAAAAAGGTAAATTCATTAAAAAAAAAAGCTGATCTACTGAATCAATCAGGAAGTCACATACAAAATTGTAGCTGACTTCGCTAGCTATGCCCGAGGGGACAAAGGTAAGTTTAGTCTCTGGTGATGATCAACACTGGAACTTGATGCAAGGTTTTTTGCTGAATCAGTCTCAGAAGGTGACGAGATGCGCAGAAGTGTCATGAAGTGCAAAATTCCCACAGAGTAGAGTTGGGTCATCAAGTTGAACCTGAATCTACGGCCATCAAAACCTATGAAACTTCAGGCAGTTACAACAGCTGCGAAGTCTTCGGAGCTTCCTAGTTATGGAGATGGTCCAAGGTTGATGATGCGAGCCAGAGAATGGAACATGGTGTGAGACAAGCAGAGTACTGGAGTTCACGCTGGTGGTTCAAACATGAAACTTGTAACCGTCAAGGTGTATCACAGCAGGTTTAAAGGTTGTTCAGTGATTCAAACCCATATCTCAGTTATCCAAGTGTAAAGGTAGAATACCAATAAAGGCAGATCAAGGTGCAGGAATCTCAGGGTTTGGGCGTACACTGTAGCCGTACAGCGAGGGTAAAAACTGTTCATCATATACAAGAGTACACAAAGGATAAGACCTCAGCACCAATTAACAGCAAAGTACATTTCTGTGCTAATGTTGTGGTAAAACCAACAAAATCTGGTAAAAGGAAGAGGAGAAAGGAAAAACAAAAGCAAATCATGATAACATGGCTAACACACAGAAATTTCCTGATCCTACTACGGTAATGATACATCACTGCTACAGGAAGCCATGAGGAGGCTCAATGATGTAGCAAATCCAGGAAAATTACTTCAAGATGTTTGTTGCCGCTCCCCAGCTAAACAGACACATCGGACGAGTGCTCTGGTGTTCGCGCAGGATAATCCAATTCACTCTAATAACAGCCCAAGTGCCCACGTCCACTTTAGAGTTAGCACAAAAATGACACACCCAGGCCAAGTTTGAAACCTCGAAGGCTATTCACAAAGGTACCTTACACCTGTGAGTAATCTATACATGCAAGGATGCTCGTAGAGTAACTTTGCTACTTGTATCTATTCACTATTACGATAACGTTACTCAAAAGTGTGGACTTGCACATCTGCACACCCTTAAATAGATGTGGAGCAAAATGTATAAATGTAACTTACTGAAGCATAAATGGAGCATTAGAAAGTGCAGCATAACCGACCACTGGTAATGCCTTCTAAAACTGCATATACATTCAAAAGAATGTTACAAAATTACCTATATTTTAAAAATAATTATTGCATGATAAAATATGTTGAGCTTTTAATTAATAATTTTTTTTAAACTATTAAGTAAATTTCAATTAATTCTATCCATAACTTTTTGTAAGGCAGTTCCGCCTCTGAACAGAGTTGCGAAAGGAAATTTAGTAATTATGAGTACATTAAAAAAAAGAATGATTTTACTTCAGGTGGGATTTTTCATACAAACCTTTGAAAAAAGATGTTTAAAATCAATTAAATTTCAAGTTAATAGTGTTGCATAATTTTTATTTTTATAAAGTAAATTTACATTCATATTTAACATACAAATATTTTATTTTTTTCAAGTTTGATAAACTTGTAACATGTTCCCTACATTTTTTACACAGGGAGAGCTTCACCCAAGTTGAATATATATAAAATTGTATTTTTTCTAAAGCCTAAATTAAAAGTAAGTAACATTTTTATTATGTATTTATAATTATTCATTGTGAGGTAGAGAATTAATTGTAACAAGTGTAATTATACCTTACTAAAAATGAATGTTATATCAGTGTTTAAATTAAATAACACATTTTTATAAAAATAATCAAAAGTTTACTTTTGAGATATTTTTTTCCATTGAATTTTTTATTTTTTATTTTTAACTGGTTGCAGTTCCAGTGGATGGCCATGTGTGATATTGGACTTACTCCGGCTCTGAGCAGGAGTACATTTACGACTCTTTAGGTACATTATGGCTGTAGTGACTTTAGAAGTGTGGTTCGTAAATAGAAATGAGCCTACTCCCTAGTGAGTGCCTACCCTTCCATAAACCCCTCCCTATACTTCTCTTTACTCCCGCCTTAACCCTCCCCTTTATTCATAAGTATTTCACATTTTACAGCCACTTCCCTCTATCACTCCCACATTTACTACTAAAACTTTACTAACTTGTGCGGAAACTCTGCAGTAGAGGCAGACAACTCCACAAAGAAAAAGATAGGAGAGGCAGAACGACTGCACGTAGTTTGTGAATCGCATTTTCTTGTATTGTAGTCGTCCTATAGTAGTTTATGAATAGGCCTGATTATCTGTGAGACTCTCTTGGGTGTATCTGATGTGATTGTAAAGCTTGTGAAACTGTCCTCAGCAGATGAGAAGCAGAATCCATTTGTAGCAAAAAGAACATGGAAAGAGGCCGCTAAAGTGGATCTTTGTAATACGAGGCCGTGTCCCATTGGAACAGAAGTCATTAGAACTATTTAGGGTGGGGCCAATAATGGTTTGCATATGGTTGGCCTTGTCTTTAGTGGCACGGAGACTAGAGAATGATTTGGCGGGATGTTGCAGAGCTTAACTACCAGTCCATCCATCAACTTTAGCTTTTCTCAATGGTCAGCCCTACGTGGCACAGAACAGATGTTGGTCCCATAGAAACCTACGATAAAGGGACTCCTGCTGCAGCCCCCTGGTGAGGCTCACTAAGGCTGGAAACAGTTTGAGGTTACATGCATTCCTGATCCTAGCAGCGTGGCCTCAAAGTTCAAGATCAAATGGCCGTTGTGGGTCAGAGCTCTGCTTATAAACACTCAGAGAGCAAAACACACTAAATGTTTACAAAGGAATGAGTTTAATTCAAGCATTTCCATTCCTCGCTGTGTGCTTTTCTCAGTAGACGGTTTGTTGGACAATCAATACAGTGGAGTCTTTGTGGCTGCTTCATGTAAATATTTTGCGATGCTGAAAGCTCCTCCTCAGAGTTCACAGCGAGCACCTTTTATTCTCCCACATTGTCTCTCTTATGTTTAAAAATTACATTTACAACTGAAGTTTTTGTCACATTGAGAGCACGTTCATTTTTTTTCTCATTGTGCATTCTCTCTTGTTGAATGAAACTGAATCTCCAGCAGACCCTTCCCTGGCTTTTAGAACAATGACAGGGTTTCTTCCAGGTAAGTTCTCCCAAATTGAGTGAGACCAGATTTCCGACTGAAACTTTTCCAGCATTCAAAGAGCTAAGAAGGTCTTTCACCAGTGTGAGTTCTTTCATGTCTAGTGAGAGTCTTTTTCAGTCTGAAGCTTTTCTGGCATTCAGAGCACTGAAAGGGTTTGAGCCCAGTATGGGTCCTTTCATGTGCAGTAAGGCTGGATTTCTGACTGAAGCTTTTACAGCATTCAGAGCACTGATAAGGTTTTTGCCCAGTGTGAGTTATCTCATGCTGAGTGAGAGTCTGTTTCAGTCTGAAGCTTTTCTGGCATTCAGAGCACTGAAAGGGTTTGAGCCCAGTATGGATTCTCTCATGTAGAGTTAAACCAGATTTGTAATTGAAAACTTTTTGGCATTCAGAACACTGATACGGTTTCTGCCCAGTGTGGGTTCTTTCATGCACAGTAAGGTTGGATCTCTGACTGAAGCTTTTGCAGCATTCAGAGCACTGATAAGGTTTTTGCCCAGTGTGAGTTACCTCGTGTTGTGAGAGAGTAGATTTCCGACTGAAGCTTTTGCAGCATTCAGAGCACTGATAAGGTTTTTGCCCAGTGTGAGTTACCTCATGTTGTGAGAGAGTAGATTTCCGACTGAAGCTTTTAAAGCATTCAGAGCACTGATAAGGTTTTTGCCCAGTGTGAGTGCTCTCATGGTGAGTGAGAGATTTTTTCCGACGAAAGCTTTTCTGGCATTCAGAGCACTGATACGGTTTATACCCAGTGTGGGTTCTTTCATGTACAGTAAGGTTGGATTTCTGACTGAAGCTTCTCCAGCATTCAGAGCACTGATAAGGTTTTGTCCAGTGTGAGTTCTCTCATGTTCAATTAAACTGGATCTCTGACTGAATCCTTACTGGCATTCAGAGCACTGAAACAGTTTATGCTCAGTGTGAGTGCTCTCATGGTGTGTGAGAGTTATTTTCCGATTGAAGCTTTTCTGGCATTCAGAGCACCGATACGGTTTGTGCCCTGTGTGAGTGCTCTCACGGTAAGTGAGAGTTATTTTCTGATTGAAGCTTTTATGGCATTCAGAGCACTGATATGGTTTATGCCCAGTGTGGGTTCTCTGATGTACAGTTAAACTGGATTTGTGATAGAAACCTTTATGGGATTCAGGACACTGATACGGTTTATACCCAGTGTTGGTCCTTTCATGCACAGTAAGGCTGCTGTTCTGACTGAAGCTTTTACAGCGTTCAGAGAACTGATAAGGTTTTTGCCCAGTGTGGGTTCTTTCATGTACAGCGAGATTGGATTTGCTACTGAAGCTTTTACAGCATTCAGAGCACTGATACGGTTTTTGTCCAGTGTGGGTTCGTTCATGTACCGTAAGGTTGGATTTTTGATTGAAGCCTTTCTGGGATTCAGGACACTGATAAGGTTTTCGTGCAGTGCTAGTTTTCTCATGTTTAGTGAGATGGCATTGATAACTAAAGCTGTTCTCACATTCATTGCTCTTATTCGAGTTTTTTGTTTCTCCAAGTTGGGTTTGTTCCTGAATACATGTCATCTTAAGACTGAATCTGATTCCAGAGTCTGTTCTTGTTTGTGTTACAACTCAGCATTAACTTCTAAACTACACTGCAGATGCACTTCTTCACATTTGTATTTAACTAATTATAGTTTTTACATGGAGATCATTTTCCTATCATTAAAGGCACCGATCTAACTTGTCTTATAAACTTTCACTGAGGAGTCCCTTGTATTTACTAAGATGCTCCTCATGGATTCATTTTCTCCAAGTTATGCCCGGGGGAATTTTCTCTTGTTTAATTAGTCTCATTTAGTGATTCTAGTTTGATCACATTTGATTTGGGAGTTTAAAAAGCACTGATTAGGTCTTTGGGGTTTAGTGTTTGCCTGTTAGGTATGTTTGTTCATACAAGTAATGACAGATGATTAGGGCATGCCAGGGTGGTTTAGGAATTATCAATAGCGTAACACTGGCCCCTTTTATACTTTTTGTGCCAGTATATGCTTTTTTGTTCAGTGGTTAAGACAGGTACATGATGCACTTTGGAGTTACAGGAGCCTCTGAAACTACTCGGATCAACCCAAGAGACAGAGCTGGTGGGGGAAAATCTTCCTATATTGGAAATGATAATCCAGCATCTTTGCTGTAACAACATCTGAGAAAGCGTATTTACCATGACTTTCTTTTAAACAACCTTTTCTCTCCTCTCATCTTCAGGAGACAGAGACAAAAGCTTGCACTTGTAAACCGAGGATATTAGTCTTTTTTGACGGTGCTGTCACATCACAACACGTCTACAGATGCTGATCTGTTGGGGAGGGTTTGCGTCTCCAAAGCATTTCTCATAAACCATCAAACAGAATTTACAACACTGAGTTTTCTCAAGTGCACTGCATGGGAATCAATTGTGACCAATGTTCTCCTCAATCTCAGTTACTGACACTTGGCAAACATTTATGGCCATTTTACTATAGGGGTTTGACAACTTTCACATTCACCAGTTTCTTCCGCTCCAACATCCTCACCATTCCTGGCACATAGAATGTGTTTCATCTCAAGAGCTCGAGAATGTTTTAACTTTCCTTGAAATAATCCTTTTAATTGTGTTTCACTAAATTTAAACCTTCTTTTTTCTGTTCATGCTTCTGTCACCTGTAGAAATCGAGTCAGAAATTGAAAATGAACACAAAGAAAAAATATTTGTGACCTTATGCTTTGCACAAAGAAAGTATTGACAAAAACAAGATAGAAAATCAGTTGAGTGTCATTTCTGATAGTGGTAAAACAGCTCGGGACACTGTAGATCGGGAGCTTTGGATTACTGGAGCTCATGGATGTGAGAGAAAACGTAATTAATATTTAAGAAAGAAACACAAGTTGCACATATATTGTGACACAGATTCTCAGAAGCAGCCGACACTATCAATTTTCAATTTCTGTGGCAAAGGCTGTCATCACAATGAGATATTTGCAATACTTGTAATGAATTATCAGATGTTATTTACTCCCCTGCCCACCTAGACTGTTAATCTATTCCTTTTTCCAGTGATCTAGGAAGGGACATTTTATTGAACAAAGGAATTCGCCTTGTTGTAATCATTACTTTAAATTCCACTGTAGACTGACGCTGTGCCCAGTTAGCTCAGTGGAATTTACTATTTCATTCATTCATTTGATTTTTATTTTGGCACATTATGGCCATAAAAGATACATGCAAAACAACAAAGTACATATTACGATGGTGAAAATAAAATGTATGCAAGATAACCAATCGGGATAGCAGAAAATACAGTAAAATTAATCAATAAAAAAGGCACATAAAATATTAATTTAAATACTAGTTTAAAACGAACTTGTACAGTTCCTAAAGATAATATTCCAGTAGTGCATCTCATCAATGTACAACAAATAATCAGAACAGACCAAACATATACACGAAGAATACACAGAGCCTGAACATTTATAGGTCTAAACCCAATTTCTTACGGGAAAAGCTTGCTGGCAATAGAAATCTGCTGACACAGAACACAACAAGTTGACTAGTGTCCGTTTTGACAATCCTATATGCTTCAACATACGATCTTATACCTAAAGCATTACACAAGGGCTTGATCCATCGTTTCCTTGCCAGATCATATGCAGTACAAAAAAACTGAATATGATTATCATCCTCACTAGAATTTGACTGGCAACTCATACATTTTGCACTTTTTGGTTACTCCGTTGACATTTCACATCTTGCTAGCATTAAATTTGTTTTGAGTATTCCATACCTAAATTTTAGGTATAGACTTTTAGCCAGTGGTGGTCGTATCTCATCTAAAAATTCCTCAAAGTGTGGGGAGTCCTTATATGCAAGAAAACTACTCGTGATGGATCCACATGGGTAGTCATTTAGGAGATTGTGAGTTATGTAGGCCCAAAATTTTACCTTTACTTGTTTCTTACAGCTTTGTGTCAGACCTGAAGGGTCTTCCCAAAAGTCAGACAGCCCTATTCTGCAAAGCCAAGTTTGAACATGTTTCAACCAAGGATTAGAATTATAAACGTCCAGGCTCTTCACTTCCAAAAGACCATCTCTATAATCTGCAAGTTTGGGTGTGCCCCAAAGTCTCACCCAGTATGAGAGTGGACCTAATATTGCAAGATAGTCCGTGCGTTTCATGCATAAATCTAAAAATAGCAGTAAAAGTGGGGTACGTTTGGGCAATCTCAGAATGCTTCTATAAAAATTATTTTCATTTTTCAAAAAGAGATTCTTAGCATTCATACCCCAGATTTCTGCTCCATAAAGAGCACCAGACGGAGCCTTAAATTTAAACACTTTGAGTGCTGGTGATATTGGTTTATTAAGGCTCTCCCCATGTCTCTTTACAATAGGTAGGGTGTTCTGAGTAAAAATAGTTTTACTTTTTTCAATTTGGGCTTTCCATGAATTTTTCGAATCTAGAGAAACACCCCAATAGGAAAAACTTGACAAAAGTTCCAGTTTTTGACTATTTAAGAAAAAATTTCCCTTGAAAGATTTATGGGGATTGAGGGCCATGCATTTGGTCTTATTTGTATTTATTTCTAAACCTTTCTTGTCGCAATACAGTTGGAAGGAATTTAAAAGGGTTTGCAGACCAATGGGCGTTTGAGAGATCAGGATTGTATTGTCCGCAAATAAGAGTGCTGGTACCCTCACTCCATTCAGCTTAGGTGAATCGTTATTACTCTCTTCTAAATAAGCTGGAATGTCATTAACAAATAATGAAAAAAGCGTGGGAGCCAACACACACCCTTGGCGGACTCCCCGCTTTATTGGGACAGGTTTGGTTAATTCCCCATTTGGACCCCAGCGCACTCTAGCATAGTTGTTATCATGCAATCTTTTAATCTACTGGAGTAAACAAGTCGGTAATCCCAACGCAAACAAACAATCCCATAAACGATCACGCAAAACTAAATCAAAAGCTGCCCTAAGGTCAACAAAAGCTACATAAATGTGCCCCTTCAATAAAAAACATACTTCCAACAAAGACAACAGTATCTAAAAACTTGGTCAATTGTACTTGTGTTGCTTCTAAAACCTGCTTGGAACTTAGTGAAGATCTGATTCTCATCAATCCACAGGTTCATACGAGTTAAGAGGTGCCTCGAAAATATCTTTTGTTAAATATCTAAAAGGCAAATAGAACGATAGTTGGACGGATCGTTTCTATCTCCCTTTTTAAATTTTAAAATGATTTCTGCACCCCTCCAGCTATCAGGTAAGTTTACATCAGTAACTAGAATGTTAAAAGGCTGATTAATATATGGTGCCCAGACTCTAGTCTCATGCTTGTACAGATCCCCGGGTATTTTGTCTAGCCCTGGTGTTTTACCATTTTTAACTGAGCTAATAGCTTGCTCAGTTTCTTCTAGGCTAAAGACTATGGTACTTGTACAGGTTACTAGCCATGGGCTATCCTCAGTAGCTATCTCCATATTTTCTGGGGCTTCATATAGGTGGGTAAAATGGTTAACCCATGTCTGTTCATCAATAAACACGTAATCAGATGTTTTACCTCCAAGTTTCTCATTTGCAACTAGTTTCCAAAAGCCCACATTATCCTTAGACTTTGCAGCCAATAGCGAGTGGTGAGTGAATGGGTTTATTTCGATATAAAAATATCATAAAAGCAGATACAACAATTTTAAGATCATATAAAAACAAATGCATTCTATTTACACAGATAAAATCGTGTTAAAGAAAAACAGATAAAACAAGCATTAAATAGTCATAGAAAGCCTATTCAAACAAATTAACCATGCCCATTTTAGAAACTTAGACACACAACATGCAAACAGGGTACAGGTGTCGGATTTTAAAATACGCAGCGCCTCTCTGTA
Organism: Lissotriton vulgaris; assembly: GCF_964263255.1. NCBI lineage: Eukaryota > Metazoa > Chordata > Amphibia > Caudata > Salamandridae > Lissotriton > Lissotriton vulgaris. Next base: position 61,456,001 of record NC_141685.1, on the reverse strand, counting down.
CTGCTGGGTACCTAACTGTCTGCATAGGGGTTTAAGCCATCTCCGCCTTGGCCGTGCATATGCAGGACATTCAAAGAAAATGTGAGCGACCGTCTCTACACGTGATGGGCAGGTCGCACAGGAGGAGGAGCGGAGGTGAGAAAGTTTCCAACGGGAGATAAAATCACCTACAGGTAGTGTCCCTACTCTAACTTTAAAATACAAGGCTCTATCAGTAGGGTTGGAGATAGTGTCAAGATAGGGTTCGTAGGCAACCACTTCCTTCATCTTCACAAATTCCTCCGTGGATTTACAATAATTTACGTCAAGAGAATTGTTACAGAGTATCCAGCTCCAGTAAAGCTTTTTTAGAACTGCCTTGGGGGGAGCGGTCCTTGCTTCCCAAGCATCCCCGAGCCCCAAAGCTCCTAGCAGCCGTTTCACGTCCCTCAGCCACTTGATCTTGGACCAGCCCTCCAAAGCCATGACCTCTGCTAGGGCCTCTGCGTATGGGGCCAGCTCAGGCACTCGCCACAGTCGTGCCCAGAGCAGCAGGGGGCGAATTTGGGCTTGATCCTTGATCGATCTGCAACCCATGTCCATTAGTACGGGTTCTGAAGGGGTGTTCTGGGGGAGAGCCATCAGGTCTTTCAGAAATTTGGTCTCTGATATGGCTAACACTTCGAGATTACAAGTGCCCCACAGTTCTGCCCCATACAAAGCAGCACTAACCCCTCTAGTTTGATAAATCTCTAGGATTGGGGCAATAGGCTTAGTTGTGGAGGAGCTTTGCTTCTTCAATAGGGCGCCACCCACCCTTTTATGGGTCAAAAGCATCTTTTGGATGTGCGAGTTCCAATGCATTGAGTCTGAGAGACGGATGCCTAAATGATCAAATAGCAGCCAATAGCATGTTCTCCCAACAATCCTCATCCCAATTTGTTCTAGCAATTGCCTGAATCCTCCTATATTCCCTCCTTAACGCCCTAATCACATCTGATGTTTTGTTTTAAATTGCCTCTAAAACGATAGTCTTTATTATACCAAGGTTAGTACTAACAGAGCTAATTTTAGTTAGCCGCTTTTTTTTTGGCATTTTTGAAACATAGGGTATAAGAGATGAAAAAAATCCAGTATGCAGATCAACAAAGTCATTACCCCCTACCGGTTGGATCAGATGGCTTGCAAATGTATCAGCAAAGAGCAGATAAATACTTGATAATGCTTCTCCATTACCCAATAGGCTAGACCATTTAAGTGAGCGCCTATTGTTACTCATTAATGGGGCATCATTAATATTGTTGTCCAAGATATAGTGCTCCTTCACTGAACTAATGCAAGGAACCAGTCGATAGTCTATTGATAAATGTAGTGGCCGGTGGTCACTTTCAAACCTAGGCATAATTTCAAGATCTGTTAGGTAGGGCCAAACGTCAAAGGATACCAGAATATAGTCAATACGGCTTTGGGAATTGTTTTTGACAAAGGTTGGAGCCTTTGGGGAATCAGATGGGAGACGGCCATTACAGGCCCTCAGTCCATGCACTGTTAATAATCTCATTATTTGGACTGCTAAGGTAGTGCAACGCACTCCCTCCATGTAAGTTAGAGGTGGGGTGTTATTAGCCCTATCCTCATCTCCAAAAACGTCACCAAACCCTAAGATTGTCTCAAAGTTACAATTCAAGTCTCCGCCAATTATAATACTTGGTGTGTCTACACAATTGGTTAAGAAGTTATCTAATTTTTCCAAAATTGCAGTCTCCTTTGATAACCCGAATGGTCGGTTGTATACATTAAATAAAGAGATACGCCAACCATCCTTTAGTCTAACTACTAGCCCTAAAATGTCAGCTGAGTCAATGTTTAATAGCGTGATGCTTACATCCAAAGACACTTTTACCCATACTGTAAGCCCCCTGATGGCCTACCTCTGGCCGATGGTACTGCCTCTATATTAAAAGTCCTGAATCCCACTCTATACAGTATTTCCAGGGCCCATGTTTCCTGGAGAAAACAGATATCACTGGAATCTATGTAGTTGGACCAGTCGGGATCACAACGATTTTTTGGCAGACCAGCGATATTCCAGGATATCAATGTTACATTTGGAGGGGTATTTGCTGGTTTTACTACTTTTGTCCCCTCAATTGATACATCTCGGCTACATGCCCTTACGACTGGGGATATGACTGATGTACAATAAACGACATCCCCCAAACTTGGGATCCGAGCACTTCTTGCATGAGTATCTGGTCTCTCTGGGTTCGACCCAACTAAAGTCAGTTCTTGGGTATATGGCTTCAAAACAGGCGTTAGGGCTGGTGATTCTCCCAAAATCCCGGTGGTAATAACAGATCCCATACTTGACTCTAAACCAACTCCTGATATCTCCAGCAGCAACTGTTGTATGGTTACTTTAGGTTTATAACCACTAGCAATGTTCCCCTTGCCTGGATCAACATTATCCTTAATATCAAGGACCAGGGGCATAGGTTTAGTTAGTCAATCAACCATCTCTAAGGAGGAGAAATCCTGAAATCTATTCGAGGTAATGATGGGCAATGAAGAGTCCGCCCTAAAGCCCAACACTTGAGTTGAAGAGTGATAAAAGTAACCCAGAGAGAGGGCGTGTATGTTGGTATGAGCCTTGTGGGTTTCGTCATATACACTCAGGAGGTGACGTACAGTGTTTGGGTGTTTGAAATTGACAACAACAATACAATCCCCCTCAATATCTTTCCTCTGTTCACTAGCCCAACCCACTCTACGAACCATAATGATCTCATTTATTTTTGAGTGGCTAAGACCTTCACTATTTCAAATTGTGCGGATGATAAGGACTTATTTGGTGGCCCAGATCTCATCACACTCCTCTGACAGGACGCAGGCACTGCAACACCTGAAAAAGAGAAAAAAACAGCACAACAGTAAAGGAAACGAAAAAGGGTCTAGAAAAGAAAAACACAAAACAGAAGAAAGAGAAAAAAGGCTATCTTCCACTCTCACCACATGTTCCAGCATAGGAAACTGTGCAGCAGATGGTTGTGAACCCATAAGTTACTTCTAAACACAGTGCCCCCAAGGTCAGCACCAGGTGCGGCTCCACTGGTTACACCACCCTAAAGCAAGCCTTGTGTGCATGTGTGTCCACACACATATACTGTGTCTTTTGCTTGTAGTAGATAAGACAGAAAAAGATAGTTTAGGAGGAAGTAAAGAGATGGAAGTCAGATCAAGAGAGGAAAGACGCCAAAAGAACAGTCAGAGGGGGGAGAGTATCACGTGGTGTAGAGGAGAAGCCAAATGTGCCAATAGTTAAGGAACTGCTGGGCAAAACTGACCTAAAAAGGAACTGGACCTGCACTACACCCCCAACATTTCCAGGAGGAATGTGGCTCCATCAGGTGATTATCAGAAGAACAACAAGAATAGTGCACAGAGGGAGTCAAATGTTGAAGCTGAAGAGACAAAAACAAAACAGAGATCAAGAAAGGGAATAGAGAAAGAAGAAACAGGGGAAAAGGAAACTTAAGAGTTATAGGAATCCTTACCTGACAGTTATATTATATTTTGTTCCTCCAAGGGTGGCAGCCACGCTGCACTGCCTGCTCATCCCAGAATACCTTGAAAGAAGTAAAGAAATAGTTTTGCGTCAGACGACTATCACACTTCATCACATTTTACAAATAACCGTCCTGAACTTACAAAACATAATAATCTCTTGTTCTCTGGAGGCCATTATGAAGCATATATGTGTATGAATAAATACTTTTTTGGTTCACCAAGAACCATGATCCCTTTCTGGAAAAGGTCTCTGTGAATATGGAGTGCACCAACAGTCTCAGAGAACAAACCCTAACAATCCAGTCCACTTCTTCATTACCCCCATCTTTCCATTTACAGACCATGAAACTTGCAAATCAAAACAATCTGGTTTGCAAAGGTATGTTAAAGTCCTTGTACATAATTCTGCCCCGTTCATAAATCAGTCGGCCAGACTGTTAGATTTATATATACCATGCTCTCTGGGCAACAACAATTAAATTTCAAGCTGATGCAGAGTTTGAATGCTGAGCAATGGAAGCAACAAAGCATCAATGTGTTGGTGCTTTTTATCTATAACTTATCTGAAAGGATGATGCGGAGGGTCAGCATAAATAAATCCTTCACGAGACAAAACTTGGAACATTGAAATGTTGAGACCTCCATTGAAGACAACGGAGCAGCAGCAGCCTATACAACCTGATATAGGCCCGCTGCTCTCAACATTACAATGTCCAAATACACAACCTCTGCCTCTCTGAAATATATGGATTGGGCAGGAGAAGGCAGAAGATAGAGCCTGCAGCGGGGCACACAGGAGCCTCCCCCCTTCCTCCTCTCATAGCTCGTAGTGTCACTGGTATCTAAGAAGGAAGAGGGGGGGTTCTGCTCATCTCCTGCATCTCCCCGGCTCAACTGAATGATAAAAACAGTTTAGCCGAGCCCAGGGAGAGCCAGGGGCTGACTTCAGCCTCCTTTCACGGCTATTGCTGTGACTGTTCAACATTTCACCCCTGTGGTCCTGCATGCGGCTGTTAACAGAAAAGAGCCTGCAGCAGGGCACACAGGAGCCTCCCCCCTTCCCCTTCCTCCTCCCGTAGTCTGCAGTGTCACTGGCGTCTCCGAAGGAGGGGGGGTTCTGCTCATCTCCTGCATCTCCCCGGCTCACCTGAATGATGCAAAGTAGTTTAGCCGAGCCCAGGGAGAGCCAGGGGCTAACCTCAGCCTCCTTTCACAGCTATTGCTGTGAATGTTCAACAATTAACCCCTGTGGTCTTGCATGCTACTGTTAACTTTTCAACGTTCACACTTACAGCAGTTTGGAGTACTGGAGGTGTTTTAACCCCCTCGGTCTATGGGACACCGTTGTTTTTTTCAATTAACACATTCTGCCCTCATGGGGCAAACAATTTAATGACCTTACAGTCAGCCATAGCAGGCAATACTGCCCATTAAAGGACTGCTCCCTTGATAAAGGCCCTTGCCTTTAGAGCTACAACAAGCTTCAAAGCTAGATTGAAGGTTTCAAATAATTACTGAAGGCATAAACATGGTTACTCAGTCAGAGAAATAATTATCATAATATTTGCAGAAGAATCACATAAAGGTAACCTGTAGAGTATATCAAAAGACAGAATCAGAAATAACTCCAGCTCTAAAGTCAATAGACAGACCACCACAACAAATGTGTGCTAAGAAATAAGAAAACGTTTTTCTATAATATCAAATAGCAAACCGACATCGAATCTTCTTTTTTAAAAATCAAGAAAAAGTTCTTAAGTCCAATATCAGTAAGAGGGCTGACATGTAGTCTGCCTTTACGAAAAAGATAAAATAAAACAATTCCAGCAAATATCCCAAAACAGTAATTTTATACGTTTTCAGACAGAGAGACCACATTATTGACATGGTTCATGATGAGGTAAAAATGACAGCAATCAATGAATGTTCATGAAAACATGGCACAACAAAATGAAATTTAATAAACCACACATACAAAATGCATAATAAATTTTGACTCTTCCCCTAAAAGCCACAAGTCATTTTACAAGGTTATTCCCTAACATAATAATTGTATCTTAATCACAGTTTACGTTTGTGGCCATTCATTTATGGCCCAATTTGTACGGGAACATTTGCTGGCAGATTATTAGTTGTTTATTAGAAATGCCTACAACTTGGACTCCTTTCCCAAGAGGGGTGAGTTGGGCTCTCCCGTCAGTCTGACTGTGGAACGGGAGGCACATTTATTGATTAAAAGTGATGCTGAATTCCCATTTACTTCTTCTACAAAAGGGCCACTCTGGGTGACCTCTAGGACTGCACCAAGCATGCAACCCTTCTACCGTCTCAGGCACCGTCATTGTGTCTGATTCAGTCCAGTAGAAACTCCTAGTGTGGATGCAAGTTGTTGAAAATTCTTATTAATCACTGAAGGATTTTGTTGAAATCCTGGATTTGTTGAGAATTTCTGTATTGGGCGGTGGGGCCATCGGGACTGAAGGTATGTTCCAATTTGACTGCCTATGATTCTGCATGCTCGTCACAGAGGCCAGTTGGGCTGGGACCATTGGCTGTGACATCCCATTCTGTGCCATTTGAATCATATTACCATTTCCCAGTTTGCTGCTAGCATGGCAAGGAGTGTGTCTCATTCTGCACATTATTAATATTTTAGGTATTTATATTGCCACGGTTAGTAAAACTGATACCTTGAGAAATCAAAATTCTGGATGCAACGCTAAAAGAAAGGCAGACTCGAAACCAAAAGCGTCCTCTTCTGCCCGGTCTCCGACTTTGCTATATTGCGTAAATCTGCACTAATTTGTGTCGCTCTCATTATTTTTGATCAATAGATTTGCTTAAACCTTTGTCTTTAAATTAAATGATTAACTCTTTTTACTTTTGCATAACAATCTTGGGTCATTTTGGGGCGCTTTACTCTGTGGCTCTTCAACTGGCCACTTTACAACCAACTTTAACTCATTCCAGAAATCTCTTAGGACAATAAATTCAAAGACAAGATTCAAACCCATTCACAGCACCTTCAAAACAGTTACAATCTTCTCCACCTCCGAGCACCACTTTTCTGTTTGCTTCTAAGCGTGTGGAAATTCGTTGTGAATGTATAAATATCAGCTCTCGACCATGGCACATGCACATACGCTCCTCCACGCACTTCTCAATGGAAACTCTTTTACATCAACTGTTTCCGACTCTGAACCACATATGGCTGAGATACCCGCCACCCCCTCTCAACACAATCCCCAAGGATGGGAAACTGGAAACAGTTATGAAGTTTTTGGAAGACGGGAGGGAGTGACCCTCCCGGCCGTATTTATTAAAATATGAAACAAAATTAAAACATTAAATTAACAGTTTCATATTATGTACAATTTCATTACCACATTGCGATGTTTGGCTAACCTTAACATATTCTCTAGTACAAAGGTTCTCCTAGCCGAACTAACATCCTACAAAACATTTACTTGAAATTTTGAAATTGTACATCCTAACGTTTAAGGGCCAACGGCAAGGTCGTCACCGGTGTCAAGATCCCTAACCCAGAAATATCACCCTCACTTGTGAGGGGCGACCGCACAGAGGCGTACCTCAAGTGCAACTACCAATTTCCCTTGACTTGACGGGGGCCCCAATAAAACTCGACGCCACTTAAAGGTCGTACGAGGACTCGTGTGAGGTATCTAGAAGGTAGCGTAGACCCCCCCCCAAACCCCACACAACTTACCACATCTGCCGTCGCAGACGTCCTGGCCCCGGGAAATTCCCCAGGAGGGGGCTGTAACCCCTCCTACCCAGGAAGGGGCCTTGACCGCCTTTCCTTTCCTTTCGGCGACCCATCCTTAGAAGGGACCGCCCCCCCGTTGAGGGGCCAATGGCCACCTCCCCCGAGCGCTCCCATCCGTAATGGGTGACGCCCACTCATAGGGATCTTCCAATTAGTGCTCACCGATCATGACCTTACCGCCCGACCGAAATAAATACGACAATGCTAACTAATTTACTAAATGACTAAATCATAAAAAAATGACAGTAGCAACACCATTTTATTAAAACATGCTTACTGATGACCCTAAAGCAGAATTACTTTATTTCGCAAAACAAAACACAAATTGACCATTCTTTATTGCACACTCAAAGTCATCACGATAAAAACCACAACCTGTAAACGAAAATCATAGTTATCCATCAAACTTTATTCAAAACTACTTGCTGTCCTCAGGGGCTGGTGGGTGGGTCAAAATTGGCTCTTCGTTCCGTCTCGAGCTCACGTGCAGCGAGGAGGTGCAGCTTCAGAGCACAGGAACAAGAGGATGCTTTCTTGGCTTGTTGCTCCTTTTATCCGTCTTCAGGGCGGGCGTAAACCCGCCCCTGCCTGCCCCAAGGGCGTGGCCAGCCGCGTCAGTGTCTAGGCCAACCCACTCGAGGGCGGGAAAAGGCGCGCCCCGGCTACGCCGCTTCGGGCATACCAGCCGAGACTCGCCTCCCGCCCAAGATGGCTTCCCGGGGGGATCGTGGTACTCCGCCATACGTTCGGGGGGACCGAATGGTCGCCCCTTTCCATATGGCTGAGATACCCGCCACCCCCTCTCAACACAATCCCCAAGGATGGGAAACTGGAAACAGTTATGAAGTTTTTGGAAGACGGGAGGGAGTGACCCTCCCGGCCGTATTTATTAAAATATGAAACAAAATTAAAACATTAAATTAACAGTTTCATATTATGTACAATTTCATTACCACATTGCGATGTTTGGCTAACCTTAACATATTCTCTAGTACAAAGGTTCTCCTAGCCGAACTAACATCCTACAAAACATTTACTTGAAATTTTGAAATTGTACATCCTAACGTTTAAGGGCCAACGGCAAGGTCGTCACCGGTGTCAAGATCCCTAACCCAGAAATATCACCCTCACTTGTGAGGGGCGACCGCACAGAGGCGTACCTCAAGTGCAACTACCAATTTCCCTTGACTTGACGGGGGCCCCAATAAAACTCGACGCCACTTAAAGGTCGTACGAGGACTCGTGTGAGGTATCTAGAAGGTAGCGTAGACCCCCCCCAAACCCCACACAACTTACCACATCTGCCGTCGCAGACGTCCTGGCCCCGGGAAATTCCCCAGGAGGGGGCTGTAACCCCTCCTACCCAGGAAGGGGCCTTGACCGCCTTTCCTTTCCTTTCGGCGACCCATCCTTAGAAGGGACCACCCCCCCGTTGAGGGGCCAATGGCCACCTCCCCCGAGCGCTCCCATCCGTAATGGGTGACGCCCACTCATAGGGATCTTCCAATTAGTGCTCACCGATCATGACCTTACCGCCACAGGCCGGATAGTTGACCGGCTATCCGGACCCCCCACAATACTCCTACCTAAAGGTCATGTTTTAACGTCTTTAGCCAAGCTATGAAGTCTCCTATGAGTAACTCATTCCCCACCCGAGACAAATGCACACCATCCCCCAAATACATACTGTCATCATTAATACAACCATGCGAAATAGAATGCAGTGTATTGGAACGGAACAACCTACTCACTTTGTTATTCATTTTTCTTACAGAATGATTCAAAGCAGAAACCGAAAAAGCCCCCCGCCACACTTTTCGTGGGATCATATGGGACCACGCAATTGTGCACCCTGGAACTCTCCTCGCTAACCAACTTACAGTGGAAAGCATCGCCTCAAGAAGAAGTCGTCTACCAGTGGTGACCAAATCATTGCCCCCAAGATGTACTATGACTACAGACGGCGGTGACCTCGTCCGCCCTAGCAAACCCTCGGAAAATGATTGAAACTGGTCAATACAGAGACCGCCTCTTCCGTAGAAGGACACACTGTACCCGTATTCCCCAGCCACGTGAATCATGTCACCTGCCTTGAATACGTCCGCGGCACGCCTCACGTATGAGTGGCCCACGACCCACACCTCCTTTTTCACAGCCGGTGATGTCTGACCGCTGGCCCGGTGTTGGGTCGACTGCATAGTCCGCCCCGCCTCGTAGGCTTGCGCAACTGAAAACCAAACAAAAACAAGAAGCGTGAGTACATCATTACAGCTTCACAACATGTGCAACCGCACATACCTTTTATAACAATTGGAGGACCAACGCCCCACACGTTTAACTTGTTCCACATTCAGACCCCTGGCTGTAGCCTCTGTAGCAGCCCCTATCCGAAAGGAATGGGTCCCAAACTCGCCCGGGTTCAAGCCCGCAGCGGTAATCGACATCGCAAGCACCCGCTGAAACTGAAACCTTGTCAGTGGGGTGGCGTCAGCGTGTCTCAACAAGGTCCCCCCCCATGATGCCACCCTTCGTGCTAAATAATCCTCTAAACACTTCACCGGGCACATGGAGGACCCGGGAATCCTGCGTATGATTATGCAATCACCCATCCCACTTTGATCGGTCTTGGACCTGACAAACGAGACAGTCATCGTCTCCCCTCTGATCTGAACGTGCTCCTGGCACAGTCCTCCCGTCACATCCTGCTTGTTCCTCGCCACTAGTTCGCTTACCCGCATAGCCCCATGAAATGCCAGCGTAAAAGCGGCTCGGAATAACACTGTCTCGAACTGAGATGAACATGTTGCAGGGAGTCTGGATAATAACAGGGCCAACCTATCCAAACCTATCGGGCGCCTCTCATCTACTCTGCGACCCTCAAGGCGTTGCCACCCACGTAGCGCTTTTTGTACAACGAAAGACGCCGTCGGGTCCTGGATCCCATGAGCCCTAGCAACAAAGGAAATGGCAGCCCGATGCCTCTGGGCCGTAGCCACCGATTTCCCTGCCAGATGTAAAGACATCAGAAATTTCACTACCCATTCCTCCTGGCCCCAAAACTCCCCTCTAACAGTCCCCAAAAAGGCCAAATAGGAACGGAACGCCCCTTCATATGCCTTCCTCGTCCTGGGTCCTAAACTCTCTCCCACGAGGTTACGAAGTTCGGGGCACCGAGAGACCAAAGAGCTTCAGGAAAGGGTGCCGGCTCCGGGTCCGCTGTGGGCAGAAAACCCCAGAAGGCCTGCATACGAAAACGAGAAAGGGCATCAGCCGGCTGGTTCATCACCCCCGGGACATGTCTTGCCTTAAATAGCACATTCAATTGCATACACAGTAATACGATTTCCTTGAGTAGTCTCAAAATCCACTTGCATCGTGCTGCCTGGCTATTGATACACTCAACCACGGTCATATTATCAGACCAAAACACCACAGAGTGATCTCTGAACCCCTCGGGCCATGTTCTCAGGGCCACCAGAATGGGGAAAAGTTCCAGGAAAGCAATGTTACTTGTCAGTCCACTGTCATGCCACCATGCCGGCCATTTTTGTGCAGACCATCGAGTGCCGAAGATGGCACCAAAACCTACGCTCCCTGCCGAATCTGTCCACAGCCCCAGCTCCTCAGAGGACACGGCCGGCTTGTTCCAGACAACTCGACCATTGAAATCTGCCAGAAATGCCAACCAAATGCGCATGTCCTGGCGAACCTCCGCCGAGAGCCTTGTGCGATGATGACCCTCCTTCAGGCCGACCATGGCTTGAGCGATCGAGCGGGAAAAGGGGCGGGCCATTGGTATAACTCTTAGGGCAAAATTCAACTGTCCCACTAACTGCTGTAATTGATGCAGCTTAACCTTAGACTCCCTTATACACATTTGCAGGGATGCCCTGAACCTTAACACTTTGTCACCTGGTAAACGAAAACAACCTTCTCCGGAGTCTAACTCGATCCCCAGAAACTCGAGGCAAGTCGAGGGACCCACAGTCTTACCTGGTGCCAATGGCACGCCAAACTGATTCATCAAGACACAGAATGCAGCCAAAGCCTGCCCACATTCCGGATCCCCGGCTGTCCCCAGGAACAAAAAGTCATCAAGATAATGCATCACATGTTGAAAACCCGTCTTCTTTGTGAAGACCCATTGTAGGAAACTACTGAATTTTCGAAATAGGCACAAGATATAGAGCACCCCATCGGCATACACCTATCCATGTAATAGTGACCCTGAAATATGAAACCCAGGAGACGCTGATCGTCTGGATGTACCGGGAGCAACCGGAACGCTGACTCGATATCAGATTTTGCCATCAGCGCACCGGGCCCCAGGCGATTCAAAATGGCTACGGCCTCATCGAAGGATGCGTACCGCACCGAACACACTTCCGGGTCTATCGCTTCGTTTACGGAAAGACCACGTGGGGCTGATAAATTATGTATCAGCCGAAACTCACCCGGGTCCTTCTTGGGGACCACCCCTAAAGGGGAACAAACAAAGTTAGCAACTGGCGGTACACTAAACGGACCGGCGACTCGACCTCGAGTAACCTCCTTCCGGATCTTTTCCTGTACTACGGTCGTATGCTGTAAGACCGATATCTGGTTTTTACATTTTGCTACACCCTGAAAGTCCCCCACTGGGATGCGGAAACCATATGAAAACCCGTTCCGCAATACCCCAGCGGAAGCACGATCCGGGTATTCGCTGAGCCAGGGAATCATTGCCAAGGTATCAATCGGGGTAGGTAAAGGCGCCCCTCGGACTATGTTAGACCTGTTTGGTGCCTCCTCTACCCCCGTTATCACCCGTTTTGGCTCTGCACGTGGACTCAGGATGGGATGATTGCCCACACCCACTACATTTGTGTCTAAATTTGCATGACCCCTGAGGCCTAGTACATTTACCCCTGTTAAAGCTCCAACAAACCCCCCTTTTACCTGCGTTGCCGGTAGGCCTCGAGTGATTGTCGGTACTCGTACCTGATCGAAAGGGCGTCCCTGCATAATGGCGGGAGGATTCGCCAACGTTACTCCCTATTAATGGCAATTTCAACATACCAGTATCCTCCATTCTGGACCAGGACACAGAATCATAACAATCCCAAGTTAAGCTTTTATCATGTTCTTTTGCTTTTCTGAAAATATTATCATAGCAGAACCAATGATTGCCCTCGTGTGATACAGAGTACCCCATGATCCGTGACTGATAAATCGGCAATTCGGGTAGCAATTCGGGCCTACGTTCCCCCAAGATGGATGTAAAACCCCCCACGCTTTGCCCCAATTGCCAATGTTTTCATTTACCTTAAAGGCGGCCATCTTTGCGCGCCAAACACTCGGATGCATGAGGTCCTTCTGGCACTTAACATGCTCCATCTCATAATGATCAGTAAGCAACGAGAAGATGTTTATATACTCCCCTGCCCATATCTTCTCTTTAATAGCTAAAGGGACATGCTGACCCAACTTTTCCCTTCGAGAGGGTGCCGACTCATCCCTCGCAATCGGCAATGGCCGCTTACCTGAACCGGACGCTGTCTCTGCGACTGAACCTGTCCCCTGTGGTTTCTCTACTGCCGCAGCCGGCGTGGATGCCCTCGCTGCTTCCCGAGTTTCCCGCAGTTGCTTCATCAACACCTGCGCGTCGACAGCCGTGGCGCCCTCGCTACCTTTTCCCAACCACGCCGCTAATTGTGCTGCCAGCTCGGGCGGCATATCTTCCCCGGACACGGGGGTGACCACAACGGGAATCGGATTCCCTTCCTCCGGCACAGGAGTGGGTGCTTCGAGCGGAGTATTGGGCCCCGGGATGTCTCCCCCAGCTGCTCCCCTCCTGGGCCTCTTGCCTTTTCCTCCCGGAGCTGCTCCTGCCAAAGGACGTTTCGGCCCCCCTTCCTCATCCTTGTCCGCCATTCGCCTCTTTAGGTCGGTCACCTCCTTCATGAGAACTCGCAGCATCTGGTCGGTAGTCATTCGCTTTCCCGCCTTCTTCGGCATTCTCCAACAGAGTATCTGGAAAACAAACAAGAACGATTACAACGCTCAAAATTGGCTCTTCGTTCCGTCTCGAGCTCACGTGCAGCGAGGAGGTGCAGCTTCAGAGCACAGGAACAAGAGGATGCTTTCTTGGCTTGTTGCTCCTTTTATCCGTCTTCAGGGCGGGCGTAAACCCGCCCCTGCCTGCCCCAAGGGCGTGGCCAGCCGCGTCAGTGTCTAGGCCAACCCACTCGAGGGCGGGAAAAGGCGCGCCCCGGCTACGCCGCTTCGGGCATACCAGCCGAGACTCGCCTCCCGCCCAAGATGGCTTCCCGGGGGGATCGTGGTACTCCGCCATACGTTCGGGGGGACCGAATGGTCGCCCCTTTCCATTCGTCAGCATCCCCTATTTCTATACTTTTCCTTTGTGTTTTTCTCTCCTTCATTGTCCATTTGTTTGTATTATTTCTTCTCATCATCCCAATCTCTTATTGTACTTATTAGTTCTCTCAGATATGTTCTTAATGGTACAATTGTCACACTTCATATTGCTGAATTCACATTATGCTCGTTTGATAAATCCTCAAGTTTCTCATAAACGTCACATGCACACTTTGACGTTTCCAAATTCAAATATTTCAATTCTTCTTCATTATACAACATTGTCATCTCTGAGCCAATCATACCATTTATAATTTCTTCTAATGAATTTTTTTGTCTTAAAATATCAGTTTCTTTTGTTTGCTCTACTGAGGCAACTGAGCTAAGTCCTGCTTCAGCTATCCGTACGCTTCGCTCTCCTGCACCTTTCTCTACCATTTGCATTTCCATACGAGCCTCATTATATAGTGGCGGCCTCTCTCAACCAACAAATCATTTAGAAATTCTTCTTCTTCATAACCCCTCTCCTTCTCTCCCATCTCTTTCTTTTTGTCATCCTTGTTGTTGTTCTTTCTTATCAGCATTTTTTTTTTCTTTTCTCTACGTCATCAGTAATGAAAGTAAAATCACACATGGCTTCTGTAACCTCCTCCCTCCATGTTTTTTTCCGTAAACACACTCTTGCCTCCAGCCAATGGTTTATGGTCGTTTTAACCTGACCTTTCAACATTTTGTTATGTTGCTTCTCATTCGCTACAACATCCCACAGTTAGAAATTGGGGTTTTGGTTGACTGGGATGTAAGCCCTGTTCAAGCAGCAACCGCAATCCTAGTCAGAGTAAGGGACGCTTTCCCTCACCAGTAATGTTCACTTTGTAGAGATTTGGAGAATGTAATGTCCTCCTCTTGTTGTCACCATTATGTGCATCAATAGAGCGTAGTGAACCCGATTTCAAACATCACATTGAGTAAAGTCTATGAAAGATACATCACCGTTTGTGTGCACCTTAGAGCCTCAATAAATGCGGCAGCGAGACTCATCACTTGCTCGAAAAGAAGCTCCCACATTTCCCCAGACCTAAAATCTCTAAATTGGCTACCATTTGAAGCCAGAATTCACCTAAAAATAGCATGCATGACCCATAAGGCTATACATCACAAGACTCCCAGCTATCTAGCACAGAAGCTGACGATATCTGGTGGGGCAAGATCCTCAAGAAGTGCGGAAAACCTGCTGTTGAAACCACATAGATTCAACAAAAAGAAAACATACAAATGAAACCTTTTCTGGGATGGCGCCCAGGATATGGAATAGTCTCCTCCCAGAAACCAGACTGAATGCCTGTACCGCATCGTTCAAAAAGGAAGTAAAAGCGATTCTTATGGCAAAATTCACCGGATCTTAGACCAAAGAAACTCAGAGGTTATTCGTACCCTTACTGGTAATCCTCACTGCGACAAGGGTCCATTCAGTCACTCTAGTCACTTTATCTGACCGCGATTTGATTCATTGGACTTTCTGTTTCTGTTTGTACCCTACTGCCTCCCTTCGCACAGGTTTTTTGTATATGTTACTTACATGCATCTATCTGTTTGTATAATTACCCTGATGGAATGTAAAGCGCTCTGATATCCGCAAGGATCTTGGTCGCGCTCTATAAAACGTTAAAAATAAATAGATAAATAAATAAAAAATAAGGCACAGTGTACAGTGAGGACTCGAGGAAACTGCTTGGATGACTCGTGCAGTTCTGTAGTGCGGGGTACGGAATCTCTCATAATACTGGTTTTTACACGTGTTGTGCCCAGGATCAATGAGCCTTGAGCTTTAGAAGCACGCGGTCCCTTTTATTATAATTGTAGGTGGCGGTACGCGTTAGTGGCTGTTATCCAGATCTAACTTGTATCTGGGCCAGGAAGCCTCAGGGGGTCTGTGGAGGAAGGCGGGTCTGTTGTGATATAATGACCAGTGGCTGATATTAGGTCCTCGTCATCCCTGGGAATGGCATCCCATCCCTTTAATCCTAATGATGTCCATGGCATTATAGGAAATTACAACCCATGGGTTTTCATCAATTTCAACTGCTTGAATGGCGTATTTGAAAAAATGAGATTTCACTGTCTTTTTAGAACATGGCAATTATTTAATTCATAAAGCATGTGTTCGAAATAATCATCATTTCCAATATGAAGTTAATTTGCAATCATTGGAGTTTTACAGTGTTACAATATGCCCAATGCATTTCGGGTTTGTCAAAAACCCTTCGCCAGGGGCCTGCAATAAACGAAAAACATACAAGAACTTAGCATTTAAAAAGTACCGTTTTAAATGTTCAAACATAACATTGCGGTCTATGCTTAACATTCTCAATACACTCAGTACAAGTTCTAACCAATGGGTAACAGTCCGTTTTTAAAGCATAAAGTATATGGGATCGGCCAAATAGTGTGGCAAAGGGTTAGCTTTTAATAAAACAAAAGTGCGAGTTTTGGTTCGGGGAATTACGGGAGGTTTAGCGTGCTGCGCTATAACTTACGGTTTGAAGATGATCGTTGTATTCTCGGTCGGCGTTTCCCAACGCGGAAGAACATGGATATCGGGTTAGCCTATCAGGACGGTGTATATAGGAAAGTGACAGAGTCACGTGATCGCGAGCGTACGGAAGTAAATCGGTGTGTAAATCGAAAAAAATAGAAAAGTAAAACGAACGTTTCTATAGATAAACCGGACGGTTTTATGACAAAAAGAGAAGGATGGTGTACCAAATAGCGTACTAAGACAAGAAGTCTAGTTGCTTTCGTTAAAACTTCCGATCATGTGATCGAGTAAGCTCCGCTGTCATTGGTCAATGCTGGTAACGCATGGAAAGGGGAAACGAGGTGGTGCATTGATTGCGAAAGCAAGAGGAAGAAAGACTATCTTCACTACAGTAACAGTGTAATAAACATGATGTGACAACATGATCCGAGAAGTTGAAACTTAATTAGGGTAAATGAAACAATTGAAACAATAAATGGAAAATCAATCAGAATATGTTAGAAACGAAGTTATAACATAATCAATGGTAAAATTAATGAGGAAGTAGGCTCAGCCTAACAAGTCTGATGTTGTGCATATATACAAAATTTATAGAAAGCAAGACATTTCGATTCGATCATTAATTCCGATCGGTTGCAATGCATTAAGTTTTTTGATCCAGAAAAATTCAGCTTGCAGACGCTGTTAAGTTGAGTCCCTGTCACAGCGTTGCGGCAATATCTCGAGTATAGTATATTTCAATTGTGCAATTTGGTGGTTACAGTCTATCCAATGAGTGGCATGAGCGGATTTCATGTTCTTTGTTCGAATATTGCTCTTATGCTCTGATATCCTTATTTTCACTTTTCGTTCTGTTTGTCCAATGTATATTTTACCACAAGGGCATTTGATTGCGTAGATCAGGTTTTTTGAGTCACATGTACCTGTATACTTAAGCTTGATTTCATACCCTTGGGTGGGGTGCATGAAAGTATTTCCAATTATGACATTATTGCAATGAGTGCAATTTAGACATTTGGTCATTCCTTTGTATTGAATGGGTTTTGGTTTCTTAGTGTTCAGGATTTCTTTTAAATTCCTTGATCTACTATGTGCGAATGTTATGCGTTCGCTAAAAAGCTGATGTAGATCTGGTTCTGATTTGATTAGCATCCAGTGTCGATTGATGATTTTTTAATTTTTTTTAGTTTCAGTGGAAAATTTCAAAACGCATACTGTTTTTTGGTTGGTGGTTTTTTCAGTTGGTTTCAATAGTTTATCACGTGGTAATTTTGCAACTTTCTTGATGGATTCTTCTAAAATCTCTTTAGGGTAACCTCTTTCCAGATATTGATCTTGTTGTGTAGTCATAGCTTTCTCCAATGTTTGGGGATTGGAAGTGATCCGTTTAATACGAATAAACTGTGATGTAGGTAGATGATTCTTCAAGGTTTCCGGATGGAAGCTTTGATATAGTAGACCGGAGTTGCGGTCTGTACTCTTTTTAAAGACATGTGTGTGCAATTTGTGGTCAGTGATTTCAATTTGTACATCCAAAAATGATATTGAGTTGTTACTGATGGTGTGGGTGAATTTGATTCTAGGGTTGAGTTGATTGAGGTTATTGATGTTGGTTAAAAGATGTTCCTTGTTTCCCTTCCAGATAAGGAATAAATCGTCTATGTATCTTTTGAAAATTGTGAGATTTTCAGTCCAATCAGTGTTATTCAAAATGTGGTCGTGTTCAAATTTTGTCATGTACAGATTCGCGTAGGAGGGGGCTCCCCCAAAACCCATTGAGGTACCGGTGCATTTATTATAGAACGTTTTATTCCATTCAAAATAGCTATGGTAAAGTGCGAAATGCATCAGTTCAAGCAAAAAGATTTTGTTCGCTTTACAGTGTTCTTC
Source organism: Lissotriton vulgaris (assembly GCF_964263255.1). Lineage (NCBI taxonomy): Eukaryota > Metazoa > Chordata > Amphibia > Caudata > Salamandridae > Lissotriton > Lissotriton vulgaris. Next base: position 61,437,882 of record NC_141685.1, on the reverse strand, counting down.
TTTTAGAAGATTCTATTCCAATGCTTCCAGTCCTTCGTTATGTGGTATTGAGGTATACAGTGATACCACATCAATGGTACATAGCCAATATTCAGTGTTTTTATCTAGGACTATGTCTCTTAGAAAATTCAGAAATGTGGTGGTGTCTTTGATGTATGTTTGGGTTTTTTGTACTATCGGTTGTAGTCAAGTCAAGTCAAGTCAGAGAATTTATATAGCGCACTACATACCCAGAGGGTCTCAAGGCGCTAAGGAGGGGGAGGAGGATTACTTGTCAAATATCCACGTTTTAAGTTGCTTTCTGAAAGCTAAGTGGGTCTGGGTAAGGCGAAGGTGAGTGGGGAGTGAGTTCCATGTTTTAGCAGCCAGGTAAGAGAAGGATCTGCCTCCCATGGTGGTCTTGTTAATGCGAGGTACAGTGGCGAGGGCTTGGCTGGAGGAGCGTAGTTGGCGGGGGGGGTGTAGAAGGACAGTCTTGAGTTGAGGCATTCTGGTCCGATGTCGTAGAGTGATTTGTGTGCGTGGGTTAGCAGTCGGAAAGTGATTCTCTTATTGACGGGTAGCCAGTGGAGGTCTTTCAGGTGACCAGAGATGTGTTCGTTGCGTGGGATGTCTAATATGATTCTGGCTGAGGCGTTTTGGATTCGTTGGAGTTTCTTTTGGAGTTTAGCGGTAGTGCCTGCGTAGAGGGTGTTTCCGTAGTCCAGTCGGCTCGTGACCAGAGCATGGGTGACTGTTTTCCTGGTTTCGTTGGGGATCCAGCGAAATGTTTTTTTGAGCATGCGAAGAATGTTGAAGCAGGATGAGGAGACAGCGTTGACTTGTCTGTTCATTGAAAGTGAGGAATCCAGGATGACGCCCAGGTTCCGTGCATGGTCTGTCGGGATGGGTGCTTTTCCAAGGGCTTCCGGCCACCAAGAGTCGTCCCATGCGGAGGGGGATGTACCTAGGATGAGGACTTCTGTTTTATCTGAGTTCAGTTTCAGACGGCTGTGTTTCATCCATTCAGCAACTTCTTTCATTCCTTCGTGTAGGTTAGTTTTAGCGGTGCTGGGGTCCTTGGTGAGAGAAAGGATCAGTTGAGTGTCATCCGCGTAAGAGATGATGTTGAGGTTGTGTTGGCGGGCGATGGTCGCGAGGGGGCTCATGTATACGTTGAAGAGGGTGGGGCTGAGAGAGGATCCTTGTGGTACGCCACAGATGACTTCGGTGGCCTCAGACTTGAATGGTGGAAGGCGGACTCTCTGGGTTCTTCCGGTGAGGAACGAGGTGATCCATTCAAGTGCTTTTCCTTGTATTCCGATGTTATTGAGGCGTTGTAAAAGGGTGCTGTGGCAGACTGTGTCGAATGCTGCAGAGAGGTCGAGGAGGATGAGGGCGACTGTGTCTCCATTGTCTAGTAGAGTTCGAATGTCGTCTGTAGCTGCGATGAGGGCGGTCTCAGTGCTGTGTTTTGCTCGGAAGCCAGATTGTGAGGAGTCGAGGGATTTGTTGGCTTCGAGGAAAGCGGCGAGCTGGTTGTTGACAGCTTTCTCGATTACTTTGGCCGGGAATGGAAGGAGTGAGATGGGGCGGTAATTTTTGAGTTCGGTGGGGTCCGCTGTGGGTTTTTTCAGAAGGGCGGTGAGTTCAGCGTGTTTCCAGTTTTCCGGAAAGGTGGCGGAGTTGAAGGAGCAGTTGATGACGTCTCGGAGGTGCGGTGCTATGACGGAGTCTGCTTTGTTGAAGATGTGGTGAGGGCATGGGTCTGTGGGGGATCCTGAGTGGATGGAGTTCATCAGGCGGATGGTGTCCTCAGTGGAGATTGGGTTCCAGTCGTTAAGGGTGTTCTCGGGGGGAGAGTGTTCAGCAGATGGTTGGGTGGGTTGGTCTCCGGGTTGGTTGTCGAAGCTGTTGTGGATGTCAGCAATCTTGTTGTGGAAGAATGAGGCTAGGGAGTCGCAGAGGGCTTGAGAGGGGGTGATGTCGTTGGAGTTGGCCGAGGGATTGGAAAACTCCTTGACGATGTTGAAAAGTTCCTTGCTGTTGTGGGCGTTGTTGTCAAGTCGGTCCTTGAATGCTGTTTTCTTGGCCTTTCGGATTAATTGGTGGTGAGTGCGGGTGACGTTTTTGAAGGAGTCCTTGGTGCTAGTGGTTGGGTCTTTTTTCCACGCTTTTTCAAGGGTGCGGCAGAGTTTCTTGGACTTCTTAAGATCATCGTTGAACCATGAGGCCTTCTTGTTGCCAGGTTTGCTTTGACGTTTTTTCAGTGGTGCTAAGGTGTCAGCGGTGTTGGATAACCATAGGGTGAAGTTGGCGGCGGCTAGGTTTGGGTCCGAGGAGTGGGCTGGGGTGTTTAGAAGGAGCGATGAGGAGATCTGGTCGGTGGAGATTTTGTTCCAGTTTCTTTGCAGAGTTGGTTGGAGGTGGTTGGTGGGTTTGGGCTTGTTGTAGGTGAAGTGAACGCAGCTGTGGTCAGTCCAGAGGAGATCCGTAGTGTGGCTGAAGGAGACATGATTGCTGGAGGTGAAGATGGGGTCGAGTGTGTGGCCTGCGATGTGGGTGGGGGAAGTGACCAGTTGTTTAAGTCCGAGGTTGGCGAGGTTGTCCAGGAGGGTGGTGGTGTTGCGGTCGTTGATCTTTTCAAGGTGAAAGTTGAGGTCTCCCAGAAGGATGTATTCTTTGGAGGGGAGCGCGTGTGGAGTGATGAAGTCCGTGATGTCTTCACTGAATTTTGCGCGGGGACCTGGTGGTCTGTAGAGGAGGGTGCCTCTGAGTGTGGTCTTGGGGTCGATGTGGATCTGGAAGTGAAGGTGTTCGGAGTTGGCGAGGTTGGCATCAGAGCTGGTTGAGATGCGGATTGTTTTCTTATGGACGATAGCGATTCCACCTCCTGTGTGGCTGGTGCGGTCCTTGCGTGTGATCTTATAGTCATCAGGGATAGCGATGGCGATGTCAGGGGCGGAGTGTCCTGCTTGGCAGTCCTTATTCGGTGTTCTCTGGGGTTGCACAGGCGTGCGCTCTTGTCCAATGAGGTGCAGGGCAACACCCCAGTGCATGACCATTTACTCCAATATGTGGCACAATGGTTTCCCAGAAAGCACTATTTCTCCAAAATTCAATGTGGCTGCAGAGAGACAAGAGCTGAGTAAACCACCCCCCAGGATGGCTCATCTCCATATTCTCCCTCCCACCGGCATCTGCACATTCCTTCCTTACTCCTGTCATCTGGCTGGGTCCAGAGGGTAGGGGTGTAAATGAAACTGGCTTCTTCTGCCTGTCCCCTCCTTCTTTTGAAGATCATGGTTTGGGACCCCTCCCCCTTGCTCTGGTACGCCTATGCAGCAGAACCCTCTCATCCCAGAATGGCTCTTCACCCCGGGTGAACGAAAGCGGGATCCGTATCCTTGTCCTCAGCAGGCCCCGGCTCACATCCTTCGTCATACTCTATAGTATCTCTTTTGTATTTTCGTACTTTACGATCGTTACCCTCTTTTGCATATTTGTCAAGTTTTTTATTCACATCCTCCAGCATAGTTTGTAGATCTGGTGACTTTTCTAGTTCCTTTTTCATGTTATTGAGATCGTTTTCAATTTCTTTCAAGACATTTGCTAGTTCTTGTATAATTAGAAGAATTAAGTCCAGAGAACATTTGTTCAGGATTTGATACCACTTTTCTATGAATAGTTTGTTATTTTTGCACAACATCGGCTTCAGGGCGATTCTAAGTCCTCTGGGAATTCTTTTGTTTTTGTGGTAGTGTATAAGTGTAGTTGCGTGGAGTCTTTGATTTATTTATTTTTTACTTAAAAATTCTAATTGACGGATTAATTGAGCGGTAGTTGAAACATTGGGACTGAATGCTCTGGTCTCTTGTATGAGTCCGTATATTTCTTCAGCTGCCTCCGTTGAGAAGGCTAATTGTTCTGCTTGTTTTGAAGTGATCTGAGCTATATTGATGATATATAAAAGAGATACTATAGACTATAAGTATGACGAAGTATATACCTGGGCTGAAATATACAACCAAAGGAAATGGCAACAGCCAAAATCAAAAACACCAGGTAATTCATCACAAGAAAGCTTAACTTCAGAATCAGACATAGCGCAAACCAGGCAACCGCTTCAAAAAACTCAACAACCAGGAACATCTTCTAATAAACAGTCTTTTTTAGACATAAGCCCAGCATCAAATGCACCACCTACAGACGTAACAGAAGAGGCAGAAGAAACTGCAGCAGAAATAGCAAAAAGGACAAGGAGCCAAACATCAAAAGTAACCTAGTCATCAACATTTCTTCTAAACAACTTACGTCAACTCAATTGACAGTATTGAACAAAGGAAGCTCTTTTGTACCCACCTACAGAACCAGTCTGCCCGAAACTGAAGTAGCTCTTTTCAAATTTTTCAGAACATTGAAACTCAGATATTTTTTCAAAGACGCGCCTTCAAGTACTACAGATCAAGAAAAAACCTTTAAACCCAAAAGCTCGTTCTGTGCACCATTCTCCCACAAAACAATCAATACCTTTGAAAGAGCAGTACTCGCCGACATTCAAAAAATCAACTTTCGTGAAAAGAAAAAGAGTAACTTGACCAAAATGGAATGGAGTACAATTTCAAACCTTGTTAATGATCATGATCTTACCTTTCAAAGAGCTGATAAAGGCGGAGCGCTCATAATAATGGATACTAGTTTCTACGAAGAAAGTGTGAACAAACATGTGAATGATACCAGTACATACATTCAGTTAAACAAAGACCCGACTGAAGACTACCAAAAAGTTCTTTCAATGATTCTTGAGCACGCAGTAACCATGCAATGGATTGACGAACAAACTAAGAACTTTCTAATAACCAATTACCCAAGGAGACCCAGGCTATACATGTTGCCAAAAATACACAAAAACAATAAAATACCACCCTTCAGACCCATAGTGTCAGCCTGCGGATCAATATCGGAAAGTATAGGCAAATACGCGGATTGCCCTGAGAGGTCGCTCCCCTGTCTCCCTGCCGAGACGCGGTATTGTAGCTCTGTGCCTGCCCTGTTTATCATTGTGCTTTGTATTTTATGCGCATCAGTTACTGTGTGCCCACTCTGTGTCTCAGTGTGACTTGTGACCATAGCGCCTCATTTCCTCTGTGCCTAGTCTGTGTTTCAGCGCGAGTTCAGCGCCTCAGTTGCTCTGTGCCTGCTCTGTGTTTGTTTAATCGATTTCAGCGCCAGAATTTCACCGCGCTAACGCTACCTGATTGCCGCTTGCTGGCTTGCTCCATTTCCGACCTGCAGCTCCTTCAGGCAATATCCCCCGGCGCCCTGCTCTGCTCCCCCCTCCATTTTGTTTTTTGTTGTTGTTGTGGGCCTCCGTGTGCCTTCCCTGAGCTCGCCCCGTCTCCCAGCTGAGCCGCCCTCCCACTTACTATTTACGACGCTCCCGGACCCAGATGCGCTGTGATCCCTCATCACTCCTGCCCTGAGAGGTCGCTCCCCTGTCTCCCTGCCGAGACGCGGTATTGTAGCTCTGTGCCTGCCCTGTTTATCATTGTGCTTTGTATTTTATGCGCATCAGTTACTGTGTGCCCACTCTGTGTCTCAGTGTGACGTGTGACCATAGCGCCTCATTTCCTCTGTGCCTAGTCTGTGTTTCAGCGCGAGTTCAGCGCCTCAGTTGCTCTGTGCCTGCTCTGTGTTTGTTTAATCGATTTCAGCGCCAGAATTTCACCGCGCTAACGCTACCTGATTGCCGCTTGCTGGCTTGCTCCATTTCCGACCTGCAGCTCCTTCAGGCAATATCCCCCGGCGCCCTGCTCTGCTCCCCCCTCCATTTTGTTTTTTTGTTGTTGTTGTGGGCCTCCGTGTGCCTTCCCTGAGCTCGCCCCGCCTCCCAGCTGAGCCGCCCTCGCCCCTCCCCCTTCCCACCGACCATTTATGACAGCAGCTCATGCGCACAGCGTTCACGCGCAGCGACCGCGCCCAACCCGCGCCGAAGGTGCGCCAAAGGTAAGCCCGTCTACGCCCGTCCGCGCCTGGACCGCGCCCAGCGCCAGACCCCCTGCCCCTCGCGCTGCCCAGCCCCCCCGCATTACCTACGATGCCGCCACCCTCCTAGCCCTTAACCCCGGTCGCGCCCCCAACTGCGTCCAAGCCGCCCCTGGACAAACCCATGGACCTTTCTCCTGCTACTCCTGCAAATTCAGCGCCACCGACAACATCTCCGCTACGACCACACCACTGACTCCCGACCCCAACCACCTACAATGCATCCTTCTCAACACCCGATCAGTCCACAGGCACGCCATTGACCTATGGAATCTACTAGAAGTAGACAGTCTCAGTGAAGACATCACGGACTTCATCACCCCACACGCGCTCCCCTCCAAAGACTACATCCTTCTGGGAGACCTCAACTTCCACCTTGAAAAGATCAACGACCGCAACACCGCCACCCTCTTGGACAACCTCGCCAACCTCGGACTTAAACAACTGGTCACTTCCCCCACCCACATCGCAGGTCACACTCTCGACCCCATCTTCACCTCCATCAACCATGTCTCCTTCAGCCACACTACGGATCTCCTCTGGACTGACCACAGCTGCGTTCACTTCACCTACAACAAGCCGAAACCCATCATCCACCTCCAACCAACTCTACAAAGAAACTGGAACAAAATCACCACAGATCAGATCTCCACATCGCTCCTTCTAACCTCCCCAGCCCTCTCTTCTAACGCCAACGAAGCCGCCTCCAACCTCACCCTTTGGTTATCCAACACAGCCGACACCTTAGCACCACTGAAAAAACGTCAACACAAACTTGGCATCAAGAAGGCCTCATGGTTCAACGACGACCTCAAGAAGTCCAAAAAACTGTGCCGCTCCCTTGAAAAGGCCTGGAAAAAAGACCCATCCACCAGCAACAAGGACGCCTTCAAAAACGCCATCCGTACTCACCACCAACTGATCCGAAAAGCCAAGAAAACAGCATTCAAAGATCGACTTGACAACAACGCCCACAACAGCAAGGAACTTTTCAACATCGTCAAGGAATTTTCCAACCCCTCGGCCAACTCCAACGACATCACCCCCTCTCAAACCCTCTGCGATTCCCTAGCCTCTTTTTTCCACAACAAGATTGCTGACATCCACAACAGCTTTGACAACCAACCCGGAAGCCAACCCACCCTACCATCAGCTGACCATCTTCCCCCCGTTAACACCCTTAACGCCTGGAACCCAATCTCCACTGAGGACACCATCCGCCTGATGAATTCCATCCACTCGGGATCCCCCACAGACCCATGCCCTCACCACATCTTCAACAAAGCAGACTCCGTCATAGCTCCGCACCTCCGAGACGTCATCAACTGCTCCTTCAACTCCGCTACCTTCCCAGAAGACTGGAAACACGCTGAACTCACCGCCGTTCTGAAAAAACCAACAGCGGACCCCACCGAACTCAAAAACTACCGCCCCATCTCGCTTCTTCCATTCCCGGCCAAAGTCATCGAGAAAGCTGTCAACAACCAGCTCGCCGCCTTCCTCGAAGCCAACAAATCACTCGACCCCTCACAATCTGGCTTCCGAGCCAAACACAGCACTGAGACCGCCCTCATCGCAGCAACAGACGACATTCGTACTCTACTGGACAATGGAGACACAGTCGCCCTCATCCTCCTCGACCTCTCTGCAGCCTTCGACACAGTCTGCCACAGCACCCTTTTACAACGCCTCAGAAACATCGGAATCCAAGGAAAGGCACTGGAATGGATCACCTCGTTCCTCTCCGGAAGAACCCAGAGAGTCCGCCTTCCTCCATTCAAGTCCGAGGCCTCTGAAATCATCTGCGGCGTACCACAAGGATCCTCACTCAGTCCCACCCTCTTCAACGTATACATGAGCCCCCTCGCGGCCATAGCCCGCCAACACAACCTCAACATCATCTCTTACGCGGATGACACTCAACTGATCCTATCTCTCACCAAGGACCCCAGCACCGCCAAAACTAACCTACACGAAGGAATGAAAGAAGTCGCCGAATGGATGAAACAAAGCCGTCTGAAACTGAACTCAGACAAAACAGAAGTCCTCATCTTAGGTAAATCCCCCTCTGCATGGGACGACTCCTGGTGGCCGGAAGCCCTCGGAAATGCACCCATCCCGACAGACCACGCACGGAACCTTGGCGTCATCCTGGATTCTTCACTCTCAATGAACAGACAAGTCAGCGCCGTATCCTCTTCCTGCTTTAACATTCTTCGCATGCTCAGAAAAACATTTCGCTGGATCCCCTCCGAAACAAGGAAAACAGTCACCCACGCTCTAGTCACGAGCCGACTGGACTACGGAAACACCCTCTACGCAGGTACCACCGCTAAACTCCAGAAGAAACTACAACGAATCCAAAACGCCTCAGCCAGGCTCATATTAGACATCCCACGCAACGAACACATCTCTGGTCACCTTAAAGACCTCCACTGGCTACCCGTCAATAAGAGGATTACTTTCCGACTGCTTACCCACGCACACAAATCACTCTACGACATCGGACCAGACTGCCTCAATTCTCGACTGTCCTTCTACACCCCCTCCCGCCAACTTCGCTCTTCCTGCCAAGCCTTCGCCACTGTACCTCGCATCAACAAGACCACCATGGGAGGCAGATCCTTCTCATACCTGGCTGCCAAAACATGGAACTCACTCCCCGCTTACCTTCGCCTCACCCAGAATCACCTAGCGTTCAGAAAGCAGCTAAAAACGTGGATATTTGACAAATAATCCTCCTCCCCTTCCTAAGCACCTTGAAACCCTCCGGGTATGTAGTGCGCTATATAAATGTTATGACTTGACTTGACTTGACTTGACACTGGATTTGCACCATCAGGCCCGGCATCCTGACTGACTGCGCTTGCTGCATTATCTGAACTACAGCCCTTTAAATGTACCTTGTTTCAAGAGGAATAAAGAGTGGGCTCAGTGCAAGCTACAGGTTAACAGAGCTCATCTGCATCAACTCCACCAAGAGCCCCCTGAGTGGAGTGAATCCAGTGGACTTGTAAGGGTGTTGTCCAGGTGCATTGTGGGAATTGTGGTCCTAACCTTTCAAGGACCATATTGGCGATTTCAGACCCCTGGATTGTGTTTTGGGCACTTTGGACCATCAAGAGTAACTTCAGGAAGAAGTTCCAGATGTTTGGGAAAGTTTGGTGAACTTTTGTGAGAAAACTCCATAGCGAGACCAGACTCTCACAGAAAGGCAATCCAGCGAACCCTCACTGAATCTGGCCTGCTGGAGGAGGTTGCACGACATCTGGCGAGAAATCCTCCAGAAAAGGTTCCTAGGGTAAAGGTAAAATCTTGGCCGGGGCGTCCCACTTAGTGTATCCAACCAGGGATCGATCTCGTCAGCCTTAAACTTTGACTTTGTCCCGGTCAGAGGCGACCAAATGTACAGAAGTGGCTCTATTGGTTTCTGAGCACTAGAAAGTATGTCATCTTTCAAAAATCACATCTCTGGTAACCTACATTAGAATTTTTGTTTTGATGTCATTTAAAAGACAAACATATTACCAATTTTTATAGATTGGTGTTGGATTTTTATTGTGGGCTGTGTCTTAATTATTTACTGGATTGGTGTTTTTAAATGCTTTACATACCTATCTCTGAAGTTAAGCCTGCCTGCTCACAGCCAAGCTACCAAGGGTTGAGCATGGGAATACTTTTCTGTGACCTATTCTGAGCCCTCTATCGTGTCCGTGGTATTATTGCCAGTGGTAGATATATATTTACCACAACTATTAAGCCACTTTCCAACAATGGGCCTTACCTCCCCTGCATGCCCTGGAGAAACCTCCCCTTCCCTGCAATCCCCTCCCCGTAGACAAGCTTCACCTCCTCTACACCCTCCGGACAGGCCTCACCTACTCTGCATCCCTCCTAGACACGCCCCACCTCCTCTGTATCCCCTCCACCCAATCTCAGGACAGGGCTCCCTTCCTCTTCATCTCTTGGACAGTCCTCACCTCCTCTGCACCTCCTTGGACAGGCCCTACCTCCTCTGCAGCCCCTCAGACAGGCCTCACCACCTCTTCACCCCTTCTGGACAGGCTCCAACTCCCCTGTACCCCAGCTCAAGACAGGACTTTCCTCCACCTCACCTCCTGGACAGGCCTCATCTGCTTTGCACCCCCTGTACAGGTAAGGCATCACTTCCACTGCACCCTTCTGGACAGGCCTCACTTCCTCTGCACCCCCTGGACAGGACCGGTGTCACCTCCCCAGCACACACCCCCGCCTCCCCCCAGGACAGGCCTCACCTGCTCTGCACCCCTTAGATAGGCCTCGCCTTCTCTGGATCCTTCTGGATATGACAGGCCTCGCCTCCTCTGCACCCAGCTGGGCAGGACAGGCCTCACCTCCTCTGCGCCCCTTTGGGCAGGATTGGCCTCATCTCCTCAGTACCCTCTAGACAGGCCTCACCTCCTCTGCACCCCTGGACAGGCCTCACCTGCTCTGCACCTCTGGACAGGCCTTGCCTCCTCTGCACCCAGCTGGGCAGGACACGCCTCACCTCCTCTGCAACTCCTTGAACAGCCCTCACCTTCTCTGCAGCCCCCGGACAGTCCTCACCATCTTTTCACCTCTTCAGGACAGGCTCCTCCTCCTCTGAACTCCCAGCACAAGACAAACATCCCTTCCTCCCCACCCACTGTACAGGCCTCACCTGCTTTGCACACCCCTGGACAGGAAAGGCCTCACCTCCTCTCCACCCATCCTGGACAGGCCTCATGTTCTCTGCACCCTTCCTAGACAGGCCCCACCTCCTCTGAAACCAACCAAGCAAAAGACAGGCCTTCCTTCCACTTCACCCCCTGGACAGGCCCCACCTCCTTCGAACTACCCCAAGAACAGCACAGGCCACACCTCCTCTGCACTCATCTACACAGCCCCACCTCCTTTGCACCCCTAGGCACATGACAGGCTTCACATCCTCTGTACCAGCTTTGGTACGGAAGGCCTCACCTACGCTACACCCACCCCCTAGCCCCTTGGACAAGACATCCTTGTTACCCGCTGGACAGGCCTCACCTTCTCTGCACCCCCTGGACAGGTCTCACCTCCTCAGCACCCCTATGGACAAGTCTAACCTCCTCTGCACCCTCCTGGACAGGCCTCACCCCCTTTCCACCCTCGTGGACAGCCTCACCTCCTCTAACCCCTGGACATGCCTCCCCTCCTCTGCAACCCTGTACAGGTCTCACCTCCTCTGAACCCCCTGGACAGGCCTCCCCCCCTCTACACCCCCTGGATAGGCCTCACCTCATCTGCACCCCTGGCCTCCTCTAAACCCCTGGACAGGCGTCACCTCCTCTCCATCCCTGGACAGGTCTCACCTCCTCTGCTCCCCGTTGGACAGGCCTCACCTCTGCACCCCTGGACAGGTCCACCTCCTCTGCACCCCTCACCTCCCCTGCACCCTTGGACAGGCCTCATTTCCTCTGCAACCCTTGGACAGGACAGGCCTCACCTCCTCTGCACCCCTCACCTCATCTGAACCCCCTAGACAGGCCTCACCTCCTCTGCACCCCCTGTACAGGCCTCACCTAATCTGTACCGCTCACCTACTCTGCAACCCTGGACAGGCCTCAGCTCCTCTGCCCCTGGACAGGCCTCATATTCTCTGCACCCATCACCTCCTCTGCACCACCTTGACAGTTCTCACCTCCTCTGCACCCCCTGGACAGGCCTCACCTCCTCTGTACCCCTCACCTCCTTTGCACCCCTAGACAGGCCTCACCTCCTCTGCGCCTCTGGACATGCCTCTTGGGGGCTGCAGTGGCTGCTTCTCACAGGCCTCTGTAACCCTGGACAAGCCTCTGCACCTCTGGACAGGCCTCTATCAATATCTTTAATCTACATATACTTACTTCCTTTATACGTCTATATACTTTCCATGTACTTATGGATCTATATATTTATTATTTTCTTCTAATTCAGCAATATCCAATGCATTATCCTATTTCCCACCCTATACCTCTATCAATATATCCTCTACATCCACTCTCTCATTCATCCCAAACCCCATACCACTACTATAAGCCCCAAAATAGCCCTTTCTAGACTCTCCACTACACTACCCCTCCTTGCACCATCTGACACCTCTTTGCTATACCGATCCCCCAAAACAAGCCTTTCTAAACTCTTCTCTCTGACTCTTCCCCTCCACATCCCAAGCCTCCTCCTACTGCAATGACCTCTAAAACAAACAATCAAAGCCTAAATCCGTCACTCTTCTATCCCTCCACTATCCATTTCAATCAAAATAACAGACTAACATGTCCACTTCTCAAATGTCATATTTCACTATACCAATTCACCATCACTCCTTTATGGGTTCCAGAGTAGTGTGCTACTCGCTGAAAAAATGCTTTGATGCCTCATCAGGGGTAGTATGTGCTATATAAATGCAAGTACAATACAATACAATATACTAAGGACTTATAAGAGCATACAAGTAACCAATCTGGGATGTACCTAAGTACTTACCACAACCAATGTAGTGGAGGGAGCACAGAGACTGGGGTCCTGAATAGCAGGATCCCAGTCAGACTAGTCAGAAACAGCGTAGCACCAGGCAAAAAGTGGGGGCAACCGCAGAAGCAGATCCTACTTTTCTACAGCACGTATTTTACATTTTGGTCTCCTATATCCAATTTATCAAGGCTCACTGTTTAGTGTTAAGTTAAAACATAATGCTAATGGCAGCACTGACTCCGTGACCTCTACGCAGTGCACAGGAAGGGGCATTTGCTGCCTTTGTCTTGTAAACTGCAGTGCACATAGATTACTATAAGTACACCAAAAAGCAGTGCTGTGTGCAGAAATTATTTATAGTGCCGTAAAACACAGTTCAGTGTGCACAGATGAATCAGAGAGCAGTAAAAAGCAACGCGGTGTGCACTGACCTCTCACAGTAAAGCAAAATGCAGTGCAGCATGCAGATTCCTCGTAGTGCAGTAAGATGCAGTGCGCACACTTTCCTCTCAGTGCAGTAAGATGCAGTGCTCAGATCCCGTCTTTAACACAATAGATCCCCAAAAACACCCCCAGGGCCGAAGGAAAGCCCCTCTAGGGCCCCCGGATAGAAGAGCCCAGCTCAGCCCCATGGGCCCCGGATAGAAGAGCCCAGCTCAGCTCCAGGGGCCCCAGATAGAAGAGCCCAGCTCAGCCCCAGGGGCCCCTGGATAGAAGAGCCCAGCTCAGCCCCAGGGGCCCCCGGATAGAAGAGCCCAGCTCAGCCCCAGGGGCCCCCGGATAGAAGAGCCCAGCTCAGCACCAGGGGCCCGGATAGAAGAGTCCAGCTCAGTCCCAAGGCCCGCCGGATAGAAGAGCCTAGCTCAGCCCCCGGAGCCCCCGGATAGAAGAGCCCAGCTCAGCCCCAGGGGCCCCCGGATAGAAGAACCCAGCTAAGCCCCAGAGGCCCCAGCATAGAAGAGCCTAGCTTAGCTCCAGGGGTCCCCGGATAGAAGAGCCCAGCTCAGCCCGAGGGGCCCCCGGATAGAAGAGCCCAGCTCAGCCCCAGGGGCCCCCGGATAGAAGAGCCAGCTCAGCCCAGAGGCCCCTGGATAGAAGAGCCCAGCTCTGCCTCAGGGGCCCCGGATAGAAGAGCCCAGCTCAGCCCCAGGGGCCCCGGATAGAACAGCCCAGCTCCGCCCGGCTCCTGCAGAGATTCCCTCCAGGATTATTCAGTCTATTTCTACAAACACAACAGAAGGTGCTGACAATCTCCATAGCTGCCACGGTTTCAGATTGCTATGTGTGACATTTCCATAATTTCAGTGTAATTATGAGTGACATTTCAATGACTATGAGTGACGCCTTCTCGCGAGCAAAATCTAGCAGCGAAGACGAGGGAAACATATAGATATCAGAAACCTGCACCAATTTGAGCAACAAGAAGGTGTTCTTAAAACTACAGCAAAGCACGAGAAATAGAAGGGCTCTAACCAGTGACAGAGTGCGTGACTGCAGTTTTCAGTAACAGAGGGCAGGCAGGCACTGCAGCTGCTCAGAAGATGATCTAACTGATCTGATCATTCATGATTGCGTGCTAGCCTAAAAAGCAAGTTTTATAGCATAGCAAGTGCAACTAGTAGATTATAACTTCACTCAGTCTCAGGCAATTACTTTTTTTGCGAGCCTGGCGAGCAGGAGCGTCAGCAATAGGCATGTCCTGCCACACTCAGCAGCCTGGCTGCCGGGCCCCATGGCAGCATAAACTCCACAAGACAATGTAGAAACTACTAAAACAGATGCAGGATTTAACAGAAAATGTATACTTTGTTAAACAAGAACACAGGCAGAACTGGCACAGAAAGTGTCCCCGGGGCTTTAAAAGCAACAACTACCAGTACTCTTGGGATATACAATCAAAACGTAAAAAATGACGTCAGATATATAAGGGGTAGCAGTGCACTCTAGGGGAAGCATGTTTATATATTTCCAATCAGGCAGTGTTTCTATGTGGAATGTGTTAAAAGCCATGCTCCATTTGCACGAGATCTGTGCAGAAACTACAGTGTTTTGGTGCTCCGGAAACACATGTTTTCCTCCTTGAATACTTTCCTTGAGCTACCTTGCTAAGACACTTGGACGTCAATTACAGTTTAAATTCCGACCTTCAAAGCAGCATGTAGTGCCTTGAAGTGAGCCAAATGAGCTATGTATTTTATTGAAGCCTGCAAGTGCAACACTGCTACACACAATTCAATTTTCAAGCTTTATTCGACTATTAAAAACAATCACAAAAGCGTACAATAAAACACAATACAAACATTATAATAAAACAATAGCTCAGAAATGAAGAATTTCGGAAGATTTAAAACACGACTTTTCCTATGAGAAATGGCTTTGAGTAAAAAAGTAGCAGTAAAAAAACAGGTGTCTGCAGAGTCAAGTGCAAATAACAATTCCATGGCTTGTGTAATAGTATACACTGATAATCTTAAAAACATAGGTCTGAGATAGAGACGGCGAAGATGCATATAGAGTGGACAAATAAGCATAAAGTGCCGAGTACTTTGCCTAGTCTGACCATCGCAAGGACAGGGGGAATGGCTAGGAACTTTCATCTCAGGGAAAGCAACTAAATTATGTACTATACCAAGTCTGAGACGTGTCAGAACAAACTGATGGGACTGCTTGGTTATGAATTTTAAGTACATAGGCATGCCCTTTCCTTCAAATTTAGTGGTGTGATAAAATACATAGGTAGACATGGTAGCACACTTTACCCTGCGCATATCAGACTTAGTTTGGATGAAAACATCTTTAAGTTCCTTTTTCAATACAGTAACGGCACAATAGGGATCCTTAATGATGTCAAAATTAAATACCTTGTCATAAGTATAAGAGACATAGCTTAGCCAGGGAATCTTAAGGACTTTATCCAACTTCAAACAATCAGTGATAATCTTCCTAGAAAAAGTCGTCTCTTCTTTAGCCCATATTGACCTCCATACCATGAGGGGTCTTAATCCCATAAGATCCGTCAGATAGTTTAAACAGACTTCGCTATGGCACAGTACAGTAGGTGCCGAGGGAGGTAGGCAAAGCAATCTTCTAAGGAACCCATTCTCGGTATTTTGCAGTGTCCTATGCTGACTATAGCCCCATATACCGGAACCGTACAGAGCAATAGACGCACATCTATGCCTGTAAATGTCTACCATATCAGGTATACGGCGGCTTCCTAGCTTTGCAGCAAATCGAAAAATACCAGATGAGCTTTTAGCCATTCTACCATTAACATTTGAGATCTCCTGGGACCATGTCCCCTTGTTGTTAAAGGTAACACCGAGGTAGCAGAACCTATCCACTACCTCAATAGTATGATTGTTAAAATGGAACGGCATAACAGATTTCATCCTTTTATCACAGGCCATAATAAAAGTCTTGGTGTTATTTATTTTCAATTTCCTTGCATTAATAAAATCATAAAAAGTGTTCATAAGTTTCTGTAGCCCATTTGGAGTACGCGAAAGGAGCACCGTATCGTCGGCATAAAGCAGAACTGGTACGGGAAGTCCACCGACTTGAGGGGAATCAGCCTGGACCTTTTTGAGTTCAGATTCGATGGAATTGATAAAGAGGGAAAATAACAGGGGGGCCAGTACACAGCCCTGCCTTATGCCTGACTTAACCCTGATTTTCTCGGTACATTCACCCGACGGACCAAAACGTATCTGGGCCGACAGCTTATTATAGAGACGAGCCAGAAAGTGAATGATTGCCTGGGGGGCGCCCATGGCCAATAAAGTGCACCACAAGAGTTCATGGTCCACAAGGTCAAAGGCGCTCGAAAGATCGGCAAAACAGAGAAATAGGGACCCTTGTTTCGCTCTCGTATATTTCCCTATAAGGAGGTCAAGGTTAAGGCACTGCTCCGTAGTCCCTAAGCCTTTGCGAAAACCAAATTGGGATTCAGCCATGATATTATTTTCTTCAACCCACTCCTCGAGCCTTATAAGGAGAACCCTGCTCATAATCTTCAGGGAGGAATCAAGAAGGGAGATAGGGCGATAGTTCTTAGCCTCGCCTCTATCTCCCTTCTTGTAAATAGGTAGAATTAGAGATTCACTCCAAGTAGGAGGGGTGTTCTCCAGGACTGATGCATTAAACACCTGGGTCAGGAGTGGGCACCAGAGACTGGGGTTAGATTTGTACAGATCTACCGGTACCCCATCGGGTCCCGGTGCCTTTCCACCTTTACTCTGGCTTAGGGAGATAACCACCTCTGGTAGGGTAATATCCAAAGGTATCCTAGTCTCAGACATCGGGATAGTAGGACCGTCAGAGTCTCCCCCGGATGGATTAAAAATACCAGAAAAATGGGAGACCCAATTGGCTTCGCTAACCTGCGCTGATAGTTTGGGAAACTCTTCATTGGCAAGGAAAGGACTATTAACCGTAGACCAGAACAGCCTACTGTCCCGTAGTACCGAAGCTTGGTACACACACCTACTCACTGTACTGGTGTGCTGTGGCATCAGTACTGTGTCACCCTGTCGCTTGGTGGTGTTACAAATAAAATTAAAATGAAGTGACAGTTCGCTAACTCAGTGCTGTGCAAGGAACAATTCTTCTCACAGCCGTAAGTGTTTCTCAGACAGTGAGAGGCAGGCCTGACAGTGCACCTGCGGGTCAGATGCACATTTGGTTGATGTTTAAACCCAATTTCGCATGACACCTGCAAATTGCTGGTAATTTGCCAGGTGTGCATTGTTTAAAATACATTGACTGATTTGTTGCCCAATAGAAGTGAATTTTTTTTGTCTTTTTCAATGGGTTTTTCAGTAAGGGTAAGACAGCTAATCTATTTTTTCTCCTTCCTTTGGCACTGAGGTGGTGAGCTGCCTGTCTATGCCCTTGCGCTGATGGACGTCTGTCTGTCTGTGTTTTCAATCAAGGTGTTATATCCTCGATGTGAGCCTTTGATATGTAACTGTGCCCTGTGTGGTCAGTGAGCTGCTGATTGCTCCTTAAGTGCGCCAGCTTTAAAGTTGTTGAGCTGTACATCACCCCCTGCTGGCGTTGCAGCATTTGCCTCAGTGCTTTTTACACTACTCCTCTCTGAAACAATAAGTATTGGGATAAAAATAAGATTAGCTGAGAACCCTGCCCTCGGTCCTGGCTAAATATTACCTTCTACGGCTGGGTCCCACTATAGTTCATCCCTGCCTGTTAAACGTGCATGAGAGGTTGTGATTTTCCCCGAGTACATAAGCCGGCACCAGGGCCTTCATTTTTAAGATTCTGGGCACTCCCACTCCCTCTGAAGTTTCGGGTCACTGAGTTTTTATCCCCTTAGTTGCCAGCAGCTCTAGTCCTCTACGCCAACAGAGAGAAGCGGAGGCCTGGGGATGGCGCTGCAGCAGGCATCAATGGGCTCTCTGGGCCAACAGAGAGAAGCGGAGGCCTGGGGATGGCGCTGCAGCAGGCATCAATGGGCTCTCTGGGCCAACAGAGAGAAGCGGAGGCCTGGGGATGGCGCTGCAGCAGGCATCAATGGGCTCTCTGGGCCAACAGAGAGAAGCGGAGGCCTGGGGATGGCGCTGCAGCAGGCATCAATGGGCTCTCTGGGCCAACAGAGAGAAGCGGAGGCCTGGGGATGGCGCTGCAGCAGGCATCAATGGGCTCTCAAGGCCAACAGGCCTCGGACTTCCATGAGGCCGACTTCGGCCTTTACATAAACAGACAGGCAGTGACTTACGAGGGAAGCACTAGAGGCCGGGCCCTGGTCACGAGGCAGGGGCTGCAATGGCCCTTTGCATCTCGGAGAGGCTTCCGTTCTGCTGGGCACCTGTGGGGGTCGGGTGAGTTAATTTACCTTCGTCTAATATGAGGGCTGGCGCAGAAATAAAATCTGCTATGGGACTTAGAGTGGTGACCACAGAGCCTAGAGTCAACTGGTGTCGGTATTTGCAATTACCACACACAGACATAGTACCTACTTGGGCCGCAGATGAAATTCAGTCCGGCCTCAAAGCTGTGGTGGGTGGAACTCCATAATTGAAGGCAGCGACTCTACTCTGCGAGGCTGGCTGCAGCAGGCTCAGGCCGTAAAACACCCCGAGCCATGGCAATTCGGTTTGCCGCCCAGCCCTGCCTCCGGTGATAAATAATCCAAGCGGTCCGGACTCCTGTGAGTCCCGAGCGGAGGAGCCGTCCAATGACAGTCAGTCATTGGACACACTACCTCGATGACGTCAGTTTGACAGGCAATGGAAGCCGAGCCCCGCCGGGAATCGCAATACATTGTGCTACATTGTAGCAGTTGAATGAGAGTATGAGAGTGACCCTGGCAGCAGTCTTAACACTGCTGGGAGCCCCGATCTGGCTGCAGGAGCAGCGCGCACACCACGGGTGGCGCCGCTCTACAGCATTTCATAGTTTCAGGGAGCACTTTCAGTGACAGTTACAGCTCAGCTGAGCTACATGGGTATGCGTGACAATGCATTTCAGTGCGGTAATGCGGAGTACCACACTGAAATGCGTTAGTATCACGTCTGATGCGTGATACTTGGCAGCACTGGGTGTGAGGTCATTCACACTCCTTAGGTTGCAGATGGTTGTGAGAGGCTCACTTACCTCGGCTGTAAGGGAAGATGCCTGCAGCCAGGGCTTACTTGAAGAGAGGGGGCTGCTATTGCTGACTCTGCCCCCGCTGACCTGGAAGCAGACACTTGGGAGAGTGCGGGGGCAGGGCTTACGTTATCCTGACGGAGCCTTCGTTCCGCCTCCGCTGCTGGTGCTCTCTCTGCCTCTGGTGACCCGGACACTGTTCACCTCTCTGGCCTCAGGAGCCAATCAGTGTCCGATAAAAGGGAGACTCTTCCGAAACTGACCCGGAAGCAGCCATTTGTCTCAGAAAACTCGGAGTTGCCGCTGCCTCCGGTCACCCGGAAGTGGATCAGTTCCTGGGTTTCAGAGGAGGGCAGAGGCAGTTTCAAGGGGAGGTGAGTCTAGGGGGGAGGGGGCACCAGAGGGCAGTGGGGGCTTCGAGGTGAGTCCCGGGGGGAGGGGACACCAGAGGACAGGGGGCTTCGAGGTGAGTCCAGGGGGGAGGGGACACCAGAGGGCAGTGGGGGCTTCGAGGTGAGTCCCGGGGGGAGGGGACACCAGAGGGCAGTGGGGGCTTCGAGGTGAGTCCAGGGGGGAGGGGACACCAGAGGACAGGGGGCTTCGAGGTGAGTCCAGGGGGGAGGGGACACCAGAGGGCAGTGGGGGCTTCGAGGTGAGTCCAGGGGGAGGAGACACCAGAGGGCAGTGGGGGCTTCGAGGTGAGTCCAGGGGGATGAGACACCAGAGGGCAGTGGGGGCTTCGAGGTGAGTCAGGGGGGAAGGGGAGGGGACACCAGAGGGCAGTGGGAGCTTTAAGGTGAGTCCAGGGGGGAGGGGACACCATAGGGCAGTGGGGCTTCGAGGTGAGTCCAGGGGGGAGGGGACACCAGAGGGCAGTGGGGGCTTCGAGGTGAGTCCAGGGGGGGAGGGGACACCAGAGGGCAGTGGGGGCTTCGAGGTGAGTCTAGGGGGGAGGGGGCACCAGAGGGCAGTGGGGGCTTCGAGGTGAGTCCCGGGGGGAGGGGACACCAGAGGACAGGGGGCTTCGAGGTGAGTCCAGGGGGGAGGGGATACCAGAGGGCAGTGGGGGCTTCGAGGTGAGTCCCGGGGGGAGGGGACACCAGAGGGCAGTGGGGGCTTCGAGGTGAGTCCAGGGGGGAGGGGACACCAGAGGGCAGTGGGGGCTTCGAGGTGAGTCCCGGGGGGAGGGGACACCAGAGGGCAGTGGGGGCTTCGAGGTGAGTCCAGGGGGGAGGGGACACCAGAGGACAGGGGGCTTCGAGGTGAGTCCAGGGGGGAGGGGACACCAGAGGGCAGTGGGGGCTTCGAGGTGAGTCCAGGGGGAGGAGACACCAGAGGGCAGTGGGGGCTTCGAGGTGAGTCCAGGGGGATGAGACACCAGAGGGCAGTGGGGGCTTCGAGGTGAGTCAGGGGGGAAGGGGAGGGGACACCAGAGGGCAGTGGGGGCTTTAAGGTGAGTCCAGGGGGGAGGGGACAGCATAGGGCAGTGGGGCTTCGAGGTGAGTCCAGGGGGGAGGGGACACCAGAGGGCAGTGGGGGCTTTGAGGTGAGTCCAGGGGGGAGGGGAGGGGACACCAGAGGGCAGTGGAGGCTTCGAGGTGAGTCCAGGGGGGGGAGGGGACACCAGAGGGCAGTGGGGCCTCGAGGTGAGTCCCGGGGGGAGGGGAGGGGACACCAGAGGGCAGTGGGGGCTTTAAGGTGAGTCCAGGGGGGAGGGGACACAAGAGGGCAGTGGAGGCCTCGAGGTGAGACCCGGGGGGAGGGGAGGGGATACCAGAGGGCAGTGGGGGCTTCGAGGTGAGTCCAGGAGGGAGGGGACACCAGAGGGCAGTGGGGGCTTCGAGGTGAGTCCAGGGGGAGGGGACACCAGAGAGCAGTGGGGCTTCGAGGTGAGTCCAGGAGGGGAGAGGGGACACCAGAGGGCAGTGGGGGCTTCGAGGTGAGTCCCGGGGGGAGGGGACACCAGAGGGCAGTGGGGGCTTCGAGGTGAGTCCAGGGGGGAGGGGAGGTGAGTCTAGGGGGGAGGGGACACCAGGGGGCAGTGGGGGCTTCGAGGTGAGTCCAGGGGGGAGGGGACACCAGAGGGCAGTGGGGGCTTCGAGGTGAGTCCAGGGGGGAGGGGACACCAGAGGGCAGTGGGGCCTCGAGGTGAGTCCCGGGGGGAGGGGAGGGGACACCAGAGGGCAGTGGGGGCTTTAAGGTGAGTCCAGGGGGGAGGGGACACCAGAGGGCAGTGGAGGCCTCGAGGTGAGTCCCGGGGGGAGGGGAGGGGAGGGGACACCAGAGGGCAGTGGGGGCTTCGAGGTGAGTCCAGGAGGGAGGGGACACCAGAGGGCAGTGGGGGCTTCGAGGTGAGTCCAGGGGGGAGGGGACACCAGAGAGGAGTGGGGCTTCGAGGTGAGTCCAGGAGGGGAGAGGGGACACCAGAGGGCAGTGGGGGCTTCAGGTGAGTCCAGGGGGGAGGGGACACCAGAGGGCAGTGGGGGCTTCGAGGTGAGTCCAGGGGGGAGGGGACACCAGAGGGCAGTGGGGGCTTCGAGGTGAGTCCCGGGGGAGGGGAGGGGGCACCAGAGGGCAGTGGGGGCTTTGAGGTGAGTCCCGGGGGGAGGGGACACCAGAGGACAGGGGGCTTCGAGGTGAGTCCAGGGGGGAGGGGACACCAGAGGGCAGTGGGGGCTTCGAGGTGAGTCCAGGGGGAGGAGACACCAGAGGGCAGTGGGGGCTTCGAGGTGAGTCCAGGGGGGAGGGGGAGGGGACACCAGAGGGCAGTGGGGGCTTCGAGTCCAGGGGGGGGGGGGAGGGGACACCAGAGGGCAGTGGGGGCTTCGAGGTGAGTCCAGGGGGGAGGGGAGGGGACACCAGAAGGCAGTGGGGGCTTTGAGGTGAGTCCAGGGGGGAGGGGACACCAGAGGGCAGAGGGGGCTTCGAGGTGAGTCCAGGGGGGAGGGGACACCAGAGGGCAGTGGGGGCTTTGAGGTGAGTCCAGGGGGGAGGGGACACCGGAGGGAAGTTGGGGCTTCGAGGTGAGTCTAGGGGGGAGGGGACACCGGAGGGCAGTGGGGGCTTCGAGGTGAGCCCAGGGGGGAGGGGACACCAGAGGGCAGTGGGGGCTTTGAGGTGAGTCCAGGCGGAGGAGACAACTGAGGGCAGTGGGGGCTTCGAGGTGAGTCCAGGAAGGAGGGGACACCAGAGGGCAGTGGGGCTTCGAGGTGAGTCCAGGGGGGGGGGGACACCAGAGGGCAGTGGGGCTTTGAGGTGAGTCCAGGGGGGAGGGGACACCAGAGGGCAGTGGGGGCTTCGAGGTGAGTCCAGGGGGAGGGGACACCAGAGGGCAGTGGGGGCTTTGAGGTGAGTCCAGGGGGGAGGGTCGAGGGGACACCAGAGGGCAGTGGGGGCCTCGAGGCGAGTCCAGGGGGAGGGGACACCAGAGGGCAGTGGGGGCTTCGAGGTGAGTCCAGAGGGCAGGGGACACCAGAGGGCAGTGGGGGCTTCGAGGTGAGTCCAGGGGGAAGGAGACACCAGAGGACAGTGGGGGCTTCAAGATGAGTCCAGGGGGGAGGGGACACCAGAGGGCAGTGGGGGCTTCAAGGTGAGTACCGGGAGGAGGGGACACCAGAGGGCAGTGGGGGCTTTGAGGTGGTCCAGGGGGAGGGGACACCAGAGGGCAGTGGGGGCTTCAAGGCGAGTCCAGGGGGGAGGGGACACCAGAGGGCAGGGGGGGCCTCGAGGTGAGTCCCGGGGGAAGGGGACACCAGAGGGCAGTGGGGGCTTCGAGGTGAGTCCAGGGGGAGGGGACACCAGAGGGCAGTGGGGCTTCGAGATGAGTCCAGGGGGAGGGGGGACACCAGAGGGTAGGGGGTCTTCGAGGTGAGCCCAGGGGGGAGGGGACACCAGAGGGCAGTGGGGGCTTTGAGGTGAGTCCAGGCGGAGGAGACAACTGAGGGCAGTGGGGGCTTCGAGGTGAGTCCAGGAAGGAGGGGACACCAGAGGGCAGTGGGGGCTTCGAGGTGAGTCCAGGGGGAGGGGACACCAGAGGGCAGTGGGGGCTTTGAGGTGAGTCCAGGGGGGAGGGTCGAGGGGACACCAGAGGGCAGTGGGGGCCTCGAGGCGAGTCCAGGGGGGAGGGGACACCAGAGGGCAGTGGGGCTTTGAGGTGAGTCCAGGGGGGAGGGGACACCAGAGGGCAGTGGGGGCTTCGAGGTGAGTCCAGGGGGAGGGGACACCAGAGGGCAGTGGGGGCTTTGAGGTGAGTCCAGGGGGGAGGGTCGAGGGGACACCAGAGGGCAGTGGGGGCCTCGAGGCGAGTCCAGGGGGGAGGGGACACCAGAGGGCAGTGGGGGCTTCGAGGTGAGTCCAGAGGGCAGGGGACACCAGAGGGCAGTGGGGGCTTCGAGGTGAGTCCAGGGGGAAGGAGACACCAGAGGACAGTGGGGGCTTCAAGATGAGTCCAGGGGGGAGGGGACACCAGAGGGCAGTGGGGGCTTCAAGGTGAGTACCGGGAGGAGGGAACACCAGAGGGCAGTGGGGGCTTTGAGGTGAGCCCAGGGGGAGGGGACACCAGAGGGCAGTGGGGGCTTCAAGGTGAATCCAGGGGGGAGGGGACACCAGAGGGCAGTGGGGGCCTCGAGGTGAGTCCCGGGGGGAGGGGACACCAGAGGGCAGTGGGGGCTTCGAGGTGAGTCCAGGGGGAGGGGACACCAGAGGGCAGTGGGGCTTCGAGGTGAGTCCAGGGGGAGGGGGGACACCAGAGGGTAGGGGGGCTTCGAGGTGAGTACAGGGGGGAGGGGACACCAGAGGGCAGTGGGGCTTCAAGGTGAGTCCAGGGGAGAGGGGACACCAGAGGGCAGTGGGGGCTTCGAGGTGAGTTCAGGGGGGAGGGGACACCAGAGGGCAGTGGGGGCTTCAAGGTGAGTACCGGGAGGAGGGGACACCAGAGGGCAGTGGGGGATTTGAGGTGAGCCCAGGGGGAGGGGACACCAGAGGGCAGTGGGGGCTTCAAGGTGAATCCAGGGGGGAGGGGACACCAGAGGGCAGTGGGGGCCTCGAGGTGAGTCCCGGGGGGAGGGGACACCAGAGGGCAGTGGGGGCTTCGAGGTGAGCCCAGGGGGAGGGGACACCAGAGGGCAGTGGGGCTTCGAGGTGAGTCCAGGGGGAGGGGGGACACCAGAGGGTAGGGGGGCTTCGAGGTGAGTCCAGGGGGGAGGGGACACCAGAGCGCAGTAGGGGCTTCGAGGTGAGTCCAGGGGGGAGGGGACACCAGAGGGCAGTGGGGGCTTCGAGGTGAGTCCAGGGGGGAGGGGACACCAGAGGGCAGTGGGGGCTTCGAGGTGAGTCCAGGGGGGAGGGGACCCCGGAGGGAAGTTGGGGCTTCGAGGTGAGTCTAGGGGGGAGGGGACACCGGAGGGCAGTGGGGGCTTCGAGGTGAGCCCAGGGGGGAGGGGACACCAGAGGGCAGTGGGGGCTTTGAGGTGAGTCCAGGCGGAGGAGACAACTGAGGGCAGTGGGGGCTTCGAGGTGAGTCCAGGAAGGAGGGGACACCAGAGGGCAGTGGGGCTTCGAGGTGAGTCCAGGGGGGGGGGGAGGACACCAGAGGGCAGTGGGGCTTTGAGGTGAGTCCAGGGGGGGAGGGGACACCAGAGGGCAGTGGGGGCTTCGAGGTGAGTCCAGGGGGAGGGGACACCAGAGGGCAGTGGGGGCTTTGAGGTGAGTCCAGGGGGGAGGGTCGAGGGGACACCAGAGGGCAGTGGGGGCCTCGAGGCGAGTCCAGGGGGGAGGGGACACCAGAGGGCAGTGGGGGCTTCGAGGTGAGTCCAGAGGGCAGGGGACACCAGAGGGCAGTGGGGGCTTCGAGGTGAGTCCAGGGGGAAGGAGACACCAGAGGACAGTGGGGGCTTCAAGATGAGTCCAGGGGGGGAGGGGACACCAGAGGGCAGTGGGGGCTTCAAGGTGAGTACCGGGAGGAGGGGACACCAGAGGGCAGTGGGGGCTTTGAGGTGAGCCCAGGGGGAGGGGACACCAGAGGGCAGTGGGGGCTTCAAGGTGAATCCAGGGGGGAGGGGACACCAGAGGGCAGTGGGGGCCTCGAGGTGAGTCCCGGGGGGAGGGGACACCAGAGGGCAGTGGGGGCTTCGAGGTGAGTCCAGGGGGAGGGGACACCAGAGGGCAGTGTGGCTTCGAGGTGAGTCCAGGGGGAGGGGGGACACCAGAGGGTAGGGGGGCTTCGAGGTGAGTCCAGGGGGGAGGGGACACCAGAGGGCAGTGGGGCTTCAAGGTGAGTCCAGGGGGGAGGGGACACCAGAGGGCAGTGGGGGCTTCGAGGTGAGTTCAGGGGGGAGGGGGAGGGGACACCAGAGGACAGTGGGGGCTTCGGGGTGAGTCCAGGGGGGAGGGGGCACCAGAGGGCAGTGGGGGCTTCGAGGTGAATCCAGGGGGGAGGGGACACCAGAGGGCAGTGGGGGCTTCGAGGTGAGTCCAGGGGGTAGGTGACACCAGTGGGGACTTCGAGGTGAGTCCAGGGGGAGGAGACACCAGAGGGCAGTGGGGGCTTCGAGTTGAGTCCAGGGGGGAGGGGACACCAGAGGGCAGTGGGGGCTTCGAGGTGAGTCCAGGGGGGAGGGAACACCAGAGGGCAGTGGGGGCTTCGAGGTGAGTCCAGGGGGGAGGGGACACCAGAGGGCAGTGGGGGCTTCGAGTTGAGTCCAGGGGGGGGAGACACCAGAGGGCAGTGGGGGCTTCGAGGTGAGTCCAGGGGGAGGAGACACCAGAGGGCAGTGGGGGCTTTGAGGTGAGTCCAGTGGGGAGGGGACACCAGAGGGCAGTTGGGGTTTCGAGGTGAGTCCAGGGGACAGGGGACACCAGAGGGCAGTGGGGGCTTCGAGGTAAATCCAAGGGGGAGGGGACACCAGAGGGCAGTGGAGGCTTCGAGGTGAGTCCAGGGGGAGGGGGGAGGGGACACCAGAGGCAGTGGGGGCTTCGAGGTGAGTCCAGGGGGGAGGGGACACCAGAGGTCAGTGGGGGCATCGAGGTGAGTCCAGGGGGGAGGGGACACAAGAGGGCAATGGGGGCTTCGAGGTGAGCCCAGGGGGAGGGGACACCAGAGGGCAGTGGGGGCTTTGAGGTGAGTCCAGGCGGAGGAGACAACTGAGGGCAGTGGGGGCTTCGAGGTGAGTCCAGGAAGGAGGGGACACCAGAGGGCAGTGGGGGCTTCGAGGTGAGTCCAGGGGGAGGGGACACCAGAGGGCAGTGGGGGCTTTGAGGTGAGTCCAGGGGGGAGGGTCGAGGGGACACCAGAGGGCAGTGGGGGCCTCGAGGCGAGTCCAGGGGGGAGGGGACACCAGAGGGCAGTGGGGCTTTGAGGTGAGTCCAGGGGGGAGGGGACACCAGAGGGCAGTGGGGGCTTCGAGGTGAGTCCAGGGGGAGGGGACACCAGAGGGCAGTGGGGGCTTTGAGGTGAGTCCAGGGGGGAGGGTCGAGGGGACACCAGAGGGCAGTGGGGGCCTCGAGGCGAGTCCAGGGGGGAGGGGACACCAGAGGGCAGTGGGGGCTTCGAGGTGAGTCCAGAGGGCAGGGGACACCAGAGGGCAGTGGGGGCTTCGAGGTGAGTCCAGGGGGAAGGAGACACCAGAGGACAGTGGGGGCTTCAAGATGAGTCCAGGGGGGAGGGGACACCAGAGGGCAGTGGGGGCTTCAAGGTGAGTACCGGGAGGAGGGGACACCAGAGGGCAGTGGGGGCTTTGAGGTGAGCCCAGGGGGAGGGGACACCAGAGGGCAGTGGGGGCTTCAAGGTGAATCCAGGGGGGAGGGGACACCAGAGGGCAGTGGGGGCCTCGAGGTGAGTCCCGGGGGGAGGGGACACCAGAGGGCAGTGGGGGCTTCGAGGTGAGTCCAGGGGGAGGGGACACCAGAGGGCAGTGGGGCTTCGAGGTGAGTCCAGGGGGAGGGGGGACACCAGAGGGTAGGGGGGCTTCGAGGTGAGTCCAGGGGGGAGGGGACACCAGAGGGCAGTGGGGCTTCAAGGTGAGTCCAGGGGGGAGGGGACACCAGAGGGCAGTGGGGGCTTCGAGGTGAGTTCAGGGGGGAGGGGACACCAGAGGGCAGTGGGGGCTTCAAGGTGAGTACCGGGAGGAGGGGACACCAGAGGGCAGTGGGGGCTTTGAGGTGAGCCCAGGGGGAGGGGACACCAGAGGGCAGTGGGGGCTTCAAGGTGAATCCAGGGGGGAGGGGACACCAGAGGGCAGTGGGGGCATCGAGGTGAGTCCCGGGGGGAGGGGACACCAGAGGGCAGTGGGGGCTTCGAGGTGAGTCCAGGGGGAGGGGACACCAGAGGGCAGTGGGGCTTCGAGGTGAGTCCAGGGGGAGGGGGGACACCAGAGGGTAGGGGGGCTTCGAGGTGAGTCCAGGGGGGAGGGGACACCAGAGCGCAGTAGGGGCTTCGAGGTGAGTCCAGGGGGGAGGGGACACCAGAGGGCAGTGGGGGCTTTGAGGTGAGTCCAGGGGGGAGGGGACACCGGAGGGAAGTTGGGGCTTCGAGGTGAGTCTAGGGGGGAGGGGACACCGGAGGGCAGTGGGGGCTTCGAGGTGAGCCCAGGGGGGAGGGGACACCAGAGGGCAGTGGGGGCTTTGAGGTGAGTCCAGGCGGAGGAGACAACTGAGGGCAGTGGGGGCTTCGAGGTGAGTCCAGGAAGGAGGGGACACCAGAGGGCAGTGGGGCTTCGAGGTGAGTCCAGGGGGGGGGGGGGACACCAGAGGGCAGTGGGGGCTTCAAGGTGAGTACCGGGAGGAGGGAACACCAGAGGGCAGTGGGGGCTTTGAGGTGAGCCCAGGGGGAGGGGACACCAGAGGGCAGTGGGGGCTTCAAGGTGAATCCAGGGGGGAGGGGACACCAGAGGGCAGTGGGGGCCTCGAGGTGAGTCCCGGGGGGAGGGGACACCAGAGGGCAGTGGGGGCTTCGAGGTGAGTCCAGGGGGAGGGGACACCAGAGGGCAGTGGGGCTTCGAGGTGAGTCCAGGGGGAGGGGGGACACCAGAGGGTAGGGGGGCTTCGAGGTGAGTACAGGGGGGAGGGGACACCAGAGGGCAGTGGGGCTTCAAGGTGAGTCCAGGGGAGAGGGGACACCAGAGGGCAGTGGGGGCTTCGAGGTGAGTTCAGGGGGGAGGGGACACCAGAGGGCAGTGGGGGCTTCAAGGTGAGTACCGGGAGGAGGGGACACCAGAGGGCAGTGGGGGATTTGAGGTGAGCCCAGGGGGAGGGGACACCAGAGGGCAGTGGGGGCTTCAAGGTGAATCCAGGGGGGAGGGGACACCAGAGGGCAGTGGGGGCCTCGAGGTGAGTCCCGGGGGGAGGGGACACCAGAGGGCAGTGGGGGCTTCGAGGTGAGCCCAGGGGGAGGGGACACCAGAGGGCAGTGGGGCTTCGAGGTGAGTCCAGGGGGAGGGGGGACACCAGAGGGTAGGGGGGCTTCGAGGTGAGTCCAGGGGGGAGGGGACACCAGAGCGCAGTAGGGGCTTCGAGGTGAGTCCAGGGGGGAGGGGACACCAGAGGGCAGTGGGGGCTTCGAGGTGAGTCCAGGGGGGAGGGGACACCAGAGGGCAGTGGGGGCTTCGAGGTGAGTCCAGGGGGGAGGGGACCCCGGAGGGAAGTTGGGGCTTCGAGGTGAGTCTAGGGGGGAGGGGACACCGGAGGGCAGTGGGGGCTTCGAGGTGAGCCCAGGGGGGAGGGGACACCAGAGGGCAGTGGGGGCTTTGAGGTGAGTCCAGGCGGAGGAGACAACTGAGGGCAGTGGGGGCTTCGAGGTGAGTCCAGGAAGGAGGGGACACCAGAGGGCAGTGGGGCTTCGAGGTGAGTCCAGGGGGGGGGGGAGGACACCAGAGGGCAGTGGGGCTTTGAGGTGAGTCCAGGGGGGGAGGGGACACCAGAGGGCAGTGGGGGCTTCGAGGTGAGTCCAGGGGGAGGGGACACCAGAGGGCAGTGGGGGCTTTGAGGTGAGTCCAGGGGGGAGGGTCGAGGGGACACCAGAGGGCAGTGGGGGCCTCGAGGCGAGTCCAGGGGGGAGGGGACACCAGAGGGCAGTGGGGGCTTCGAGGTGAGTCCAGAGGGCAGGGGACACCAGAGGGCAGTGGGGGCTTCGAGGTGAGTCCAGGGGGAAGGAGACACCAGAGGACAGTGGGGGCTTCAAGATGAGTCCAGGGGGGAGGGGACACCAGAGGGCAGTGGGGGCTTCAAGGTGAGTACCGGGAGGAGGGGACACCAGAGGGCAGTGGGGGCTTTGAGGTGAGCCCAGGGGGAGGGGACACCAGAGGGCAGTGGGGGCTTCAAGGTGAATCCAGGGGGGAGGGGACACCAGAGGGCAGTGGGGGCCTCGAGGTGAGTCCCGGGGGGAGGGGACACCAGAGGGCAGTGGGGGCTTCGAGGTGAGTCCAGGGGGAGGGGACACCAGAGGGCAGTGTGGCTTCGAGGTGAGTCCAGGGGGAGGGGGGACACCAGAGGGTAGGGGGGCTTCGAGGTGAGTCCAGGGGGGAGGGGACACCAGAGGGCAGTGGGGCTTTGAGGTGAGTCCAGGGGGGAGGGGACACCAGAGGGCAGTGGGGGCTTCGAGGTGAGTTCAGGGGGGAGGGGGAGGGGACACCAGAGGACAGTGGGGGCTTCGGGGTGAGTCCAGGGGGGAGGGGGCACCAGAGGGCAGTGGGGGCTTCGAGGTGAATCCAGGGGGGAGGGGACACCAGAGGGCAGTGGGGGCTTCGAGGTGAGTCCAGGGGGTAGGTGACACCAGTGGGGACTTCGAGGTGAGTCCAGGGGGAGGAGACACCAGAGGGCAGTGGGGGCTTCGAGGTGAGTCCAGGGGGCAGGGGACACCAGAGGGCAGTGGGGGCTTCGAGGTGAGTCCAGGGGGAAGGAGACACCAGAGGACAGTGGGGGCTTCAAGATGAGTCCAGGGGGGAGGGGACACCAGAGGGCAGTGGGGGCTTCAAGGTGAGTACCGGGAGGAGGGGACACCAGAGGGCAGTGGGGGCTTTGAGGTGAGCCCAGGGGGAGGGGACACCAGAGGGCAGTGGGGGCTTCAAGGTGAATCCAGGGGGGAGGGGACACCAGAGGGCAGTGGGGGCCTCGAGGTGAGTCCCGGGGGGAGGGGACACCAGAGGGCAGTGGGGGCTTCGAGGTGAGTCCAGGGGGAGGGGACACCAGAGGGCAGTGTGGCTTCGAGGTGAGTCCAGGGGGAGGGGGGACACCAGAGGGTAGGGGGGCTTCGAGGTGAGTCCAGGGGGGAGGGGACACCAGAGGGCAGTGGGGCTTTGAGGTGAGTCCAGGGGGGAGGGGACACCAGAGGGCAGTGGGGGCTTCGAGGTGAGTTCAGGGGGGAGGGGGAGGGGACACCAGAGGACAGTGGGGGCTTCGGGGTGAGTCCAGGGGGGAGGGGGCACCAGAGGGCAGTGGGGGCTTCGAGGTGAATCCAGGGGGGAGGGGACACCAGAGGGCAGTGGGGGCTTCGAGGTGAGTCCAGGGGGTAGGTGACACCAGTGGGGACTTCGAGGTGAGTCCAGGGGGAGGAGACACCAGAGGGCAGTGGGGGCTTCGAGGTGAGTCCAGGGGGGAGGGGACACCAGAGGGCAGTGGGGGCTTCGAGGTGAGTCCAGGGGGGAGGGAACACCAGAGGGCAGTGGGGGCTTCGAGGTGAGTCCAGGGGGGAGGGGACACCAGAGGGCAGTGGGGGCTTCGAGTTGAGTCCAGGGGGGGGAGACACCAGAGGGCAGTGGGGGCTTCGAGGTGAGTCCAGGGGGAGGAGACACCAGAGGGCAGTGGGGGCTTCGAGGTGAGTCCAGTGGGGAGGGGACACCAGAGGGCAGTTGGGGTTTCGAGGTGAGTCCAGGGGACAGGGGACACCAGAGGGCAGTGGGGGCTTCGAGGTAAATCCAAGGGGGAGGGGACACCAGAGGGCAGTGGAGGCTTCGAGGTGAGTCCAGGGGGAGGGGGGAGGGGACACCAGAGGCAGTGGGGGCTTCGAGGTGAGTCCAGGGGGGAGGGGACACCAGAGGTCAGTGGGGGCATCGAGGTGAGTCCAGGGGGGAGGGGACACAAGAGGGCAATGGGGGCTTCGAGGTGAGCCCAGGGGGAGGGGACACCAGAGGGCAGTGGGGGCTTCAAGGTGAGTACCGGGAGGAGGGGACACCAGAGGGCAGTGGGGGCTTCGAGGTGAGTCCAGGGGGAGGGGACACCAGAGGGCAGTGGGGGCTTCGAGGTGAGTCCAGGGGGAGGGGGACACCAGAGGGCAGTGGGGGCTTTGAGGTGAGTCCAGGGGGGAGGGGACACCGGAGGGAAGTTGCGGCTTCGAGGTGAGTCTAGGGGGGAGGGGACACCGGAGGGCAGTGGGGGCTTCGAGGTGAGCCCAGGGGGGAGGGGACACCAGAGGGCAGTGGGGGCTTTGAGGTGAGTCCAGGCGGAGGAGACAACTGAGGGCAGTGGGGGCTTCGAGGTGAGTCCAGGAAGGAAGGGACACCAGAGGACAGTGGGGCTTCGAGGTGAGTCCAGGGGGGGGGGACACCAGAGGGCAGTGGGGCTTTGAGGTGAGTCCAGGGGGGGAGGGGACACCAGAGGGCAGTGGGGGCTTCGAGGTGAGTCCAGGGGGAGGGGACACCAGAGGGCAGTGGGGGCTTTGAGGTGAGTCCAGGGGGGAGGGTCGAGGGGACACCAGAGGGCAGTGGGGGCCTCGAGGCGAGTCCAGGGGGGAGGGGACACCAGAGGGCAGTTGGGGCTTCGAGGTGAGTCCAGAGGGCAGGGGACACCAGAGGGCAGTGGGGGCTTCGAGGTGAGTCCAGGGGGAAGGAGACACCAGAGGACAGTGGGGGCTTCAAGATGAGTCCAGGGGGGAGGGGACACCAGAGGGCAGTGGGGGCTTCAAGGTGAGTACCGGGAGGAGGGGACACCAGAGGGCAGTGGGGGCTTTGAGGTGAGCCCAGGGGGAGGGGACACCAGAGGGCAGTGGGGGCTTCAAGGTGAATCCAGGGGGGAGGGGACACCAGAGGGCAGTGGGGGCCTCGAGGTGAGTCCTGGGGGGAGGGGACACCAGAGGGCAGTGGGGGCTTCGAGGTGAGTCCAGGGGGAGGGGACACCAGAGGGCAGTGTGGCTTTGAGGTGAGTCCAGGGGGAGGGGGGACACCAGAGGGTAGGGGGGCTTCGAGGTGAGTCCTGGGGGGAGGGGACACCAGAGGGCAGTGGGGGCTTCGAGGTGAGTCCAGGGGGAGGGGACACCAGAGGGCAGTGTGGCTTTGAGGTGAGTCCAGGGGGGAGGGGGCACCAGAGGGCAGTGGGGGCTTCGAGGTGAATCCAGGGGGGAGGGGACACCAGAGGGCAGTGGGGGCTTCGAGGTGAGTCCAGGGGGTAGGTGACAGCAGTGGGGACTTCGAGGTGAGTCCAGGGGGAGGAGACACCAGAGGGCAGTGTGGGCTTCGAGGTGAGTCCAGGGGGGAGGGGACACCAGAGGGCAGTGGGGGCTTCGAGGTGAGTCCAGGGGGGAGGGAACACCAGAGGGCAGTGGGGGCTTCGAGGTGAGTTCAGGGGGGAGGGGGAGGGGACACCAGAGGACAGTGGGGGCTTCGGGGTGAGTCCAGGGGGGAGGGGGCACCAGAGGGCAGTGGGGGCTTCGAGGTGAATCCAGGGGGGAGGGGACACCAGAGGGCAGTGGGGGCTTCGAGGTGAGTCCAGGGGGTAGGTGACAGCAGTGGGGACTTCGAGGTGAGTCCAGGGGGAGGAGACACCAGAGGGCAGTGTGGGCTTCGAGGTGAGTCCAGGGGGGAGGGGACACCAGAGGGCAGTGGGGGCTTCGAGGTGAGTCCAGGGGGGAGGGAACACCAGAGGGCAGTGGGGGCTTCGAGGTGAGTCCAGGGGGGAGGGGACACCAGAGGGCAGTGGGGGCTTCGAGTTGAGTATAGGGGGGGGAGACACCAGAGGGCAGTGGGGGCTTCGAGGTGAGTCCAGGGGGAGGAGACACCAGAGGGCAGTGGGGGCTTCGAGGTGAGTCCAGTGGGGGGGGGACACCAGAGGGCAGTTGGGGTTTCGAGGTGAGTCCAGGGGACAGGGGACACCAGAGGGCAGTGGGGGCTTCGAGGTAAATCCAAGGGAGAGGGGACACCAGAGGGCAGTGGAGGCTTCGAGGTGAGTCCAGGGGGAGGGGGGAGGGGACACCAGAGGCAGTGGGGGCTTCGAGGTGAGTCCAGGGGGGAGGGGACACCAGAGGTCAGTGGGGGCTTCGAGGTGAGTCCAGGGGGGAGGGGACACAAGAGGGCAATGGGGGCTTCGAGGTGAGCCCAGGGGGAGGGGACACCAGAGGGCAGTGGGGGCTTCGAGGTGAGTCCAGGGGGGAGGGGACACCAGAGGGCAATGGGGGCTTCGTGGTGAGTCTAGGGGGGAGGGGACACCAGAGGTCAGTGGGGGCTTCGAGGTGAGTCCAGGGGGGAGGGGACACCAGAAGGCAGTGGGGGCTTCGAGGTGAGTCCAGGGGGGAGGGGACACCAGAGGGCAGTGGGGCTCTGAGGTGAGCCCAGGGGGGAGGGGACACCAGAGGGCAGTGGGCGCTTCGAGGTGAGTCCAAGGGGGAGGGAACACCAGAGGGCAGTGGGGCTTCGGATGAGTCCAGGCGGGAGGGGACACCAGAGGGCAGTGGGGGCTTCCAGGTGAGTCCAGGGGGGAGGGGGAGGGGACATCAGAGGGCAGTGGGGGCTTCGAGGTGAGTCCAGGGGGGAGGGGGAGGGGACACCAGAGGGCAGTGGGGGCTTCGGGGTGAGTCCAGGGGGGAGGGGGCACCAGAGGGCAGTGGGGGCTTCGAGGTGAATCCAGGGGGGAGGGGACACCAGAGGGCAGTGAGGGCTTCGAGGTGAGTCCAGGGGGAGGGGGGAGGGGACACCAGAGGGCAGTGGGGGCTTCGAGGTGAGTTCAGGGGGGAGGGGGAGGGGACACCAGAGGACAGTGGGGGCTTCGAGGTGAATCCAGGGGGGGGAGGGGACACCAGAGGGCAGTGGGGGCTTCGAGGTGAGTCCAGGGGGGAGGGGGCACCAGAGGGCAGTGGGGGCTTCGAGGTGAATCCAGGGGGAGGGGACACCAGAGGGCAGTGGGGCTTCGAGGTGAGTCCAGGGGTGGAGGGGACACCAGAGGGCAGTGGGGGCTTCGAGGTGAGTCCAGGGCGGAGGGGACACTAGAGGGCAGTGGGGGCTTCGAGGTGAGCCCAGGGGGGGCACCAGAGGGCAGTGGGGGCTTCGAGGTGAGTCCCGGGGGGAGGGGACACCAGAGGGCAGTGGGGGCTTCGAGGTGAGCCCAGGGGGTAGGTGACACCAGTGGGGGCTTCGAGGTGAGTCCATGGGGGAGGGGACACCAGAGGGCAGTGGGGGCTTCGAGGTGAGTCCAGGGGGGAGGGGACACCAGAGGTCAGTGGGGGCTTCGAGGTGAGTCCAGGGGGGAGGGGACACCAGAGGGCAGTGGGGCTCTGAGGTGAGCCCAGGGGGGAGGGGACACCAGAGGGCAGTGGGGGCTTCGAGGTGAGTCCAAGGGCGAGGGAACACCAGAGGGCAGTGGGGCTTCGAGGTGAGTCCAGGCGGGAGGGAACACCAGAGGGCAGTGGGGGCTTCGAGGTGAGTCCAGGGGGGAGGGGGAGGGGACACCAGAGGGCAGTGGGGGCTTCGAGGTGAGTCCAGGGGGGAGGGGGAGGGGACACCAGAGGGCAGTGGGGGCTTCGGGGTGAGTCCAGGGGGGAGGGGACACCAGAGGGCAGTGAGGGCTTCGAGGTGAGTCCAGGGGGAGGGGGGAGGGGACACCAGAGGGCAGTGGGGGCTTCGAGGTGAGTTCAGGGGGGAGGGGGAGGGGACACCAGAGGACAGTGGGGGCTTCGAGGTGAAACCAGGGGGGGAGGGGACACCAGAGGGCAGTGGGGACTTCGAGGTGAGTCCAGGGGGGGAGGGAGCACCAGAGGGCAGTGGGGGCTTCGAGGTGAGTCCAGGGGGGAGGGGACACCAGAGGGCAGTGGGGCTTCGAGGTGAGTCCAGGGGGGGAGGGGACACCAGAGGGCAGTGGGGGCTTCGAGGTGAGTCCAGGGGGGAGGGGACACTAGATGGCAGTGGGGGCTTCGAGGTGAGCCCAGGGGGGGCACCAGAGGGCAGTGGGGGCTTCGAGGTGAGTCCCGGGGGGAGGGGACACCAGAGGGCAGTGGGGGCTTCGAGGTGAGTCCAGGGGATAGGTGACACCAGTGGGGGCTTCGAGGTGAGTCCATGGGGGAGGGGACACCAGAGGGCAGTGGGGGCTTCGAGGTGAGTCCAGGGGGGAGGGGACACCAGAGGGCAGTGGAGGCTTCGAGGTGAGTCCAAGGGGGAGGGGACACCAGAGGTCAGTGGGGGCTTCGAGGTGAGTCCAGGGGGGAGGAGACACCAGAGGGCAATGGGGGCTTCGAGGTGAGTCCAGGGGGAGGGGAGGGGACACCAGAGGGCAGTGGGGGCTTCGAGGTGAGTCCAGGGAGAGGGGACACCAGAGGGCAGTGGGGGCTTCGAGGTGAGTCCAGGGGGAGGGGAGGGGACACCAGAGGGCAGTGGGGGCTTTGAGGTGAGTCCAGGGGGGAGGGGGAGGGGACACCAGAGTGCAGTGGGGGCTTCGAGGTGAGTCCAGGGGGAGGGGACACTAGAGGGCAGTGGGGGCTTTGAGGTGAAACCAGGGGGGGAGGGGACACCAGAGGGCAGTGGGGACTTCGAGGTGAGTCCAGGGGGGAGGGAGCACCAGAGGGCAGTGGGGGCTTCGAGGTGAGTCCAGGGGGGAGGGGACACCAGAGGGCAGTGGGGCTTCGAGGTGAGTCCAGGGGGGGAGGGGACACCAGAGGGCAGTGGGGGCTTCGAGGTGAGTCCAGGGGGGAGGGGACACTAGAGGGCAGTGGGGGCTTCGAGGTGAGCCCAGGGGGGGCACCAGAGGGCAGTGGGGGCTTCGAGGTGAGTCCCGGGGGGAGGGGACACCAGAGGGCAGTGGGGGCTTCGAGGTGAGTCCAGGGGATAGGTGACACCAGTGGGGGCTTCGAGGTGAGTCCATGGGGGAGGGGACACCAGAGGGCAGTGGGGGCTTCGAGGTGAGTCCAGGGGGGAGGGGACACCAGAGGGCAGTGGAGGCTTCGAGGTGAGTCCAGGGGGGAGGGGACACCAGAGGTCAGTGGGGGCTTCGAGGTGAGTCCAGGGGGGAGGAGACACCAGAGGGCAATGGGGGCTTCGAGGTGAGTCCAGGGGGAGGGGAGGGGACACCAGAGGGCAGTGGGGGCTTCGAGGTGAGTCCAGGGAGAGGGGACACCAGAGGGCAGTGGGGGCTTCGAGGTGAGTCCAGGGGGAGGGGAGGGGACACCAGAGGGCAGTGGGGGCTTTGAGGTGAGTCCAGGGGGGAGGGGGAGGGGACACCAGAGTGCAGTGGGGGCTTCGAGGTGAGTCCAGGGGGAGGGGACACTAGAGGGCAGTGGGGGCTTCGAGGTGAGTCCAGGGGGGAGGGGACACCAGAGGGCAGTGGGGGCTTCGAGGTGAGTCCAGGGGGGAGGGGACACCAGAGGGCAGTGGAGCTTCGAGGTGAGTCCAGGGGGAAGGGGACACCAGAGGGCAGTGGGGGCTTCGAGGTGAGTCCAGGGGGGAAGGGACACCAGAGGGCAGTGGGGGCTTCGAGGTGAGTCCAGGGGGGAGGGGACACCAGAGGGCAGTGGAGGCTTCGAAGTGAGTCCAGGGGGAGGGGACACCAGAGGGCAGTGGGGGCTTCGAGGTGAATCCAGGGGTCATTATTCTTGCCTCCATGCACTCAGAGGCAGAGGGGCTCTTGATTGTTGTTCAGATTGGCGGTGCTTCTATGCTGGGTGTCATGCAGCAGATCTTTGGTGATAAGAGCTTTACATCTCAGAGGTTTGTTCGCCTGAAGGGAGGTCTGTCCACATTTCTGGACAGAATATCACCTCTTCTCAATGATTAATATTTAGGATTTCCCAATGACCCTAAATGTTGTACAATGTTTGAAAGCTCATGAGCTTTGCTCAGCGGGACTCAAGCCAGATGCTGAAGGCCATTTGTTGATTGCCAAAAGCCCTTTGGTCCTGTCAGGTCAGCTGATCTGCTCAAATGGGTTGGGCATTTTATGGCAGAAGACGGGGGAGACGTGGGTACATTTGGGCACACTCAGTCAGGGGCTCAGTGCTGCCCAAAACATTTTTATTAGGCTCTAGCTTGGAGAATATTATGAGGGTATTGATATGCTAATCTGATTCTACTATCAATACATTTTATTATAAGCCAATGTGGCATCTGTGCTCGTTGACAAGCTTTAAACAAGCAGAATCGCAGCCTCTGGTCCTGAACTAGAATAACAAATATTATAGCTTTATCCTTAGTAATTTTCAATTCTATTAAGGGCAGGGGGTAAAGGCTATCCCACTGTTAGTCAACATGTGCCTTTGATGTGAATTAGGACCTCATTTACATGTTGGCAGCATGTCCAATGTGGATGCTGGACATGTAGTAATTGTTTTACTGTTTCTTACCGCCAGAAGGAACAATACAAATATTATAATGCTCCGCTCACCATGGGAGAAGACTCCCATGGCGAAAGGAGCATTATAATTTTTGTTTACAAAAAGAAAATCCAGTTTCAGGATTTTCTTTTTGCAAATAAAAAACAATTGCTCCATGCTACTGGCCTGCGTCCTGCTAACACAGCCCCATAGAATAGAGTAATACACATTGCCAGGAACCGCCGTCATGTTTTGATAAATTACTGCCTGCTTGGCGGTCATTTATAAAGTAGGCGGACGGCCTCTCCACCATGGGGATAGAGTAATTTACTTTCGTCCCATGACGGAACTACATACAATCCACCCAATAATAAATCAAGCTCTTAATATTATATTCTATGATTGTGCCGGGTTTGAATATGTTCATTCGATGCCCCTCTGTTATTTGAATGTTCTGTTTTGGGTTGGACGTTACCTTGTTTGAAGTTGTTTCATGTACAGAGCAGGAGTAAAGGCCGTTCTAGAAAGCTGCTCCGCCATATGGGCATTGCACCATTAACAGGTTGTATCCTGTGGTTCTTCTGGAGTTGCTGTCTTTGGTGACAAAGTTTTCTCTTCCATGACCACCTGAAGGGTTTTACGCTATAGTGGAATTCTGTATCGTAACATCCATAGTGGAGTTAAAGTGACTTTTTGTTCTTCCGGATGTGAAGTTCCAATTTCTTGATCTTTTGTTGGATTGAGCAAAGAAGGAGGCGTAGTTTGGTGTCTCTGGTTGATAAAGGGATATGTATGTGCTGATTAGTCACTGAATTGATGGGAAATTTAGTTTTTGGTGTTTGACTGTTCTTGATGGCCGCAGCGAATATTGCAGCAAAGACTGAAAAGCACAATCTTCACCTCCATGTTGTTAATAAAATTGATTTTTCTTGACGCAAAACCTGCTA
This sequence comes from Lissotriton vulgaris, assembly GCF_964263255.1. NCBI lineage: Eukaryota > Metazoa > Chordata > Amphibia > Caudata > Salamandridae > Lissotriton > Lissotriton vulgaris. The sequence goes on along the minus strand of NC_141685.1, from coordinate 61,399,317 downwards.
AACCTTTTATCCTTTTAAATCTTCTATTACGTTGTACACTCCAGTGCACGGGAACAGTATCTAGCTCACAGAAAGCCCTTTAAATGTTCAATTATGGCATCCACTCGAGTGAGCGTGAGCAGCTTCATGTGTAAGATGCATGTATGATGCCTCTCCATCTCTAGGATTCTCTGAGGCCACATGTCACGTGTTGCTATGTACTGCAGGAGAGGGAAGGGTTTAGAACATTCTTCAGCCTGTCTCATGAAGCAGCAGGGTTAACACCCTCATCGCACAGGTACTATCAAAAGTTCACATGCTCTTCTTCTTAATGCTGGTAAGTGAGATTTGACACCTCACACCTGAAATATTGAATGTTGCGCCAGTATATTCCAGGGAATCTTCCTTTGCAACACTGATTTAGCTCATTATACATCTGGTACTTGTCCTTCCTACTGATACAGCTGTGTGGACTCTAGCTGTGAACCAAAGATTATCTGCCACTGCCATCAACTTGTGACCACTTATGTAGCACCGAGATATGCAGTGTATTATCACCTCTCCATCACCAGACACTGACTTCAAACATCCATCACCAACATTCTAACACAGCTTCCACACACCACAGTAGCATAGGTAGGTCGCAGGTTTAGCCACGCCCAGTGAACACCACAAGGTCTCTGTCTCCTTCCTTTAGAATGTGCATTGAAGTTAGACTGTGGAGCTTGGCCTTTGGAGTCAAGAACTGAGAGGAGCAGCTCAGGGTGTGGACACAGCACATGATGGGAGACAGTAACTTGCTTACCTTCCAACTCACTCGGTGCCGCCGTGTGTCACACAATATTGGCTGAGCAAGTGACATCACACGGTTCGCACTCCATTAGCTGGAATAGAGTAGAGAGCAGGTTTCCAGTGAATTATTTGGAGGTTCTGTGACGCTGATGTCCATGTCAGTGTGAAACTTCCTGGGACAACGGCGGCTGCCTCAGAAACTTTGATTTTTGTGTTGGGGGTGGAGGGGTGAATTTAAAGTGCCTCGGGTTGTGCTCTGCGCAAAGCCCTGTCATCTTCAAGGACTTGCCCCCCACCGCACACCCTGAAAAATGTTTGCATGTCTCAGCCTGTGACCCCTCTAGTCCTGCTGTGCACCCTCAAACCTTTAGAGCTCCATGCGTTTCATACATCTGGGGTGGAGCACCAGTGGTATTCCATCTTAAATGTTGCAAAGTGCTCATATATATGCAAAGTTAAAGCGAATTCTATGTTGGGACCAGAGGCTTCTGATAATGCATTTCTCCCTCTGTTTTATTAGCTCAGCAGCTCATCAGCGACATTGAATTATAAAAACCATTCTGGGACTACCTGTTCCATGGGACCCAAGCCTAAAGAAAACAGTCACTAATAACAGCTCCTCCTTTCTAGCAAAACAGACTACCAGCGAAAGCACCTTCTTTTTTTTTTTTGTTGCTCAGCAGCTGGATAAGGGTTTTTTCATATATGGGTATTACAGGGAAACAATGTGCATGGTTTGTGACTGCTCTGCTACTTTCAATTATATATGTCAAGCCATCCCCTGGGGTGTTTGTCATCATTCTCGTTAAATAGTTTTCCCCACTGAGTTCTTGGTGTTTCCTCAGCCTGGCCTCGTTCCCTGTGACAGCTGTGTTTGGCAGTTCTGGGTCAGGAAGTGCACACACGGTGACTGCACCCTTGCAAAAGCTTGAACTGTTCGCTCCCCGGGGGAGGTTTAGTGCTGCATGCGCCAGTCAGTAATCCGCATCACGCAGTAACGGGTGTGCGCTACTAGAGGGTGCTTGAGTTAGAATGCACAGCTTTGCATCTCACAAGCACCCAGCACTCTTTCCTCTCATAGATTGGCAGCGTATCAGGAGAGCGTACGTGTAATTTCAAAGCTGCATTACTTATCTTTTTTTCCTCCCGAAAGCTGACATTTATGCATGAGGTAGGGATGTATTGTGCGGAGTACATTAGGTGCTCATCTGCATAGCATGATTTGTCCCATGTATCCAAGGGTGTTTTTGGGATACGTGCAGTAATCTAAGGAAAACAGTGGTGAGTGACAATTGGCTTGAGGGCAATTACCCTCCTACATTCCAAGTAGCCATTCCTAATGCCAGGGTCAATATTTACAATTACACCGGCGCACCATGGCAGATGATGGCAGTGTGGGGGTGGGGCACACCCTAGTCAACCAGGTGGTCCCCCCTTTGATGAAGTGTTTGATGCTATAGATGAATCTTTACAAAAAACAGCCTCCAACTTATTGGAGCAGGTGAGCAGGCAAATCATCTTATAGGCATCGAAACGCTCTGTGGACCTCAGCTGGGGAAAGCTTGGACAGTCTCGTGTCCCATAGAAGTTCAAGGGAAGCCATGAAGCTGGGGTAAATCCAAGGCCAAAAGACCATCACAGGCTCCTACTTCTAATGCTTGGAAAGGCTGAGGCAGGACTTCCTGAAAAGGCGCCTGTCATCCTTAGACAACAGTGGGGCCGAGTTTGATCCAGACCATACCCTGGAAAGGAGGACTCACTTGCACTCGCAGACCTCGATGATGGGGCTGATTCTGAAGCTCATGGCCTGGTTGATGGAATGGGCGAGGAACCTGGCCCTCGTCTCATTCTTCATGTCCATAGAGATAAGCCTCTTGCCTCTGAATCTTAGAGACTCCAATGCGGTGAATCGCTGAGGAGCCGATAAGAGCCCAAAAGGTAGGCAGACAAATTTGTAGAGTTGACCTGTCTACACAAACTGAAGAAATATGCTATGTTGGCCAAAAATAGGCACCATAAGGTACTGCTCTTTCAGGTCCACTCTCACTATTCAGTCATTTGGAAGCAAATGTTCTTGAGGTTGGGAAAACCCTCCATCTTGAGAGGATGGTATGCAACCCACACGCTGTCTTCTCTCAGGTTGATGCCCAGTCAGTCACCCTTGTCTACTTTCTGTATCAGAAAGAACTTGCTTCTGAAACCTGGCAGATGTAGTCTTGTTGTCCAAACAGCCCATTTGTCCAGGACAGCCTTAACCTCTTGGTTTTCAGGGCTTGTTTCATCTGTGAAATCACCATCAGGGACCTGCACTGTACTGGAGTCCTGAGAAGGTCTCTTTGGAAACCTTGTACTGTCTTCAGCATGTTGAGGGACGGAGACTCATGCTCGATTCTTCTAAAGATGGACAACGTATCAGTGGTCCGATACATAAATCGTCTAGCGGGACCATGTCGAAGGTCCTAGCAGACTTGGCCAGACAATGCTGCTAATTCTGCTTGGAGAGGAAAGCCTCAGTGACATTGGAGCCTCTCCCATTGAGACTCCATGTATTCACAGACTGAAACGTAAAAAAATTCAGTTCCTGGTAACTTAGCCCCTCTGTATTTTGATCGCTTGATAATGACCAGGTGGAGACCATGCCACATAGGCCTATTATCATCAAGACTGGATCACCTGTTCCTCGGTTTTTAAGCTGCTGACCAGACCCTTTAGCAGAGGCGACTGATGTGTTCTTTCAGGACTAGAGGCAGGCACTCAATTATGCATACTTGGGACACTCACCTGAGGAAACAGGTCCAAGGAGAGAGGCTTTCATCTGCACAGCGCACTTTTTCAGCGGCACACGAGGCTCCCAGCTGACGACTCGCCGCACCCGCTCCGCGGGTGCCGCTTCGCTGGTGAGCCCCAGTCCCAGCAACTTTGTGGGCGGAATCCAGAGGTCGTTAGCGGAAAGGCGGTAAGGGGCGCGAGGCACCAGCGGGGCTGCGAGCGTGCAGGGACTTCATTTCCCAGAAGTCCCTGCGAGACCAAGGAAGAGCTTCCGGTCCGCTCTCCCTGCTGGCCCGCCCATCTAAGGACTTCAAAAAAGCGCACCGGCAACCCTTGCACTGTGGGACACTCACCTGAGGAAACAGGTCCAAGGAGAGAGGCTTTCATCTGCACAGCGCACTTTTTCAGCGGCACACGAGGCTCCCAGCTGACGACTCGCCGCACCCGCTCCGCGGGTGCCGCTTCGCTGGTGAGTCCCAGTCCCAGCAACTTTGTGGGCGGAATCCAGAGGTCGTTAGCGGAAAGGCGGTAAGGGGCGCGAGGCACCAGCGGGGCTGCGAGCGTGCAGGGACTTCATTTCCCAGAAGTCCCTGCGAGACCAAGGAAGAGCTTCCGGTCCGCTCTCCCTGCTGGCCCGCCCCCCGCCCATCTAAGGACTTCAAAAAAGCGCACCGGCAACCCAAGGAGAGAGGCTTTCATCTGCATAGCGCACTTTTTCAGCGGCACACGAGGCTCCCAGCTGACGACTCGCCGCACCCGCTCCGCGGGTGCCGCTTCGCTGGTGAGCCCCAGTCCCAGCAACTTTGTGGGCGGAATCCAGAGGTCGTTAGCGGAAAGGCGGTAAGAGGCGCGAGGCACCAGCGGGGCTGCGAGCGTGCAGGGACTTCATTTCCCAGAAGTCCCTGCGAGACCAAGGAAGAGCTTCCGGTCCGCTCTCCCTGCTGGCCCGCCCCCCGCCCAAACCGCCACCTACAAAACACCACCTCACTCCCGCAGCGCGGGACGCAGCCCGGGCTAAGACTGGGCAAAGACAGGGCCGTTTTAGGCCGTTAGAGGCAGTTAGAGACTGGGCTGGGCCACCCCATTTGCCGCTCAAATCTACCCCTGACCTAGAACCCAGTATGGCAACCCGTGAGTTCAGAGACAGAGCTGCCAAATCAAAATTAAAAAACGGCACCCTGGATGATTTTATCACCAGGACCCACACTGCCATCGACAACGAAATAACCAAGATGCAACACAGGGTATCTTTAGAACTTGAAGCTGCTAGACGATTGTCAGTCGAGTTAACTGCCGCCAAAAAATCCTCCCTTGGCCCTATAGCCTGGGCGAAAACTCCAGAACGGCCGACAGGCTCCACACCTACCCTGATTGTTACCAACGCCGATATCCACGCCACACAAGTAGGAAGTTCACTCACCCCACAGGGGAGACCGTTACAAAACCCTATTCCCCCCCCAAATTCCCATCTGGGTGCGAACGTAGACCAAAATAAGGGTTGTGAAGAGGGCTTACTCTTGACAGTCGAACCCACCCCTGCTTCACATGAAAAAGGTGGTAGCCTACCTATAGCACAAAAGCATTCACACAACAAAAGGAAGCGTAACCCTACTTCGGCATATTCAAGAAAAAAGGCCAAAGTGGCGAAGGCGCAGCTACCAACCAAGGCACCTCCCTCTGATAATTTCCTAACACCGCAATCCTCTACCCTGGTAACATGCACAGAAAACATCCCCCCCCACACAGTAGTCACTCAAGAAAACAACGATCTCACTATAGAAAGTGACACTGCAGGAACTCCTCTATGCTCCATTAAAGGGAAGGATGTTGAATTTCTTACTATTGTTTGGGAAACACTAAAAAAACTACTCTCCCCAATAGAAAAGAGATTCACACATATAGAGACGCAGTTACTAGAAATAGAAAAAAGTATTTTAAACCTGGCAACCGTAACTATGCAGAATTCCAAACTGTTAGACCTGGCACCTTGGCGTGAGTTTCCCTTCCACTTTTTGCTGTTGTGCCTCAGATGTTTTGCTGGTGTCCGCTACTCAGGGCACTGCGCCACGGCCAACCCGCGCCGCAGTGCAAGTGCTCCCTACTGTAAATTGTACATGTGATTGATGTCCATGATTGGTTCATTGGATTTATTGTTAGTCCCTAGTAAAGTGCACCAGGAGTGCCAGGGCTTGTAAATGCCAATACTGCTAGTGGGCCTGCAGCGCTGATTGCGCCACCCACAGAAGCAGCCTTAAAATGTATCTAGGGTCTGCCACTGCAGAACCTGCGTGCAGTCTGGTACTGTCATGCTGGCTGGGCAAGTGCACACACTTGCCAGCCCCTAAACCTTCCCTTAACTTCATATTAGTCACCCCTATGGTAGGCCTGAGGGCAGGGTGCATTGTAAGTGTAAGGTAGGACAAGCCCTGATGTGTGTGGCATGTCCTAGTAGTGAATTACAACCCAATTCGTTTTTCACTATTGCAAGGCTACCTGCTCCCCTTAGGCCAGAATGGGCTGCTGGAATTATTACACTCTATAATCCCAGCAGGCTCAGGGAACATGGTAGAGAGTCATGTTTAGTATGCCTGAACTCAGAATAATAAAATACTTCTTTTAGTAAAGTTTATTTTAATATCCTGGGTTTGCAAATGCTACTTTTAGAAAGTTAGCATTTGCTTGCCTAACCATTTCAGCCCGCCTCTGCTCTTGTGTGTATCTGACTGTCTGAGTTGTGTGAGTGACAGGGCTGGGTGTGGACAGTGGGTGAATAGCAGGATGACACCTTAGTGGGAGGTGGGAGTTTCCCTGAATGATGCATCAGGCTGTGCTCTGCCTCCACAATGCTGGCTCCGCCCCCCTGGGGAGCGACTGATGACTCAGCCTGCACCTGGACCAGGAAGGACCGAAGCTTGTCAACAAAGTGCTCAAGCTGCCCCTGTCTTCACAATGCCGGCTCCGCCCCCCTGGGGAGCGGCTGATGTGCCTGCACTCACACTGAATGCAGAAGCAGAAGTACCCACCACAAGTGCTCAGGGACTGAGAACAGTTATGCAGAGGCCCCCCTGGCCTGTAAGAACAAAAGAAACTGGGTATAAAAGTAGGAGCCCTGCTTCTTGTAAATTAGATCCAGTTTGCGCAAAGAAGAAGCTCTGCCTGAAGAGAAGGACCCTGGAAGCTGCAAGGAGAAGTACTGACTCTGACCCCAAGAGACTGGCCTGTGGTGGGTGCCTTGCTGCTGAAGGAGAGCAGGAGAAGAAAGACTGAAAGACTTTGCTTTTATCCACCTTGTGCCAAACTTTTACCAAGATCTCCAAGGGCTTGCTGTGAACTTGCCCCCTGACCAGCGCCCCAGGAACAGTGGGCGCTACCCTGTCCCCCTGGAAGAAGGAGCTGCTGTGAGTCATCAATCCGATCGACACAGCTGCTGAAGGAAAGAGGAGCGCGCCGTGAAAGAATCCCTGCGCCCCTCCTAAGAGGCCCTTGGCACCCCGTCCCGCCGAGCACCGCATCTGCTAACTGGCCGGCACCAGGTGACACCGAAAGGCCCAGCCTCGCTGGCCTAATCACCGTCCCTACCGCCTGCCTAACTGCGAAGCATCGCAAGAACGGACTTGGCCAAGTATCTGCTGTGACCTGAGAGGCTTGTGTGCGCCTCACGCTGCTACCCGGGGCTCTGCCCCCCTTTTCCAGGACCTGAGGTGTGTCGCCGTCTGCCCGACCCGCGCCGCAACGCCAACCTCCGAGCCAGAGCCGAGCCGCCGCTCGCTCCAACCCCGGGAGGAAGACACCGTGACGTGGACCGCCGAGCCGGCCTGCACCCGACCCCTTCAAAAAGACAAAGGTACTGTTTCCCGTCCCGCGGTGCGAGCCCCTGTCCCGCCTCGCTCGCACCGCCATCTGCCTCAGCCAAGCCCCCGGAGCCGCGCAGTGAGCGCTCCCCGGGCCCCCGCTCTCTCCCCTGACAGCCGTGCAGCGCGCTCGTCAGGCTGACAGTGACTCCCCGGCCGCCGATCCCGCTAGAAGTGTGGGATTGGGCAGACCGGGTCCGATCGTGGGCGCAGAGAGGCCCTGGCTGAGTGAAATTCTTGCTGGAGGAACGTACCAGGACTAGGGAAGAGTCCGCAACCCTTTTTTATTAAAAGCACAAGAACAATTCGTTTAACGCTGAACAAGAACTGTGGCCCATTTTCGAGAAAATAACTGGAACCACTTTTAGAAAGTAAAAAGACTGTATTTACAAGGCACTGCTGGAAGAGTATATATGGTCTATTGAAAGTTGCTGGAACCATTTTCTTAAACTACGCAAAGACTGTATTTACAAGCCTGATCTAAAGATATATATAAAGAAGATATTTTTACAGAAATACAGTCTAGTGTCATTGTGTGGTGGGTTGATGATCATTGTGTGTGATGTTGCAAATGTTTAACCCTATGTACTCCAGAGTTTAGCCTAGACTGCTTGCGCCACACTACCTAAAGGGCGAGCAGGGGTTATTTCTGGGAGTAATCCTTTGCCCTGACTTAGAGGAGAGGGTCCCTGCTTGTCGCAAGTACAAACCTGCGCCAACCAGAGACCCCCAATTCTAACATTGGACGCAGCGGTGAGGATCTCGAATTTACATTTGCAGTGTCCATACATTGACTAGTGACCATTGCACAGTGATTACAATCCAGTAACTGAGCCACAGATTTCTTTTTAAGTAACTTTGCTCTGCTAGAAGAAGATCCCTTTTTGTCTAAAGCCATGCCTGGCACCAACAGCGTAGAGAAAACCGTGTCTGTGACCTCTGAGGTGTTGGAGATAGAATAGGATGTGTCAAAGCTGGACGAATACAAGAAAGATGAGCTAATCTTCTTTGCCAAGAGATTCAAGGTTCCACGTGCAGGGTGCAAGAACAAGACGGATTACTACAAAGCCCTGAAAGCCTGGATTGAATCTAGGAATGCACCTGAGGATCAGGAGTTACCTGATGATACTGGTGTACCTGACAGAGAAGGCAGCATCCATAGCTTTGGCAGAGGCCTGTCGCCAGAGGAGCTGGCAGACAGAAAAGAAACCAGGGATCATGAAATGAAGCTGGCAGAATTAAACTTGAAGGGCCAACTGGAGCTTGAGAGCAAAAGGATGGCTCTGGAAGAGCGAAAACTCCAAATGGAGCATGAAGTGAAAATGAGGGAGATAAATCTAAAAGAGAAAAGCTTGGATCATCCTCCCTCTGGTGGCAGCGCAACGCCGGTGCAGGTAGAGTCTAGAGTGCACATCCCCAAAGATGTAGTTAAGGAGTTCTTTAAGGGGGATGACATAGGACAGTGGTTTAGGGCATATGAGGTAGCCATGTTTTCCCACCGGGTCCCTGAAAAGGATTGGGGAGCGGGGTTGTGGGGAAGGTTCCTTAGCGAAGGGCGGGACACCCTGCTAGATTTGCCCACTGAAGAGCAGAGATCCTATCCCCATATGAAAGAGGCCTTAATGACCAGGTATGGGCTTACCCCTGAAATGTATAGGCAGAAGTTTAGGGGGTGTACTAAGCGTCCTGGGAATACATATGTGGAGTATGTGACTTTTTTTTGCAGAGCACTGGATGGTTGGGTGAAGGGTAACAAAGTGAATGATTTTCAAGGTCTCTTTGATTTAATTGCATGGGAGCACTTGTCTGATCACTGTTTTCCTGAGTTACGCCAGCACCTGATTGATAGCAAGCTGTCCAACCCGAGGAAGCTTGCTGAGGAGGCGGACCGCTGGCTCAGCACCAGGGTCCACAAGGGTCCAGTGGGAGACTCCGCCAAGAGTGGGCAGGGTCCCCAGCAGAAGAGTGGGGGGGACAAGGGAAAACAGAAAGGGTTCCAAAAAGGCCCCCAAAGTAACCCCCAAGGGGACCAGCAGAAAGGTTCTCAGCCTCCCCCACCCCCAAAGCAGAACGGGGCCCCGACAGGTAGACCTGTTCCAAAGGGGCCCTTCAATTGTTTCAAATGTGGTGACCCGGGGCACATCTCCAGTGACCCCAAGTGTCGCCTGTTTGGAAAACCAGCACCCACTGGTGCTCCGCCCCGCCAAGTGACTAGTGTTCACTTAGGAGAAGAAGTGATAGTCCCGGGGGGTGGAGATCCCGTTCAGATGACCCTAGTCTCACTAGGAGACAGTGAGATGGTCCCTACAAATTACCTGCCCTCTAACACTAAAAAATATGGGCAGGTGGTTACCATCAATGGTAAGAAAGCTGAGGCTCTTAGAGACACAGGAGCCAGTGTGACTGCAGTGAGGCATCACCTGGTGTCTCAGGAGCAGGTTGTACCCCATGCCTACTGTAGGGTTGTCAATGCTGACAATTCAGAGAGTCAGTGTCCCATGGCTCAAGTTCCCTTCGAGTGGGGGGGGGTCTCTGGTACTCTGCAGGTCTGTGTGAGAGAAGCCATGCCTGTAGACTGTTTGCTAGGGAATGACTTGGAGCACTCCCCTTGGGAAAAGGTGGAGAAGACGACTCACCTAAGGATGGTGGGTCTGCCTGACTGGGCGTGCGTGACCACCCGGTCGATGGCAGCCAGTAGGGGTGATCAAGAGGTCCTGGGGCCTGAAGGAGAGGCCCAGGAACCGGCCTTAGGGAGAAGGCGCAGGGGGCGCGGGAAACCGGCCCCTGAAGTTCCCACGGTCCAGGAGGAAGCAGACCTTGAGGGGGATGCCCTGGAGCCTACTGGGGAACAGATTGCTGAACTGGGGGACCTGCCTGAGCTGACCCATTGGCAGCAAGAAGGAGGACCCTCCAGGGAGGAATTCTGCAGGGAGCAGAAAGAATGCCCTTCTCTCGTGGGTATGCGGCAGCAGGCTGCAGACCAGGCCAATGGTGTTCAGGCCAAAACACATTATGTGTACTGGGAGAACGACCTCCTGTATTCAGAGCCTAAGGCTGCTGAACCTGGGTCAGCCCGTGTGCTGGTGGTACCCCAGAAGTTCAGAGCCTTCCTACTGGGACTGGCTCACGATGTGCCTTTAGCAGGACATTTGGGGATGGACAAGACCTATGACAGGCTTGTCACCCACTTTTACTGGCCCCAAATGCACAAGAGCTCAGATGCTCATTGTAGGACCTGTCCAACTTGCCAGGCAAGTGGGAAGAGCGGAGGGAAGAACAAGGCTCCCCTCCAACCCTTCCCTGTGGTCAGTACGCCATTCCAACGAGTGGGTATTGACATTGTTGGGCCTCTGGACCCCAAGACAGCCATGGGCAACAGGTTCATCCTGGTCTTGGTGGATCATGCCACCCGGTACCCTGAAGCCATCCCTCTGAGGACAGTGACGGCTCCCGTGGTGGGGCGTGCACTGATGGGAATTTTCTCACGAGTAGGATTCCCTCTAGAGGTGGTGAGCGACAGGGGGACCAACTTCATATCCAAGTATATGAAGTCCCTTTGGCAAGAGTGTGGTGTAACCTACAAGTTCACCACACCTTACCATCCCCAAGGTAACGGGTTGGTTGAGAGATTCAACCGAACCCTGAAAGGCATGATCATGGGCCTGGAAGGTCCAATGAGGCGTAAGTGGGACGTCCTCTTACCATGCCTGCTCTTTGCATATCGCGAGGTACCCCAGAAGTCCCTAGGGTTCAGCCCCTTTGAACTGCTGTATGGTCACCCCGTGAGAGGACCACTGAGTTTGGTAAAGGAAGGCTGGGAGCAATCTCCCAGGAAACCTCCCCAGAATGTATATAGCTACATGCTGGCCTTCAGAAACCAAACCAGGCGCTTCAGACAACTTGCCGAGGCAAATCTGGAAGCCAGCCAGGAGGAGATGAAGCGGTGGTACGACCAGAATGCCACTCTGGTCGAGCTTCAGCCTGGACAAGAGGTGTATGTCCTGGCCCCAGTGGAACCCTGCGCCCTTCAGGATAAGTGGACAGGTCCATTTGAGGTTGTGGAGCGCAAGAGCCCAGTGACATACTTGGTGGACATGAAGACGCCCAGGAACCCTTTGAGGGTCCTACATGTCAACCGCCTCAAGCCCCACTTGAGAAGGTCCGAAGTGGGCATGTTGTTGGCCACTGATGATGGAATGGAAGAGGAGTCTGAGCCTCTCCCTGACCTCTTAGTGGCCTGTGAGAAAGATGGGTCAGTGGATGGAGTTAACCTCTCACCCACCCTGACCCCAGAGCAACAGGAAGACTGCCGCCAATTGCTGGGGCAGTTTCCAGATCTGTTCTCCCTGGTTCCTAGTGTCACAGATTGGTGCGTCCATGATGTGGACACAGGAGACAGCCTACCTGTGAAGCATAAAGCTTACAGAGTGACTGACAGGGTCAGGGCCTGCATCAAGGAGGAGGTCTCCAAGATGCTTGCTCTTGGGGTGGTTGAGTCTTCCAGCAGTCCTTGGTCCAGCCCCGTGGTCTTGGTCCCAAAGGCTGCTGCGCCGGGAGCCACACCTGAACTCCGGTTCTGTGTGGACTACAGAGGACTCAATTCAGTCACCAAGACTGACGCGCACCCCATCCCCAGAGCTGATGAGCTCATTGATCGGCTAGGGGCTGCCCGGTTCCTCAGCACGTTTGATTTAACGTCTGGGTACTGGCAGATCGCCTTGACCGATGGGGCAAAGGAGAGGTCAGCATTCTCTACACCAGATGGGCATTTCCAGTTCCGGGTAATGCCATTTGGAATGAAGAATGCCCCTGCCACCTTTCAGAGATTGGTCAACCAGGTGTTGGCTGGGCTGGATGAGTTCAGTGCCGCCTACCTGGATGACATCGCGGTGTTCAGTGGTACCTGGCCAGAACACCTGCAACACCTCTGGGAAGTGTTGATGGCCCTGCGCAAAGCAGGCCTCACAATCAAGGCAAGCAAGTGCCAGATTGGGCAGGGTTCAGTGGTGTACTTGGGACACCAAGTGGGGAGTGGCAAGGTGGCACCCTTGCAACCCAAAATTGAGACCATCCTGGCTTGGGAACCCCCCAAGACCCAGACTGCAGTGAGAGCCTTCCTGGGGCTCACTGGGTATTACAGGAGGTTTGTCAAGGGCTATGGCACGATTGTGACCCCCTTGACAGAGCTGACTTCTAAGAAGCAGCCCAGGAATGTGATTTGGACTGACACCTGTCAGAAGGCTTTTGACACCCTGAAGACTGCCATGTGCACGGCGCCCGTGCTCCTGGCTCCTGATTTCTCCAAGGAATTCATAGTGCAAACAGACGCTTCAGAGCATGGTGTAGGGGCTGTTCTCTCACAGATGACTGAGGAGGGCTGGGACCAACCTGTAGCCTTCATCAGTAGGAGGTTACTTCCACGGGAAAGTAGGTGGAGTGCAATTGAGCGAGAAGCATTTGCTGTGGTCTGGGCACTGAAGAAGCTAAGACCCTACTTGTTTGGGTCTCACTTCCGGGTTCAGACAGACCACAGGCCCCTCAGATGGTTGATGCAAATGAGGGGTGAGAACCCAAAACTGTTGAGGTGGTCCATCTCCCTACAGGGTATGGACTTTACGGTGGAACACCGCCCTGGCACAGATCACGCCAACGCTGATGGTCTGTCCAGATTTTTCCGCCTTAGTGATGTGGAACTCCCTGGAGAAGGGTAGTTCCCCCCCACATTTCAGCTGGAGGGGACACGTGTTAGACCTGGCACCTTGGCGTGAGTTTCCCTTCCACTTTTTGCTGTTGTGCCTCAGATGTTTTGCTGGTGTCCGCTACTCAGGGCACTGCGCCACGGCCAACCCGCGCCGCAGTGCAAGTGCTCCCTACTGTAAATTGTACATGTGATTGATGTCCATGATTGGTTCATTGGATTTATTGTTAGTCCCTAGTAAAGTGCACCAGGAGTGCCAGGGCTTGTAAATGCCAATACTGCTAGTGGGCCTGCAGCGCTGATTGCGCCACCCACAGAAGCAGCCTTAAAATGTATCTAGGGTCTGCCACTGCAGAACCTGCGTGCAGTCTGGTACTGTCATGCTGGCTGGGCAAGTGCACACACTTGCCAGCCCCTAAACCTTCCCTTAACTTCATATTAGTCACCCCTATGGTAGGCCTGAGGGCAGGGTGCATTGTAAGTGTAAGGTAGGACAAGCCCTGATGTGTGTGGCATGTCCTAGTAGTGAATTACAACCCAATTCGTTTTTCACTATTGCAAGGCTACCTGCTCCCCTTAGGCCAGAATGGGCTGCTGGAATTATTACACTCTATAATCCCAGCAGGCTCAGGGAACATGGTAGAGAGTCATGTTTAGTATGCCTGAACTCAGAATAATAAAATACTTCTTTTAGTAAAGTTTATTTTAATATCCTGGGTTTGCAAATGCTACTTTTAGAAAGTTAGCATTTGCTTGCCTAACCATTTCAGCCCGCCTCTGCTCTTGTGTGTATCTGACTGTCTGAGTTGTGTGAGTGACAGGGCTGGGTGTGGACAGTGGGTGAATAGCAGGATGACACCTTAGTGGGAGGTGGGAGTTTCCCTGAATGATGCATCAGGCTGTGCTCTGCCTCCACAATGCTGGCTCCGCCCCCCTGGGGAGCGACTGATGACTCAGCCTGCACCTGGACCAGGAAGGACCGAAGCTTGTCAACAAAGTGCTCAAGCTGCCCCTGTCTTCACAATGCCGGCTCCGCCCCCCTGGGGAGCGGCTGATGTGCCTGCACTCACACTGAATGCAGAAGCAGAAGTACCCACCACAAGTGCTCAGGGACTGAGAACAGTTATGCAGAGGCCCCCCTGGCCTGTAAGAACAAAAGAAACTGGGTATAAAAGTAGGAGCCCTGCTTCTTGTAAATTAGATCCAGTTTGCGCAAAGAAGAAGCTCTGCCTGAAGAGAAGGACCCTGGAAGCTGCAAGGAGAAGTACTGACTCTGACCCCAAGAGACTGGCCTGTGGTGGGTGCCTTGCTGCTGAAGGAGAGCAGGAGAAGAAAGACTGAAAGACTTTGCTTTTATCCACCTTGTGCCAAACTTTTACCAAGATCTCCAAGGGCTTGCTGTGAACTTGCCCCCTGACCAGCGCCCCAGGAACAGTGGGCGCTACCCTGTCCCCCTGGAAGAAGGAGCTGCTGTGAGTCATCAATCCGATCGACACAGCTGCTGAAGGAAAGAGGAGCGCGCCGTGAAAGAATCCCTGCGCCCCTCCTAAGAGGCCCTTGGCACCCCGTCCCGCCGAGCACCGCATCTGCTAACTGGCCGGCACCAGGTGACACCGAAAGGCCCAGCCTCGCTGGCCTAATCACCGTCCCTACCGCCTGCCTAACTGCGAAGCATCGCAAGAACGGACTTGGCCAAGTATCTGCTGTGACCTGAGAGGCTTGTGTGCGCCTCACGCTGCTACCCGGGGCTCTGCCCCCCTTTTCCAGGACCTGAGGTGTGTCGCCGTCTGCCCGACCCGCGCCGCAACGCCAACCTCCGAGCCAGAGCCGAGCCGCTGCTCGCTCCAACCCCGGGAGGAAGACACCGCGACGTGGACCGCCGAGCCGGCCTGCACCCGACCCCTTCAAAAAGACAAAGGTACTGTTTCCCGTCCCGCGGTGCGAGCCCCTGTCCCGCCTCGCTCGCACCGCCATCTGCCTCAGCCAAGCCCCCGGAGCCGCGCAGTGAGCGCTCCCCGGGCCCCCGCTCTCTCCCCTGACAGCCGTGCAGCGCGCTCGTCAGGCTGACAGTGACTCCCCGGCCGCCGATCCCGCTAGAAGTGTGGGATTGGGCAGACCGGGTCCGATCGTGGGCGCAGAGAGGCCCTGGCTGAGTGAAATTCTTGCTGGAGGAACGTACCAGGACTAGGGAAGAGTCCGCAACCCTTTTTTATTAAAAGCACAAGAACAATTCGTTTAACGCTGAACAAGAACTGTGGCCCATTTTCGAGAAAATAACTGGAACCACTTTTAGAAAGTAAAAAGACTGTATTTACAAGGCACTGCTGGAAGAGTATATATGGTCTATTGAAAGTTGCTGGAACCATTTTCTTAAACTATGCAAAGACTGTATTTACAAGCCTGATCTAAAGATATATATAAAGAAGATATTTTTACAGAAATACAGTCTAGTGTCATTGTGTGGTGGGTTGATGATCATTGTGTGTGATGTTGCAAATGTTTAACCCTATGTACTCCAGAGTTTAGCCTAGACTGCTTGCGCCACACTACCTAAAGGGCGAGCAGGGGTTATTTCTGGGAGTAATCCTTTGCCCTGACTTAGAGGAGAGGGTCCCTGCTTGTCGCAAGTACAAACCTGCGCCAACCAGAGACCCCCAATTCTAACACAAACCTACATGCACAAATGGTCCCTTGCTCCCAGCCGCACTCCCGGAACCTACCACCCATGCAGCAGCGAATTCGCGGCCTCCCCCCAAGGCCAAGAAACCAGGATCCACTGCTGCATGTTCTTCCCTCACCACTTCAAATGTTACACCCAAGGTCAAACCAACACCCAAACCCCGAACCAAGGTAGATGTCCACATTCCTCCCAGTGGGGCATTGCCATCCCCTCTAGCTGTACCCGCCCAAGGAACACCTGTCTCGACCGAACTCCCTAATGTGAGGCATAATGGCCAGAACACAAATCCTCCAGCCTCACAGAGATTCAGCACTAGTTTTATACGATCAAGGGGTTTTGTAGATCTTCCCCCTGAGGTTAGCCCCTATGTCGTGGTGCTGACTGGGGTAACCGAACTGATATATAATCAGCATGAAAACTTCGCCTCTCTTAAGAATAAGGTGATCCACTGGCTGGAAACCAATAAACCTATCCCGAATCACTTAAGGAGCAAAATCCTTATGGTACGGAGGGTACCTTGGGTAGGGACTACACAAAAGTCCACCTCTGGAGACTGTGTGATAATTTCCTTTGAGGATTCTAATACTGCGCAAGCCATTTACTCGTGGATCAATCACAGCTCAGCTGCAACAATAATAGCAAGACCACTCACCTTCTTCTACCCACCACATGCCCCTCTAGTTCAGGGGGGGAACTGGAGCAGGATACAGGCGAGGAAACACACTTGGGGAGCACAAAGTAACTGGTGGGCAGACACACCCGGAGGATGGAATGGGGTGCCGACTTCCAACAGATATGGTTGTCTAGAGGAAGTGGACTGACTTCCACACCCTTTAAACACAGTACCCCCCCCACCCATCCTAATTTGTGACCGCACCCAGTCTTTGGGCATTGCACCAATAATTAGTATTTCAAACACACACACTGTTGGAAGGTCTCTCCCTGCAACACCAGCACACACAGTGCCAAATGATCCTAGAGCAGCGGCAGACAGACAAAATAAATGCTCTTTTAAGGGTGCAACTGCTGATTCCAACCAGAGGCTGAAACATAAAATCCTTATCCCACAGAGACTCATACCAAACAGTGCTACATCGGACGCACCCCCACCCAATCAGTGTGGGAAATCTGTAGCTCTAGGGCGCCTCGGAACCTCAGACACCAGAAGCATAACAGAGGCTTATGGCACACTCTCTATTTTATCCTGGAATGTGGCTGGGTTAGCAAACAAATTAGATACCCCTGATTGGATAGACCTAGTAGAGGGCTATGACATCTGTCTCCTACAAGAGACTTGGGCGAGAGAACATCTTAGCCGCCAGGGATTCGCGATCATTAGCACTGAAGCGAAATGGGGGGGAAAGGGCCGCCCTTCAGGAGGCCTTTCGACCTGGGTGGGGTACCACCTGGCCTGCAGGGCCACCCCTATGGAAACCAATTCTTGTGATTTCCAATGTGTCTCCCTAGAATGGCCATGTGGAGGGAAGCTTGTATTGATTAACTTTTATTCAAGGCCAGTTGGGGTTGCTGCAACATCGGCACCAGTGGAAGATCTAGCACACTTTCTTGATACACACAATTTTGCTTCCCCTCTAATTATAGGTGGCGACTTTAACCAACAATTTGAACCACTCCCTGCCTACATGGAAGGCATATCCGCCAAGGAGGATGACCTATGGGATATTCCTTCCTTGACAGATGTAGTCACCAAGGCATGTTCCCCCCTCGCCATTCAGATAATGTCCCTCACACTCAGTCACTCTTTGAGGGCGTGTAACGGCCGGATGGAGGGTGATATCCCGCCTAAAAACACCTTTAATAGGCCGGGTCACGAGTCAAGGATTGACTACATAATGGTATCAACCAGGGATTGGAAGAGGGTAAAAGACTTTAAAGTCATCACCAGATATGACAGCGACCACAACTTGCTCTCACTAAAATTCGAGATCCCTAATCGACAACTAGAGAAGGTAGATCCCAATGCACCATCTCAGCCCGATTTAGTGTTAACCAGCAATAGGCGAAGAATAAAATGGACCAAATTGCTTGAAAACCAAACTAACATCGAAAGACTCTATGCACTTACCGCCCCTGCCCTGGAAAAAGTAGAGTGCTGTGTGAACTTTTTAGATAGCGAATCAGAGACTATCACCACGGGTAGCCTGGACTCTCAGGTACATCTGGCTCCCCTCGCTAACATCCACTCGGAGCTATGCACCAACCTTGCAGAAATACTGAATCCAGTTGCCAGGCTTCGCAAGCCCAAAAAGAGAAGAGCGACCTGGTTCAATGCTTCTTGCAGGGAAGCAAAAACCCTTCTCTTGGAATCATTGAAAGCCCGAGATACCCCAATCATAATCAGGGAGAGACGAGTCGCCTATAAATCTGCCCTCCTCACTGCAAAAATAGAATGGGACGAGGAGAACTGGACAAAAATAACAGCCGCCCTCGCACGGACCTTTTGGCAAATTGTCAGGCACGGATCGTCTGAACCACTTGCAGCAGTCGAGGCCTGTATAGCACCATCTGTTTGGGAGGAACACTTTAAAAACTTATACCTTCCACATAGCAGTGAATATGGTGGAGAGTCCCCAAACACCAAAAACAGGCCAACTGACATCGAGGGCTTCACCTTAGAAGAAATCACCCTGGCAATTTCCTCCCTGTCTGCTGGTAAGGCGCCGGGCCTAGATAGGCTCCCAGGCGATCTTTACAAGCATGAACCTAGTGTCTGGGCTCCCTACCTAGGGGTACTATTTAACTCTATTTTGAAGGGTATGCCGATCCCTTCTACTTGGCCAGGGGCAGAAATTGTGCCAATTTTCAAAAAGGGATCTCCCCTCCTTCCTGCAAACTACAGGCCTATAAGCCTAATCGATGTCTCCCAGAAACTCTTTTCCAAGCTTTTGCTAAACCGCCTACATGAGTGGATCAGGGACTTTAACATCTTGAGCCCTTTCCAAGCAGGCTTTAGGGAGAAGGTCTTCACAGTGGACCAGGTCTTTCGTCTTGCATTGATTCATTAGAAAACAGTACAACTGGAGGGTGGCAGCCTCTATACCATATTTGTGGACCTAAGGGCAGCGTTCGACCTGGTACCAAGGAACAAGCTGTGGGAGGTTCTCGATAATCTGGGGGTTCCTGAAGGTCTCTTGAAAATGATAATACGCCTTCACACTAGTAACTACGCCCAGGTTAGATGCGGTAGGATGGGAGAACTGTCTGAGAAGTTCCCCGTTGGCAGGGGGGTAAGGCAGGGTTGTGTGCTTGCACCAACCCTGTTCTGCCTCTACGTCAACGGGGTAATCGCCCACTTAGCGGGCGTAACTAACTCTGATGCACCGAAACTGGCCTCCGAGAGGGTATCAGCCATTATGTATAAGTCGGCAAAAGGTATCCAGCGCACCCTTGATGGCTTTGTGGACTTCTGTGTGACCCATGGACTAGAAATTAACGCCACAAAGACAAAATTCATGGTCTTTAACCCTCCACAGAAATTCCACTTTCGACCTAGCATCTCACACATCAAGCTGGAAAGGGTAAATACCTTCGAATACCTGGGGATTGTTTTGAACGATAAATTTACCTGGAGTACTCACCTGGAAAAAGCGGCACTGAAACTGACTCAGCAGACGGGAGGCGTAATGAAGCTCGTGGCAAACAACAAATCCCCGGTTAGGCCAATCGGCCCCCCACTACAGATCTATAAATCCCAGGCGAAGGGGGCTGTCATCTATGGATCAGAACTCTGGGGCCACGAAAACACATCTAAATTGTTGAAGGTGGAAAATAGATTTATCCGCAACCTTGCAGGGCTACCATTGAGCACCCCCCTTGTCCCGCTGAGGATGGACCTTGGCTTACGCCCGCTTGATGAGGACCTGGCTCTACGCCCACTGGCCTTCTGGCGTAGATTATGGACAACCCCTGAATTGGCCAGTTACAGGGAAGGACTACGGGAGATCCTAGCCACTCCTGGCGCTGGAAAAATCAAATGGCTTTACTATATCAAGCTAGAACTGGGGGCTGTAGGTCTCTCAAGTATGTGGTCTGACCCCCAGTATGCGTGCCACACCCTCTCTAAAAAGGATCTAGCCAGGTCTTACAGAGAATCTAAACTTTCCCTGATTCTCAACCACCAACATTCCGGGTCCCTGACAGCGTCCTTTTTCTCTCACAAGGTGAGCTACAACATGGAACCCACTCTAGACAAAATTTATCCTAATGTACTGAGAAAGTTATATCTTCAGTGGAGACATGGCTCTCTCCCCATCAAAACTTTTACAATCAAATGGAACAATGATTCTAGTAGTACATGTCCTGCTTGTAGAAACTCGGATGAAAGTGAGCTCCACATCCTCTTTTTTTGTCCAGCTTACCATGGGATCCGTAGGCACTGGATCCTACCTCTATGTCGAAACCTGGGATTTAAGAAGTGTCTGCACGCTTACAGAGTCCTAAAAACTGACTTGTCAGACCATATTGTTTTTACAATACCCAAGTACCTGGGCGCCCTTTGGTCCATGAGAAGGCAATGCCTCAAAACATAGATTGAGTATGGATCTGTTGTCATCATATGAGGGCTCCTTCTCAGTATCGTTTTTATGTATTTTACATTTCCTTGTACAAATCACTTAAATGTAATGTTTTATACGATTGTCTTTTATGGTAAAATTTTTACCGAAATAAAGGTTTTTCAAGTCAAGCATACTTCGTGGACGCGTATCCTTACACGTCCACCAAGCACTCTGTTACTTCTGTTGCACTGTTGTAGTGACCCATTCAGCAGTATGTACTAATCCATTCACTGTGATAAAACTCAAGCACTTATAAATTCAGTCAGGCACTCTCCTTGCCGAACTGTAATCATTCAGTCAGTACCCAAGTACTCATGCAGCGAAGTAGGCCTTAGGGCATGGACTGCTTCAAACCCCTATGCGCTATGCATGCAGTCTTATATCCACCTGCACACTTGTCTTTCACACCTTGAATTCCCCAGTCTGTATCCTTCCACGTCCACCAAGCACTCTGTCACTGCTGTTGCACTCTTGTAGTTACCCATTCAGCAGTATGAGACAACTTACCTCTGCTACTGCCACGCCGACGCCGACAGGAACCGCGCAGGAGAAGCCGCCACCGCCGAGAGTCACTCTGCCTCCAAGACCCGCGCCGCCGCTCCAGGAACCACAACACCCGGCAGGCCTCGCGGCGGCGCGTGTGTGACGAACAGCAAGAGTGCCGAGGGCGCCATAAAGCAGGGCGCATCCCGGCAGAGCGGGGGAGACAACTTACCTCTGCTACTGCCACGCCGATGCCGACAGGAACCGCGCAGGAGAAGCCGCCACCGCCGAGAGTCACTCTGCCTCCAAGACCCGCGCCACCGCTCCGGGAACCACAACACCCGGCAGGCCTCGCGGCGGTGCGTGAGTGATGAACAGCAAGAGCGCCGAGGGCGCCATAAAGCAGGGCGCATCCCGGCAGAGCGGGGGAGACAACTTACCTCTGCTACTGCCACGCCGACGCAGACAGGAACCGCGCAGGAGAAGCCGCCACCGCCGAGAGTCACTCTGCCTCCAAGACCCGCGTCGCCGCTCCGGGAACCACAACACCCGGCAGGCCTCGCGGCGGCGCGTGAGTGACGAACAGCAAGAGCGCCGAGGGCGCCATAAAGCAGGGCGCATCCCTGTGTCGCGGGACGCCCGGGGCGAAGCCCGGGCAAAGGGCGGGCCCTCTACGGCCCTCATCGGTCAGAAGAGGCTGGGCTGGGCCAGAAACGCTGCAAGGAAAATTTTCCAAGACGCTTTCATCAAGTAAGCCTTGCTGTTTAACTGCCTTTTTGTTTGCTTCACACTGGTCTTGTGTGGAATCTGCTAATTATGCCTAAGAAACTTGAGGAAGTTCAGTCAAATACCATTAACAATTACTTGGTGCAGACTGTCAAAAAGATAAATATGCAGAGAAGAGAGTCTCTGGGGCTGAGCCAATCTCCTGATTTGCGATGTCTGTCTCCCTCTACATCTACTTTGATTGATGACACTACCTTGCAAGAAGCTCACTGTGTGGATACTACTAGCGGCCCTATTTCCCAAGGATTTATTGACATATCTCTTAACGCTACCCCAGCACCTGAAGGATCTAACGAAGAGGCTGAGGGTAACACAGACATTGACATTGAACTTCTTCCTTTCTTAGGGCCTTTCTGTTTTTCTGTTAAGTTAGCGCTGGGACGCTCAAGGGCAACCATGCGCTTTATAAATCTAATTTCATTTCATTTCATTTCAACAAGAGAAACAGATTTGTGCCTCAGCGGACAAGCAGTCTCCCACAGGGCATGATGCTAGGCCAAGACGACTTTGCACTAAAAACCCACCAAAGCGGGTGGGGTTACGCTCAGGGGCAAGACGGAAGAGGGCTATTACCCCAAAAGTTAAGCAAGTGATTAGTGATGAGGACACATCAAAAGTAACTCTTGAGGATGCCTTTTATGAAAAAATTGCTGACTTCCTGGAGTTAAAAATCAACACTATCATCAAGCCTCTAATATCAAAAATTGACAAATTGCAAGCGGAGGTTAAGAAGTTGGGAGGACTCCAAACTTTGGTTGCTGGTGGGGTAGAAAATTTAACTACAATAGTCACACACCTGAGTAACAATACAGGGGGAAATGTTGCTGGAGATGTTGTAACTGAAAGAGTACGAAATCAATTGCCGGAGGAAACTTTATCATCTCACCCACCAACATTGATTGCTAACAATGAGGGTTCCTTATCAATTAATAACCCCACAGATATAACCCTTTTGGTAAATACCCCCTCAGTACAAACACACTCAACAGACCCTCTACAATTTTTAGTAGAAGCCACACCTGTGGTTTTAGTTTTAGCAAATGTTCCTCCACTGGAAGGGGGAACAGTGGAAAGCCCCACTTCTCTTAGTAGCAAGGCTCTACACTGGCTGACCAGTAATACGCGGCTTGCACCAGGGGGAAAACACCATCTGGCAAGTGTAATTAAGTCAGTAACTAGGGTCCCCTGGTTGGGAAACCAACCGAAAAAATTTAAAGGGGATTGCGTGGCAGTGAGTTTTTCAACTAATAATGTTCTTCCCAATATTCTTGCTAACATATTCCCTCCCCAACGCAGATGGGGTACTGTTGTTCCCTTGACTCTAAAGTTTTTTTTACGGTGAACAGCAGAATGTTAGTTATCCAAGGACCCCAGCCCCAGGGTGGGATAGCAATTGGGATTCGAACTTTAGATGGGATCAGGAACCAAGGCACAACATGTCAGTTTACCATCGTCATCCAGCACAGTATAATCCTGTTGCACAACCCCTCCAACTGTTCAACCGCTATGCTCCGTTATCCTTCATGGATCAAAACGATTGACTCTCCCCAAGACAAGATAATAAAGGCGAGGACCTTCAGCCTGCTCTTAGTCCATTAGTACAGAACTCTGCAGGTATTAAAGCCTGTAGAATTATGAGTTGGAACATCGCTGGTCTCAGAGCCAAATTTAATGATAAGAACTGGCTGGATATAATTAGATCTTATGACGTTCTTGCCTTTCAAGAAACATGGGAAACGTCAGACAGCCTGGTTCTGGACGGCTTTTCCCATTTTACTGCACCCGCAGACCCTAGTAAGGCAGGAAGGGCAAAGTTGTCTAGTTGTCCTACAGGTCCGAGGTTACCGACATATGTGGGCAATAACTCAGGCACAATTATAGATTATATCTTTTTATCCCCTAGTATTCTACCTGAAGTTATTAATTATAAGGTAGAAACTACAGTTTTTAGTGATCACAATCCTGTGATTTTAGAGACTATATCTCAGGGAGTCTTGGGTAAAAGAAAGATTGATGCTTTATGTGCTACAGAATTAGTCTTAAAAGATCAGAATCGGGGGAGGAGCTTAGCGGGCGACCAAGATGGCCGCGTAAGCTCGGAGCTCCGTGGACCGTCTGACCCACTGCAACTATCCTGCCTGAAATCCTGGTCCACATTGGTGGAATTGTAATGCTGGTGGCCTGCTGAGGTGGGGACTGCAATCGGCTCCCGAATCGGTGGCTCCTGAGCAAAGTTACGTCGAGCTGAACTTCGCTCCGTGACGGTGCCATTGTCCCTCCGGACTTCGTCACTTCGCACGAACGGACTGCGTAGTGCCCGCCTGCCGCCCTCGTTGGTGAAGCAATAGTGCTCCTGCTTGAGCCTTCTACACCCTGGTCTTGCCTTCCTGATTCGTCTGCCTTTCGGCTGTGGACCCGGACCTGCTGCCACCTCGCCTTTGTTCTTTCGTACCCATCATGGCGGGCAGAGGTGATCCTGACAAGACATCGAATAAAGGTGGTCGGGGCAAATCGCAAACACAACATAATCGCATGGAGCGATATGTGAACCTCAAGTCGCCACCTACATCGGGGGCCGTCTCTAAAGGGACCCCATCGACTAGCCCACCGGATGGATCGGACCCCACCCTCGTGGACATCATGGGTGCCATCACTAGCCTCCGTGCCGACATGCAGCAGCAGCACGAGACCCTGACCCACAAAGTGGACTCCATGGCGGTTGATATCACCCTTATAAGGGCCGACTTGGGCAAGACCAACGAGCGTGTGAAGGCTCTCGACATCAAGACCTCCAGCCTAACCTCGGATGTTTCCGAGTTACAGACTGAGGTCCGCAACCTGCGGATGACCGCTGATCTCTTCTCGAAGCGGCTGGAGGAATTTGAGGGGCGAGCCAGGCGGCAGAACGTCCGCA
Organism: Lissotriton vulgaris; assembly: GCF_964263255.1. Taxonomy (NCBI): domain Eukaryota; kingdom Metazoa; phylum Chordata; class Amphibia; order Caudata; family Salamandridae; genus Lissotriton; species Lissotriton vulgaris. The sequence goes on along the minus strand of NC_141685.1, from coordinate 61,374,788 downwards.
TAGTAGGGGTACCGGAGGGATCCGAGAATGACGCAGCTGACCTATTTGTGGAGGACTTGGTTAAGACTCATTTGGCGCCCTCTGGACTGAGCAATTTCTTCTCAGTGGAACGTGCCCATCGTGTACCGGGAGGCCCGCCAAAATCGGGAGCGACGCCGCGACCGATTGTGGCGCGCCTCCTCAACTTCAGGGACCGGGATGCGATCCTTCAAGCTTCCAGATCGCATGGACCACTTCACTACCAGAATGCGGAGGTGCACTTTTATCCGGACTTCACCAGGCTTGTGCAGCGTCAGCGCTTGAGCTACGCGGGGGTGAAGAGACGCCTCAGAGACTTGGGTCTCAAGTACTCAATGATGTTCCCCGCGAAACTTCGTATTGAGCACAAGGGACGTGCCCTCTTCTTTGACTATCCTGAAAATGTCAGTGAATGGCTGGACACTGTTTCGCCTACTCGTGATGAACAAGAGGATGAAACTGGAGGCGCCTTTGGCGGAGCGGAGCGGCAAGACTGAACTAGGAGCTGATGCTACCCCCGCCTCGAATGGCCGCCGGACTGGTGCTTCGTTACTTTATGGTCTCTCCTTTATTTACATGGTGGGTGGCGGGACGTTTTCACGGGGATTCCTTACTCCTCTGGGTCTTTCGTAGAGTAGTTAATGGGGCGACAGGCACACTGCTGGTTGGGGGGGCTTTTTAGTCTGCTGCAGGGTGGGGGGTGTGTTGGGGACAGTTACTTTGTGTGTTGACTTTTCCTTTCTTTCTCTCGTGTGGCAATGGGACATTGGTGCTCCTGAACTGTTTTTGATGCGGGTGTATTTGGGCATTGGGTGGGGCGGGCAGTGGGGGGATGGGGGGTAGACTGTTAAGAATTCTCAGTTGGAATGTTAACGGGTTGGGTGACCGAATTAAGAGAGGGGTGGTGATACAACTGATCAAACGTCACATGCCAGATATTGTTCTTCTCCAAGAGACGCACTTGGTGGGCAACGCCTGTAAAGCTTTGAATCGCAAGGGATACAAAATGGTGGCGCACTCGGGGTTCTCTTCCGGCTCCCGGGGGGCGGGCATCCTCGTGCGCGCGTCCCTTCCCCTAGAGATAGAAGTCACCTTGATTGATGACAGGGGGCGGTACGCTGCCGTGGCTGGTAGATGGGAAGGGCGTTCCCTCACGTTGTTTTCTGTATACGTCCCCCCGGGGCTTCGATCTAGTACCTTTCAGGACCTTGGTGGTGCCATCTTGTCTATGCCGGCTGGCCGGTTGATAGTGGGGGGTGACTTCAACTCAGTTTGCTCTGGTCTGCTTGATCGCCAACCGCCCCGCGACCTGCGTAGCCCGCAGATGTTGCTGCCCTCCTTTCTGGAATCCATGGGTCTGGTGGATGGATGGGGACTTCTACATCCCACGCTCCGTAAATTTTCCTTCCTATCGGGTGCACACGGGAGCCTTTCTCACATTGATTATGTCCTCACATTGGCCTCGGACGCATTGGCCGTTTCCGAAGCCCGCTTTCTGGCGAGGGGCATTTCTGATCACTCCCCGTTATGGGTCTCCTTCGACTTTGGGGCGGTCCTGTCAGAATGACCGGCCGCGGTCAATCCGTGGTATTTTCGTAACATCAAAACCCGCTCCCTCCTGGCCAAAGCCATTGATCTCTATTTCTCCGAGAACGTGGGCTCGGTGAGGTCGGCCACTACGCTCTGGGAGGCCTTCAAGACGGTGCTCCGTGGTGAGGCCCAGGCGCTCATCGCTGAGGCCCGCCGGACAAGGGATTCTGACATGATTGTGGTTGAGCAGGAGATCCTGCGTCTCGAGGCCCAGCTGGGGCCCGAGCCAGACCCCTCTGTCTTGCATACCCTCTCGCTGAAACAAGCGGAGTACCATGCCTTGGCCACGAATGCCGCACTCGCTCTGGCCAAGGAACAGCAAGGCCGCATCTATGATGTGGGCGATAAGGCTGGGAAGTTGCTGGCTTGGTTAGACAGGAGGGAGATGGCCAGCCGTGTGGTGCCCGAACTCCTCGGAGACGAAGGCGTGGTCCTTACGGACCCTAGTGCCATCGTCGATTCATTCGCTGGCTACTTTCGGGGGGTCTACGAGTCTGCCTCGGGATTTTCGGAGGCGGACTCATCGGCCTTCCTTTCGGATATTGACCTACCCTGCCTTTCCGAGGATGAGAGAGCGGACTTGGATAGAGACATCACCGCCGACGAGATTGACCTTGCGATCCGCTCCCTACGGACCGGAAAGGCCTCCGGGCCTAACGGCATACCGGTGGAACTGTATAAAATCCGCTCGGACGCGGTCTCCCCGCACCTCCGGAAAATGTTCTTGGAGTCCTTTGAGAGGGGGTGTCTCCCCCTGGATCAACGACTGGCTACCATCGTGGTCATTCACAAGGAGGGTAAGCCCCGGGACGTCTGTCGATCGTACCGTCCTATATCTCTCCTTAACGTGGAACCCAAGGTCCTCGGCAAGCTGCTCGCCAACCGGTTAATTGGCGTTATTAGCGACCTCGTGCACCCCGACCAGTCGGGATTCATCCCCCACCGAAACACCGCTCTCAACCTGCGGCGCCTCCACGGTGTCATGGCTAGGGCCCATACTCTCGAAGAGCCGGCTGTCCTCGCGTCCCTAGACGCCACTATGGCCTTCAACTCTCTCGAATGGCCATACCTCTGGGCAGTGCTTGCTAAACTTGGGTTCGGACCGGTCTTTGTGCGCTGGGTGAAGCTATTGTACGCGGACCCGATGGCCAATGTTACGGTCAACGGCCGCCTGTCGGCGCCATTCCCCCTACGTCGGGGTACTAGACAGGGTTGCCCCCTGTCGCCCCTTCTGTTTGCCTTGGCCCTTGAACCGCTTGCAGCCTTACTGCGTGTGCATCCTGACCTGCGAGGCATTACATGGGCCCCTGGCTTCGAAGACAGGGTCTCCCTGTACGCCGATGATATCCTGCTCTATCTGACTTCCCCCTGTAGGTCCCTCATTGTGGCCTGTGATGTGCTCCGACTTTTCGGGCGGTACTCTGGCCTGGTTATCAACTGGGCCAAGTCCTCCCTATATGTCCTCAAAGGAGATACTCCGCGTCTCCCCAGAGGCTGCAACATTCAGATTGCCACTCGCGGTTTCAAGTACCTGGGCATCTACATCTCTGGTAACCCCAAGTTGAGGTATGACAACAACTTGCTCCCCCCTCTCCAGCGGCTACGGCGGGATGTGGACAGCTGGCGTAAACTGCCGCTCTCCCTTCTTGGCCGTGCCGCTCTGTTCAAGATGATGTCCCTGCCCAGGTTCCTATACGCACTCCAAAACGCCCAGGACCCGGTCCCGGCGCGCTACTTTCGTGATCTTGAAGGCCTCCTCCGGACTCTCCTCTGGGATGGTCGGCCCCGTGTTGCCATCCATAAACTCACACTCCCCTGGTACGACGGTGGCATCGCCCTCCCAGATGTGCGCCGCTACTATTGGTCTTCGCAACTTGCTGCCCTCAACCACGGACTTTATGGCCCCGTGGGGAGCCCCGGATATGCCATGGATAGATGGTTGATGGGCGAGGGTAACTACTATCGGGCCCTATACTCGAAGTCTTTTGACCGGCGGTTGACGGGCCCCACCCGTACGGCGGTCCGCACTTGGCGGGCGGTTACTAAGGCACAGGGGTGGCAGGGCAGACTCACGAGGTTCACTCCCCTCTTTGATTCGGACATCCTGGGTAGACTATGGCACACCAAGGGCTTTGATAAGTGGGACCTTATCGGCATCAGCAGGGTTGATGATATGCTCTCCAAGGGCTCAATTAAGACCTTCCCCCAGTTACAAACCGAATACCAGCTGGGCGCGACGGAGTTTTTTCGCTATGCTCAACTGAGACACGCGCTGCTTTCGGCCTCTCCGCCGGACGGCGTCATTCCTGAGAGTTCCCCTCTGGAAGACAGGATACTAGACGGGCACATGCCGGATAGCGCAATCTCCCTTTCCTATAAAAAATTGATCATTGTGCGCACGGACCTCCTCCTTAGTTTGAGAGACCAGTGGGTGGCGGATGGCCTTGAACTGGACGATGAGGATTGGCAGAGCGCAGTTTCCTCCCCTAAGGAGGTTGCCATTTCTTTCCGTCTTCGCCTCGTGCAATTTAAGATCCTGCACCGAGTGTATATGACAGGGCCCCGATTAATGCGCATGGGTTTCTCGCCTGACGGTCTCTGTCGTAGGGGCTGCGGAGCTTTTGCCACTTTTTTGCACATCCTTTGGGAATGCCCGGTAATCGCCTCCTACTGGAGGAGAGTGCACCAAGTTATGGAAGAGGTTACTGGCGTGGCTGCCCACGCGGAGGCCCGTAGATGCCTTCTGAACGTATGGGAACCCTCCGATCACAACGTTGCGCAGACTAGATGGGTTACCCTTGGGAACATGGTGGCTAAGAGGGACATAGCCCAGAAATGTGGTGCATCCGCGGCCCCCCTGCTGGTACAGTGGAAGGCCAACATGGACTGGTGCATGTTCAGGGAGAAGACAGTCTATGTGGCCAGAGGGAGACCTCGAACTTGGACTAAAATTTGGGGAGCATGGAATGAGTACAGGGGAGATGTGTGCTTACCGCCTGAATCAGTCAGCCTGCATGATATTGTGTCTCCCTAGCCTGTGACGCCAACTGAACTCTATTGTACTGTATTCTCCTGTTACCTTCCCCCCCCCCTCCTCCTTCCCATTCTGGTAACTTCTCCTTATTGAACAGTCCTCTGCCTTTCTCCCCTACCCATCCCTGACACCCAGCGTCACACTGCTCCCACTGCCACTTTCGCGCCCTCGGGCGCCCTTTTGTTGAACTTCATCTTAATATAAAATTAACCTTCGATGATTATGTTTTAATTGTTTGACACTACTTCTCTCCTCTTAACCCTGCTGCCTTGCCTCCGGGATGTCAGGCTGAATAGCTGTGTGTTCTGATTTCAATAAAGGTTTTCAAAAATTTAAAAAAAAAAAAAAAAAAAAAAAAGATCAGAATCGGAGACTGAAATGGGACCAAGTAACCCCAATTGCCTTTTGGCAGGAAACTCTGGCTAAAGTTGAGGGGGAGGTTGTAATTTGTCTGGATAATAAGAATTCTGGTGCCACCATGATTGAGGCTTTTGACGCCATCTGCCGTCAGGTCAACTCAGACCTGATCGTAAAGACAAAGTCAAATAGGATCAGGGGCCCCAGATGGTTTGACTCAGACTGCTCTAAGGCTCACTCAATTCTCTTAAAGGCTCTAAAAAACAAACCTAGAGATAAAGAGCAGATAGCGTTACTGAGGAAACAATACAACCACGCTATCAGGGTGAGGAAACTCGAGATAAAAAACGAGGCTTGGAGTGATTTATTATCGCCCGAAACACAACGAGATAGCGCTAAATTTTGGGCAATCATAAACCACCCATATTTTGTGGGACAAGACAATCAGAGAGCAGATTGTATTATACCAGACGATCAATGGGTGACACATTTTAGCAACATCTATAGCTGTCCTGATACTATCTCAGATTGTGAGATGTCACCCCCACAACCAACAAATACAATCTCTCCTTTTAGCCCAGAGGAGGTTAAGAAAGCAATTAACGATACACTCCATAAAAAGGCACCGGGGCCTGATGGGGTCCCCGCAGATTTTTTCAAAAGCGCTCCAGAATTTAGTACCAAGATTCTTACAAATATTTTTAACGTTACTAGGGACCTCATTTTTCCTATCAGCTGGGCCAAGTCTACAATAGTACCGATTTTTAAAAAAGGACAGAGGACAGATCCGGCCTGTTATAGGCCAATTTCCCTTATAGATTCAAGTGTTAAAATCCTGGGGAGAGTCCTTTTAGGAAGACTGACCCAGCTCCTAGAAGGGAAGGGTGTTCTTTCAAACGCACAATATGGCTTCAGAGCCAAAAGAGGAACTTTAGATCAATGCCTAAACCTGGAACTAATTTTAAATAAATATGTAACCGCCAAGGGGGGTTCCCTGTACATGGCCTTTATGGACCTCTCATCAGCTTTTGACCTGGTCAACAGGGCTAAGCTGTGGAGGATCCTTTTGGCCATGAGCATCGACCCCCTTTGGTTGGATACCTAGCTGAATTACACAGGGACCTTATGACCTCGGTAAGAGTGACTAGGGAAGGAAGATGCACTTGCCACTTTAATTCGGAGAGGGGGGTCAGGCAAGGGTGTATCCTTGCCCCCCTCCTCTTTACTCTTTATATAAATGACCTGGAGGGAGTCATGGCTGCATCCCACAGTGACATCCCGCGTGCAGGCGAGACAAAGTTATAAAATACAGATAGTAGAAAATACATTTCTGAGATCTCTGCTTTCAGTTCCCCAATCGACTCCCACCTACGCATTGCACGCAGAGCTAGGATTGGGCTATATAACTGACACCTTAAAAGTAGCCCCAGTTATTGGATGGATGAAAACTTGGCTTAACCAGGAGCTTACATTAAATCACATTATTTTAAAAGATTGTTTAGCCCTGGATAGAGCCTTACACATTCCGTGGATAAAATATGTACAAATGCAGCTGACTCTTGCCGGGCGACCGGAGCTTTTCTCTTCTCCAGACTTGATAAGACAGGAAGATCTCAAAACAGTAAAAAATACCCTGATTGAGTTAAATGTTCTGGAGAGGGAAGCCATAGAGCTAAAAAACCCACGGTAAGGAAACATTGTATGTTGACATCTGTCCCAGGAATGGAACCATACCTTCTCCTGGTAACTAAACCATACCATCGTTTCCTTTTAACAAGATTTCGTTTTGATTTGATCCACCTTATTCTGGGCAATTTTAAAACTTGGAATAGACCTGCGCTAATACTGAAGCACTTATAAATTCAGTCAGGCACTCTCCTTGCAGAACTGTAACCATTCAGTCAGTACCCAAGTACTCATGCAGGAAAGTAGGCCTTAGGACATAGACTGCTTCAAACCCCATGCATGCAGTCTTGTATCTACCTGCACACTTGCCTTTCACACCTTGAATTCCACAGTCTGTTTCCTTACACTTCCACCAAGAACTCTGTCAGTGCGTGAAAGACAAGCGTGCAGGTAGATACAAGACTGCTTCCATACTGCAAAGGGGTTTGAAGCAGTCCATGCCCTAAGGCCCGGACTCCTCCCTTTCCATGTCTAAACAGGCCAATGCCATCTCCTCCTCTTGCTACAACACCCTCTGCATGCTCCGCAAGCATCTACAAGTGGATCCCAACCGAAACAAGAAGAACAGTGACACAGGCCTTCGTCAGCAGCAGACTGGATTACAGCAACGCACTCTATGCAGGAATCCCAGCCAACACCTATGACGACTACAATGCATCCAAAACGCCTCCGCCTGACTGATAGTCAACGCTCCCTGCCGCAGCCACATCATCCCCCTCCTGAGAGACCTACACTGGCTCCCGTAGACAAGAGGATCACCTTCAAGCCAAGGCCTACTCGCCTTCAGAAGACTCCTCAAGTCCTGGTTCGTACTTTGTTTTAAATCCTTTAAATCCTTGTTTTAAAAAGTATTGCCTCTCCAAATTCAAGCGTTACCACAGTTAAGAGACGTAAGAAAAAAGGGTTACAGCAGGTAACACTAGAAAATGTTTTAACACATAGTAAACTTACAGAAGTAGCAAGAAGGCCATACATAGCCGTCCGCGAAAGTGGAAAAAATTAGGTCTGGTGAATTATCCCCACAGGAGATTACTCTGGCGACTATCTATGAAACAATGATGAGGCATAGAGCTGAGAGCAAGGCAGAGAACACCAGAATGCAGGCTACATGCAGCAAGGTAAAAAATGCTGTGCGGCGGGCTATAAAAATAGGTGTTGAAACAGCAGAAAGAGTCACGGAAGCAGATGCCCGAATTTCTGCTCTTGAAGATTATACTGTTGCACAAAAGGCTGAGCTAGATGCTGTGAAGGCTCATCGCGATGATCTGAGTTATAAACTTTCGGAGCTTGAAAATCAGGCCCGCAGAAATAATCTATGCTTTCTGGGAATTCCAGAGCAGAAGGAGGGCTTGGACGTCCGTAAATTTGTTGCAGAATTGTTGAAGGAAGCCTTCCCCGAACTGACTTCTTGGGACTGGTCCAGGGAAATTCAAAGGGCACACCGGTTCCCGTTTAAAATAAGGAAATCTCGTCAAGGAGAAGAGACCTTTCCTAGAGCAATTTTGGTTTATTTCAATAATTTTTTCGCTCTAGAGGATATATTTGCTCTGGCACGCCCAGATAAGAAAGCAACTGCCAAGGACTGTAGTTTTTTTGTTAGACCCGACTTTTGTCAGGCCCCAGTCTCAAAGCGGTAGCATTTACGCCAATTGATACCAGACTTTCAGAGAAAGGGGGCTGTGGTTTACTTACAGAATCCTGCAAAACTTAAGGTTATGGCTAAAGGTCAAACTAAATTTTTCTGGTCAGAAATCCAGGCTAAAGAGTATTTGGATACTTTATAGGGAGGCGGTGCTGTAAGATATAATGTGGTAAAAGGGGAAGGAAAAAAAGGGGAGAGAGGGGGGGGAGGAAAAAAGAAAATGGGGCGAAGCCGGGAAAAGTGGTGGAGTGGTGATGTGGAGAGTTATACTTTTGGAGGTCCCCCTTTGGTGATGGAGAAGGCCTTTCTTTCTTTCTTTCTTTCTTTCTTTCTTTCTATCTTTCTATCTTTCTATCTTTCTATCTTTCTTTCTATCTTTCTTTCTTTCTTTCTTTCTTTCTTTCTTTCTTTCTTTCTTTCTTTGAGATTCATCCTAAATTAGTCTCGGATCACAATCCGCCTTTATTAGAACTGGCTTTAGACTCGGATGAAAAAGCGGAGTTCCAACAGTGGTTTTTTGATAAAAAACTGCTTTTGGATGAGGAGTATTGCCAGTTTATGGCTAATATAATTCAGGAAATTTTTGCAATTAATAATGGGTCGGCAGCACAGGAGATAGTGTGGGACGGGTTTAAATCAGTAGTACGCGGGGAAACCCTTAGCTTCTCTAAATTTAAACGTAAAAGGATTTGGCTTATACATCGACAGGACTTCGAGCAGGTTTTTACAGCTGAGAAGAAGCTGGCAGAGATGATAAGGCTACGGGCAGAACTAGATGCAATATCCTTAGTCCAAAGGGATATTACCATAAAAAGGGCTAGCGCTTATGCTAACATCGCTGATAAAATTGCTGGAAAGTATGTGGAGCATAAAGAATTAATATATGAGTTGGGGGGAAAAACGGGTAGAGTGCTGGCAAAAAGAGCAAGGGAGAAAGCTGTTTACAACGATATTCCTAGAATCAAAGATCTGAAGGGGGTTCTGCAAGAGACGAAGGAAGGTGTGCTGACTTAATTTCAAGAATTCTATCAGTCGTTATATAGCTGCGAGATCGGGTGGGCGGAAGCAGGTGAATACTTAGAGGATGTGATCCCTGCGACACTGTCGGAAGTGCAAAGAACGATTTTGCTGGCACCACCAGAGTGGGGAGAAATCAAATTATCAATATTAGGTTTATCCATGGGTAAGGCCATGGGCCCGGATAATATTCCACTGGAATTTTATAGGACTTTTAAGAATGTGATGAAAAAGGAATTGATGCAAGTAGGTCAGCAAGCCTTCTTAGGGAAGGCTCCTCTATTATGTTCTAATGCCACAATTGTGGTGTTCAAAAAGAAAGGGAAAAAAGATATGAAATGGGGTCCTATAGGCCCATATAATTATTAAACTCAGATAGCAAAATCTACTCTAAGCTTATCGCTAATAGGTTAAATGATATGATGCCAGACTTAGTCTCTTTAAGACAACATGGATTCATACAACATAGAGGTACTGCAGATCACATGAGGTGGATTATATCCCTTTTGGATTGGTCGCAGAGTACTCGCTCCCCTGTTGGATGCTGAAAAAGCGTTCTACACAGTCTCTTGGAGATTTATGTGGACTGTTCTCGCTAAAAAGGGTTTCCGGTGGAATTTGTCTGAACAATCCAGACACTGTACTCCCACCCGTCTGCTGTCATCGGGGTTTCCGGGAAAACATCAGGGAAGGTATCGATAGCAAGCGGGACGAGACAGGGCTGTCCCTGTTCCCCCCTGCTTTTTGCGTTATATATTGATCTGTTTATTGTCTGGAGAGGAATATCGCAATTCGACCTGTGCACATAAACAATCGTGATATTAAAGTTTGTGCGTATGCAGAGGACATTGTTGTATTGACATCAGATATTACTACCGCATTACCTAATATTATAGTGGAAGCTGAGGCGTTCGGCCGATTCTCCGGTTATAAATTAAACGTTGAAAAGACACAGCTTATTTATTCGGAGGCCGGCCATCCAGATAATATTAAGTTTGAAAAGGAGGCTATTTATTTAAGTATAAAGATTACTGCTAATATTGAGGATATCATCCCGGCAAAGATGGATCCCATTATAACTTCTACCAACAAAATATTAGATAGAATAAACAATTTAAAACTCTCACTTCTTGGGCGCAGCAATGTACTTAAAATGCTAATTTTTCCTAAGTTTTTGTATTTATTTCAGACTATCCCATTTCTTATGCCTACTTTTTACTTTTCCCGAATGGAGAGAATGTGTTCGCAATTTCTTTGGGGGTATCATCAGGCTCGGAGAGCATTTAAAAATGCACGTTGCCCAGAGAGAGAGGAGGCTGGGGGATCCCGAATTTCCAGATGTATCATTGGGTAACGATATTACAGCATATGGGTGTGCTTATACTACCGGAAGATCTAACTGAGGATTGCTCTGCTCTGTCTATTTATGAGATGCTTTTTTGGGCCGAGGCAAAGCAATGCTTAAACCGTATTATCGAGCCAAGTTATTATAAAAAAACGAAATTTAAGATCCTTTATACTGCTTATGTTACATGGAGGACAATTAAAAAGAGATTAGGAAGGGGGGCGTGGCCAAGGAACATGGCCGACAGGACGTAGGCTCCTCTGGCTCCCGGCTACATGCCCTGAAATATCCTGTTTTTAGATCCTGATTGGGCTCACAATGGGTGCGATTTGCAGTGTGGCAGCCCCCTGCTCCTGGGGAGAGCATCGGAGCCCGTGTTTGCGGACCTGGTGGCAGGTAGCGACGAAGGAAGACCCGGCGAGGTGGAGACCTGGACCGCGAGGTACGCGAGTCCGGTGATCGTGGCGTAGCTGCGGGTAGAGATCCGGCTTGGTGGAGGAAGGCTCCCTGAAGGCGAGATCCCAGGGCAGACAGAGCGCCCGAGGACACGTTGGTTCCTGACTCGGAGCAGCCTGGACTCCAGGAGGGCAAACGTGGCTCTGGCCAGAGCCGTTCGGGCCTCGCCCGCAGGAAACTGAACGGCTGACAGGAGATCGGGCTGGGGAGGCCAGTAACCGAGTGTGTGCCCCGGCTTCTCCCTCGGACTGACTGGAGACACTGCGTTGGAGGTCCAGTGAACGGCAGAGGAGGAGGCGTGAGACCCCGGCGGGCCGTTGGATGTCGGACAGAAGCGGACGGCAGTGGGAAGGTGCCATACAACCAGGCCTACGGGAGGTGAGGAGCAGTTGGACCCCCAGTGGCCGGCGCGTGCAATCTGAGTGCTCCCGGCGGGGAGATCGCGGAGGGGCCCGCAGTCATCCTGGGTCCCCGGGAGCTGGCACCAAGAGACAGTTACTCGGCCCGGCCCCTGAGAGACAACAGGCTCAAACCCTTGCGGTGAGGAGCAGGGACGGGGAAGCGGTGGTGAACAAGCCGCAGAACAACCCCGCAGGTGAGAATCCTGCGGATTGTCCCCCACAGCCATAGCCAGCAGTGATATCACCCGAGCCGGCAAGCACAGCACTTGATGTAAGGTGGGCTGCCGTGGTCTCCACCGCTGAAGGGGCAGCACCCCCTTAACAAGGCACGTCGAGGGTAGTTATCCCGACGGGGGAGTCGGCATCAGGACACCAGTAGGGCCACACTAGCACAGCAAACAGCCCCGTGCTGGTATCACCCGGGACTGCACCGGCCCGTGGTCACCGGCCCGTGGTGAAAGGAAAGTCTGCTACGGCTTGGGCTGAGAGAGGCCTGTTGCCCACCCTGCATGGAATGCCCTTTAATGCCTCTGCTGGGACTGCTGGTCCGACGCTAAGACTGTCGCTGCACAAGCCCGCTGCCGCACTCAGGCAATAGTAATGCAAATGGGTGCGCTCAAAGATCCTTATCTACGGCGGTGAGAGTGCCCGCAGCCCTGCCGCCGATGAACGAGTGAAGAAAAGCCTGCCCCAGCTTTCTGCCCGCCCGGGGGGAGATTACAAAAGTGTTAGCATAGCGGTGCTGCTCCACCAAGAGGCCAAAAAAGACACTGCCAGTGAAGCGGCCTCCCTCTCTCTAAAATACAGGCCAGCCCTGCTCCCTGCGTCGGGGAGACCGGCAGCGGGAAGGAGACCAGGGTATTGAAACACGAAGCCTTCATAGCCTGTGACTTCCACGAGGTGCACTGAAAACACAGGAACATACGGAGGGGCCCTGAAGTCATCAGGGGTCCCCCGGGTGTGTGAGGCGGGGCGGAGCGGCGGTCCCGGAGGAACATCGTGAGGGCCCATCAACCCCACTGGCACCGCCACAGGGACACACTGGTTGTGGGGGGAAAACAAAGAAGATACAATAGACGGGGACGGTAACCCCCCCCTGCACACTAGCTCGGTTCACACGACTGGGGGACAATAATCAGCTGGGCAGCTGGCATCGCACAACTGTAAGGGAGGAGACGGCGGGCAGGAACCGGCCAGAGCAGGGGGGACCCTGAGGTCTGGACCCGGACGCTGCCCTGCGTTGTCATCGGGCTGACGGCCCACCGGGGAGCGGACGGAGGATCTCGAGCAGGAGGCCATGCGCAAGGACAAAATGTCGCGCTCCTCGCAGCAAAATACCATCACGCAATTCACCACTCAAAGGCTCCCGTCTCAGAGGATCACGAGGCAGTCGGGGCAGGATGAAGGGGCGGAGGGGGCCGGGGAGCCCTCCCGCGCGGAACTACTGAAGGCTATCCAGGGCTCGCACTCGGCGCTGGAGCAGCAAATTGAAACGGTCTCAACTGATGTCAACCTGTTGCGGACGGATCTGAGGAAAGTGGCCGACAAAGTCTCCGACGCGGAAGGCAACATCATGGAGCTGCAAGAAGAGGTGGCGTCTCTCAAACAGACTGTAGCTCAACTCAAGACCACGACCGGGGCCCTCGAGAGACGAGCGGAAGATGCAAAAGGGAGTGTGCGCCGCAGTAACATCAGGGTCCTGGGAGTTACGGAGCGGGCTGAAGCGGGTAACGCGGAACGCTTCCTGGAGGGCTGGATTAAAACGCAGCTGTGCCCGAGGGGGCTACCTGAGGTCTTCGTGATCGAACGAGCGCACAACGAGTTGGTTCCACCGCCGCGACCGGGGGCCCCCCCGAGAGCCATTATAGCCAAAATTCTCAATTACAGAGACCGTGATTGTATCCTGAAGGCGGCTAGGGAATCAAGAGACTTGTCCTTTGAAAACAATAGAATATCCATATTTCCAGATTATACCCAGCAAGTCCAGGAGCAGAGGAAATCCTTCATGGGAGTCAAACGGAAGCTCAGAGAAATGTACAGTACATGTTGCTGTATCCAGCCAAGTTGAAGGTACTGGCCCTGGGGAAGGCGCATTTCTTTGAGTCCCCTAAGGAGGTTTGCGAGTGGCTGGAGATTCGGGGGGACGACCTGCTGCCTGGCGAGCGAGGAGGACACAAATCTGAGTGGGGAACACGCACCCGTAGGAGGTGGGCGAACAGAAGAAGAAGACGGTCAGAGGCAGCAGCGAGCGAGGAGAGGCGAAGGATCTTGGTTGGGACTGATGGCGCCTTGCTTCTGGAATCCCCCGAGGGGGAAGAGGGGGAATTGCCCGCGACATCAGTGGGAGCAGAAGGACTTCTGGTCCCAGACACGATGCCACTCCCGGCAGAAGAAATGTTGAATACAGCGGCAGTAATACCTGAGACGGCGGGGGTTGAGACCCCTGAGACTGTGGATCCTTCTTGAACTGCCGGCTTAGCGAGGGGACAGGAGAGTGTACTTTGAGACATGAAGTCTGTCTATTGAAATGTTTCTACAGTAAGGTAGGGGGGGCTGTCTGCATACTGAAGATGTCTTGGGGACTTTGAGCAGGTGAAGAGAGAAGGGTAGTAATGCATAAGACGATGAGGGGGGGGGTTAATGGCCTGATTACATTACAGCACGGTTGAGCCCAGCAAGACAACATTGTTCTGGGCCTGCGGGGAGCCGGGGTCGGGGGTGGGTGTTCGTTACTCTTGTTTTTTGAGTGAATTATTACGTTGGGAGATTGGAGATGCTGTGCACGTCCTGGCACCGGCAGGGAAAGGGCAAATGGACATGTTTACTTGTTGTTGCTATATTGCTCGTGGGAGGGGGGAGCGGCTGAGGGGACTGTTCGAAGGGATTGTTGTTGGCATTAATTGTATCACAGTTCGGGCACTGATGGGAGACGGAGATGAAAATGAAAGTGAATGGTGGGGTGGTACGGCAAAAGCATTATGGGTTATAAGATCATGAGTTGGAATGTGAGGGGGTTGGGCACGTGCACAAAAAGATACAGAGTCCTCTCCTTCCTCCGCAGACATGGGGTGTCCATTGCTTGCCTGCAGGAGACCCACCTGGTGGATGACGGGGCACAGAAGTTGGCTAAAAAATGGTGTGGAGAATTGTATCATGCATCCTACTGTACATATGCCAGGGGAGTTTTAATCTGGGTGGCACCGGGGGTACCCTTTGCCCTGCAGTACATGGAGGCGGACATTAACTGTAAATACCTGCCCCTTCGGGCTAAACTGGACGGCAGAGAGTTAGTTATACTGAATTCATATGCACCCAATATTGACGACCCAGCCTTCTATGGGGACCTACCGGATGTACTGGTACACGACTTGGGGACCCCATCGCTTTGGTGTGGGGATTTCAACTGCATATTGGACCCGGCCCTAGATAGAACCCCGCCCAGGGAACGAAACCCCGCATGACTGTAAAGCTTGGGGAAGTTATGAGGAATGTAGGGGCGACACCCGACACAAAAGGTTTACACCTGCTTTTC
Organism: Lissotriton vulgaris; assembly: GCF_964263255.1. Classification (NCBI taxonomy): domain Eukaryota; kingdom Metazoa; phylum Chordata; class Amphibia; order Caudata; family Salamandridae; genus Lissotriton; species Lissotriton vulgaris. Next base: position 61,359,710 of record NC_141685.1, on the reverse strand, counting down.
CCCCACACACAATACTTATAGCCGCCTAGATAGAATACTAGTAGCGAATCAGGGGATACACATGGAGGTGGTTCACCAAGCGCGTTTCCTGTCAGACCACTCGCCAGGGGCATGCACGGTAACATGGGGGCCATCGACAGCTCGCCCTCGGGTCTGGAGGTTGCCTGTAGATATACTCCAAGACCAGATTGGTAAGACACATGTGGACACGGCCATTGGAGACTATATGGCTCTCAACTGGGGGCAGGGGGACTTATCGGCAGCAACGAAGTGGGAGGCATTGAAGGCGGTAGTGAGGGGAGCATGCATGGGGCTCACTTACGGAGTAAGGAAGCAACTCCTCCGGGATCTGCAGACCGAGGAGGCTGCCCTGCTACAGGCCCAACTCGTGACGGACCCCAGTGCTCAACAGAGGCAGGAAGAATTGAAAGCCTGCACAAGGGTCCATGATGTAGTGGAGAGGCTTGATAAATATACATTGGGCCAATACAGGCAGCGCCTTCATAGGGTGGGCGATAAGTCGGGACGGCTCCTAGCATGGATATTGCAGAGAGAGCAGACTCCGGAGCGCATAGTGGCTTTACGAGACAGTACCGGGCAAATGGTGTACTCGGAGAGGGCGGTCCTGGAGGTCCTTCAGTCCCACTTGCGGGAGGTCTATACTGCGGACCCCGCTGTCTCGGAAGACAAGTATCTCCCCTATTTGAGGGACGTACCAGTAGAAACCATTTCGGATTCGGATATGAAGGAGCTGGATGCGTCGCTAACATTGGCAGAGGTCCGGGGTGCTTTGGCCCGCCTGCCGCGAGCAAAGGCACCGGGAAGCGATGGATTCCCGTCAGAATTTTACGGGGAGATCTTGGCACCACTCCTCCTCCAGGTCTTCCAGGAGGCGTTCGACGGTGGAGAGCTCCCGCCGAGTATGGCCCTAAGGGAAATATGCATGCTCCTGAAACCAGGAGGAGACAAGCATGACTCCTCGGCATGTAGGCCAATATCCATGAATAATGTGGATGTCAAAATATTGACAAAACATTTAGCCTCACGCTTGGCACCCCACATGGCGCACTTCGTGCATCGGGACCAGTGTGGCTTTATCCCCGGGCGGAACATGGCCATGAATTTAAGACGCCTAAATCATGTCCAGCACGAGGCGAGCGACAGGGGGGAGCAGTCGGTCTTGGTCTCCATAGATCTGGCCAAGGCCTTTGACACAGTGTATTGGGGCTATCTGCAGGAGGTCCTTAGAAAAATGGGCCTAGGGCCCGATTTCCGACGTTGGATCAGCATCCTATATAGTTCGCCGAGAGCCAGGGTGCGTTTGGGAGCTGCGAGGTCGGGGGAGTGGCGGTTGGGGCGGGGCACGAGACAGGGGTGCCCCCTCTCGCCGCTGCTTTTCGCCCTTGCGATTGAGCCATTTGCGGTCCTGATGAGGTCTGAGTTGAGGCAATGGGGCATACGAGTGGGTGATACCTGTAACATATTGTCATTGTATGTGGACGATGCCTTAGTTTATTGGACGTCCCCGAGAAAGGCAATCCCGAGGTTGCTACAACACTTGGACCGCTTTGGAGTGGCGTTGGGGTTGCGAATCAACAGGAGTAAGTCCCTCGTTTTCCCGTTATTGGGATTTGCAGAGGTCCCTCGGGACGATTTGCCGGATCTGGGACTCCGCTGGGAACACACCAGCTTTCGTTATCTGGGTATTCAGGTGGCTGCGTCCGTGGAACAGTCTCTGGCCCGCAATATTGACCGGGTCATAGAGTCTCTAAAGAGCTCGGTGTCCTTCTGGAACACGCTGCCGTGGATGTATGACGTTACCACGCATACTTTTACCACGCATACACTTACAACGCAGTTTTTACAACGCAAACCTTTACCACGCAATTTTGTTTGGGGTGCTGGATAGGGAAAAGTTTAATTTACTATTCCAACTCCAGTCCCCGTGGACACTAGGGAAGGTGTTGGATAGTAAATTAAACTTATTCCCTATCCTAGAGCACCCCCCAGAGCAATGCGTGGTAATAGGTCTTCGTTGTAAAAGCTGCGTTGTAATGGTACTGCGTGGTAAAAGATTTGTGGTAAAGGTTGTATACCCGCTGCCGCTGTCCCTAATGGGGAGATTGGCCATATCTAAAATGGTGATGTTGCCCAGAACATTGTATGTTCTTCAGAACACGTTGTGTCCGCTCCCGCCTAGGATCTTTCGAACAATAAACACTCTGCTCACCTCTTTGCTTTGGGTGGGTAGGAGGAGCAGGGTAGCTCTCCGTACATTGGTGCGCTCCTACGAGGAGGGGGGCCTGGAGGCCCCACGGTTTGACCTGTATTATTATGCAGCACAGTTGCTACCGGCGGCCAGATGGTTCGCAGACACAGAAGTATGGGAGACGCAGTTGCTGGCGGGAAGGGCGACAGCTCGGGACCTGCAGAGGGCACTGATGCGAGGGGCAGGTGCGGACGCTGGACTGCCTTATGAGGTCAAACACACGGCGGGCGTCTGGCAACGAGTAATAGAGAAGGTGCAACGCTCGGCCCCCTTCCACAGGGATCTACCGGTCTGGTGCATGGCTCCTGTGGTGGAATTAGAACGTCAAATGTCCTTTCAGGAGTGGAGGAGTGGGGGCTGTGAGGTACTGGCGGACCTATATCCTTTGGAGAGCTTTATGACCTATGAACATGCAGTGGAGTCCTTTGGCCTGGGCAGCGGGCAATATATACAGTACCAGGCGATACACACAATAGTACGTTCAATCTGGCCGCAGTGTCCGGAGATTCCACAGAGGTCCAATACGTTGAATATTATTTTGTCCTGTGGGAGAGGGCGCAGATTGATCACTCTGCTATACGCAGCCATGAAGCAGGACTCTGCTCTGCCGGTACCGCCGGCTTGGGAGGCGGATCTGGGGATGGACCTAACACAGAGTCAAAGGGCGCGGGTGGGAAATCTCACGCGGAAGGTCTCATGTAACGCGAGATTCAAACTCATCCACTTCAATTTCCTGCACCGCACCTACCTTACACCGAAGTCGATCAGGCGGGTCTCGTGCGGCGACAGAGATAATTGCCCTAGATGTGGCGCGGGAGGGGCAGGATTCTTGCACCTGGCTTGGGAGTGTCCACTAGCTGCGGTGGTGGCTCGAGTGGGGTCGACCACGGGACTCCGAATACAGCTCACGCCCGCGCACTGTGTGTTGGCATTGGTCCCGAAACCTAGGAAGCGGAAACTCTCCTATAAGCTATTGCAATTGATGCTCGTTCTAGCCAGGCGCAGGATTGCTATTACATGGATGGGGCAGCGGGCCCCAGAGGTGGAAGTATGGCTTGGAGATGTGAAAGAATGGGCGCTGGCGGAAGAAATGCATATGCAACGCTCTAGGAAGGATGAGAAACTGAATGAGGACTTGCTAGCGTGGCAAACTATGTGTATGACTGGTCTGGCGGGGGAAGGTTCATTGTCGCCGAGCGACTCCGAGGGGACGAGCGGGGAGGTGTACTCTGGGGGAGACTCGGAGGGAGAAGGAGAGGGGGCACAAGGGAGGGGTCCTGATCATGAGCACGATGCTGTGCCTGATCGAATGCCCTCACGTGAACTGGAGTAAGCTGTTGTTCCACCGCTTAACTGTATTGTATTGTATAATTTCAGTAGTCGTCCTACATCATTAATGTGCCATAATGAGTCAATCGAACAAGTGTACAATTGTGTTTCTTAAGATGCCATGCGGGGGTGGAGGGGGAGAGATGTATTTTCTAACTGAAACTTGAAAAATAAAGGTTTTTTTAAAAAAAAGAGATTAGGAATAGGCCTGAATATTAATTTTTATACTCCTCTCCTAAACTGCTCTTTTCTCCCAGACATATTTCATGACTGGGTGATGTTCAGGTGGCAAATTTGGGGATTTGTAAGATAGGGGATTAGTTTCAGGGGAATTATTTTGCCTCTTTTGACCATTTAAGGGACACTTATTAGCTGCAGCGCACTGATTTTTTTAAATACCTTCAATTGCACAGCTTCTGTGATCAGAAGATATTAAAAGATTTGATTGTAGTTGGGAAAATAGCAATCATCGAAGCGATTAAGGATAGGCCAAAAATGGGGCCTTTATATCAATTACTTTTGGAGAAGGTAGAGGATGATTTAGAGGTCTGGGAAGCCAAATGGCAAAATAAATTGAGCATAGAGCGTGTTGATTTGGAGAGAAGTATCGAAATGGCCACTAACGTTTTATTGAATGGATCTTTGATTAGTCAACATTTTATGTCAGTTTTTGAACAATACTATACGCCAGGTAAACTGGCTGAATGGAATTCTGGGCGGGGACTAATTGTAACCGATGTGGCCTGTACGCAGCTCATGCTGCTCATGTGTTTTTTCTGTGTCCTAAGTTGTTTCCGTTTATTTCTGATGTAGAGCTTTTTCTAACAAATAGTTTGGGTATCCAAGTAAAGTCACCTCTGGTTATTTTTGGGTGTGAAGAGAGTATGGATTATAAGGCCTCAGCTGTAGAGGAAGGTTTTATTTTTATATGTATGTCTGTGTATCGCTCATGTATCACGTCTCAATGGCTCGATGTGGAATCACCAAATTTTATCAAGTGGCAAACCAAATTACTGTCTATTTATCACCTTGAGACTGCACTGTATAAAATTAAGGGTATTAGGAAGAAAACTTTTGGGTATAAGTTATGGTCTCCAATTACCAACTGAATAGGATCTTAAAGAAGACTGGTACATTATTGTTATCGCATTTGGTTATTTATTTTTGTATCTTACGTGTGTCATCAGCAATGTTAAAATGGTATGGAGATTTGTCTCTGTCTACAGTGGATCTATGGTGTTAGGTTACAAATGTCTCAAAAGCAAAGTGGGGGAAATGTCTATTGATATGCAAGAACTTCTTTCTTTTTCTATGCTGTCTGTTTGCTGTCATAAAACTCAATAAAAAATAAAAAAAGAGTCTGGGGTCAACACACACAGGGGTCGTGGATACAGGTTTTGTTTAGTATTGCTATTGGTGGACTGGTCTTACTAAATAGACCAAGGACTTTCTCCTCAAATGTGACATCTGCCAGCAGATGAAAGGTTCAACCATAGCACATCCACCTCAGACACCACTATTGATCTCAGACAAGCCTTTAGCGTCCAATGGGACGCTGCAAGATGATGGAAGTAAGAGAACAACAATGGCCGACACTCTGCTGTGAGAGACGGGATCTGACTCCCATGGCGCCCAGAAGGAGCCGTCCTGCCCCCAGTGAATATTAAGAATCTACAAATGTTCACAAGCGAAGGGTTGTGAGAATCTGCACATTCTATCCTGGAAGTTGGGAGGGATTAGAACACCCACAGCACAAGGGAACCAGAGGAATTATTACTCAAGGATGAAATCTGTCTTAAGAGACACAGCACCTTTGCACACAGTGACGGTTCTCCAATGTACAGGTGCAGAGTTACAATGTAGTGCTTGTAAAGTTTCACTGTAGTACTCCTGGAAAGCTGCGCTGGCTTCTGGTCTCCTGACGTACCACTGGAAATGTTATGTGAAATCACCTGAGGACTTCTAATCCCAGCAGCTCCTTTCAATCAATCTGTAGATTTGTAGATTCATAGAGCGCTTCTTGTCACCCATGGGGGTCTCCAGGTGCTTCTTGCCACCCGTGAGGGTATCCAGGTGCTTCTAGTCACCCGTGAGGGTATCCAGGTGCTTCTAGTCACCCGTGAGGGTATCCAGGTGCTTCTTGTCACCCTTGAGGGTATCCAGGTGCTTCTAGTCACCCGTGAGGGTATCCAGGTGCTTCTAGTCACCCGTGAGGGTATCCAGGTGCTTCTTGTCACCGTGAGGGTATCCAGGTGCTTCTTGTCACCCTTGAGGGTATCCAGGTGCTTCTTGTCACCCTTGAGGGTATCCAGGTGCTTCTAGTCACCAGTGAGGGTATCCAGGCGCTTCTAGTCACCCGTGAGGGTATCCAGGTGCTTCTTGTCACCGTGAGGGTATCCAGGTGCTTCTTGTCACCCGTGAGGGTATCCAGGTGCTTCTAGTCACCCGTGAGGGTATCCAGGTGCTTCTTGTCACCGTGAGGGTATCCAGGTGCTTCTAGTCACCCGTGAGGGTATCCAGGTGCTTCTTGTCACCGTGAGGGTATCCAGGTGCTTCTAGTCACCCGTGAGGGTATCCAGGTGCTTCTTGTCACCCGTGAGGGTATCCAGGTGCTTCTTGTCACCGGTGAGGGTATCCAGGTGCTTCTTGTCACCCGTGAGGGTATCCAGGTGCTTCTTGTCACCCTTGAGGGTATCCAGGTGCTTCTTGTCACCGTGAGGGTATCCAGGTGCTTCTTGTCACCCTTGAGGGTATCCAGGCGCTTCTTGTCACCCTTGAGGGTATCCAGGTGCTTCTAGTCACCAGTGAGGGTATCCAGGCGCTTCTAGTCACCCGTGAGGGTATCCAGGCGCTTCTTGTCACCGTGAGGGTATCCAGGTGCTTCTTGTCACCCGTGAGGGTATCCAGGTGCTTCTAGTCACCCGTGAGGGTATCCAGGTGCTTCTTGTCACCGTGCGGGTATCCAGGTGCTTCTTGTCACCCGTGAGGGTATCCAGGTGCTTCTTGCCACCCGTGAGGGTATCCAGGTGCTTCTAGTCACCCGTGAGGGTATCCAGGTGCTTCTAGTCACCCGTGAGGGTATCCAGGTGCTTCTTGTCACCCTTGAGGGTATCCAGGTGCTTCTTGTCACCCGTGAGGGTATCCAGGTGCTTCTTGCCACCCGTGAGGGTATCCAGGTGCTTCTAGTCACCCGTGAGGGTATCCAGGTGCTTCTAGTCACCCGTGAGGGTATCCAGGTGCTTCTTGCCACCCTTGAGGGTATCCAGGTGCTTGTCACCCTTGAGGGTATCCAGGCGCTTCTTGTCACCCGTGAGGGTATCCAATCCAGGTGCTTCTTGTCACCCGTGAGGGTATCCAGGTGCTTCTTGTCACCCGTGAGGGTATCCAGGTGCTTCTAGTCACCCGTGAGGGTATCCAGGTGCTTCTTGTCACCCGTGAGGGTATCCAGGTGCTTCTTGTCACCCGTGAGGGTATCCAGGTGCTTCTTGTCACCCGTGAGGGTATCCAGGTGCTTGTCACCGGTGAGGGTATCCAGGTGCTTCTTGTCACCCTTGAGGGTATCCAGGTGCTTCTTGTCACCGTGAGGGTATCCAGGTGCTTCTTGTCACCCTTGAGGGTATCCAGGCGCTTCTTGTCACCCTTGAGGGTATCCAGGTGCTTCTAGTCACCAGTGAGGGTATCCAGGCGCTTCTAGTCACCCGTGAGGGTATCCAGGTGCTTCTTGTCACCGTGAGGGTATCCAGGTGCTTCTTGTCACCCGTGAGGGTATCCAGGTGCTTCTAGTCACCCGTGAGGGTATCCAGGTGCTTCTTGTCACCGTGAGGGTATCCAGGTGCTTCTTGTCACCCGTGAGGGTATCCAGGTGCTTCTTGCCACCCGTGAGGGTATCCAGGTGCTTCTTGCCACCCGTGAGGGTATCCAGGTGCTTCTAGTCACCCGTGAGGGTATCCAGGTGCTTCTAGTCACCCGTGAGGGTATCCAGGTGCTTCTTGTCACCCTTGAGGGTATCCAGGTGCTTCTTGTCACCCGTGAGGGTATCCAGGTGCTTCTTGCCACCCGTGAGGGTATCCAGGTGCTTCTATTCACCCGTGAGGGTATCCAGGTGCTTCTAGTCACCCGTGAGGGTATCCAGGTGCTTCTTGCCACCCTTGAGGGTATCCAGGTGCTTGTCACCCTTGAGGGTATCCAGGCGCTTCTTGTCACCCGTGAGGGTATCCAGGTGCTTCTTTTCACCCTTGAGGGTATCCAGGTGCTTCTTGTCACCCGTGAGGGTATCCAGGCGCATCTTGTCACCCGTGAGGGTATCCAGGTGCTTCTTGTCACCCGTGAGGGTATCCAGGTGCTTCTAGTCACCCGTGAGGGTATCCAGGTGCTTCTTGTCACCCGTGAGGGTATCCAGGTGCTTCTTGTCACCCGTGAGGGTATCCAGGTGCTTCTTGTCACCCGTGAGGGTATCCAGGTGCTTCTTGTCACCCTTGAGGGTATCCAGGTGCTTGTCACCGGTGAGGGTATCCAGGTGCTTCTTGTCACCCTTGAGGGTATCCAGGTGCTTCTTGTCACCCTTGAGGGTATCCAGGCGCTTCTTGTCACCGGTGAGGGTATCCAGGTGCTTGTCACCGGTGAGGGTATCCAGGTGCTTCTTGGCACCCGTGAGGGTATCCAGGTGCTTCTTGTCACCCGTGAGGGTATCCAGGTGCTTGTCACCGGTGAGGGTATCCAGGTGCTTCTTGTCACCCTTGAGGGTATCCAGGCGCTTCTTGTCACCCGTGGGGGTCTCCAGGTGCTTCTTTCCCTTGTCCTCTGACTCTCCTCCTCCTTGGATCATGGCAGTTCTCTTTATCCTTTCTTTATTACAATCGTAAAGCGCGCATCTCACACCCTTGTCAATCCATCTAACGTGTGCACCGTAAGCCTGAGTGACGTCTCACTTCTAAAAGGTTTTCTGTGATATTTATTTCATTATCTGGCTCCGTTGTTGGGTGGTTACCGCTCTTCATTTTCACTCATCTTCCTCTTGCTGCAGTGTGTGCGTCATGATGGAAAAATCTGCTTTTCTGAGTCTTCCCCCACCTCGTCTCCTCCTCACTCGGACCCCTCCCTGTGACTCCCAAAGGCACTCTCTTGAATTTCAGTTCATTTATCCACATAATACAATGTCATCGCATAATTATAGGTAACACAGGAATGATGCAATGTGGAAGCCGTTAATCTTCTGCTAGTTATATTCTACTATGCAACACTGTTCTGGTTTCATTTCATATTTCTTTTTACCAAGAATGTGTTTCCCGGCTTTTTATTGACGTTTCCGTTCCGTCCTTGTGTCTTTGAACAGCAGTGCCTATGAGTGCTTGTTTGTGCCTATGAGTGCTTGTTTGTGCCTATGAGTGCTTGTTTGTGCCTATGAGTGCATGTTTGTGCCTATGAGTGCTTGTTTGTGCCCATGAGTGCCTGTGCATGCCTATGAGTGACTGTGTGTGCCTCTGAGTGCCTGTGTGTGTCTCTGTGTATGCATGTGTATTCATATGTGTGTGCCTATGAGGGCTTGTGTGTGTGTATGAGTGTCCAAGGGTGCCTACATGGGACTGTGTGTTCCTATTAATGCCAGTATGTGTGCTTTCGGGTGCTTTTGAGTGCCTGTGAGTGACTGTGTGTTTCTGTGTGTGTCGACCAGTGCCTATTTGTGTTTGTGTATGCCTGTGCATTGATATTTGTGTGCCTATGAGTGCATCTGTGTGCCTGTGTGTGCCTGTGTGGGCTTATGTGTGCATTTCAGTGCCTGTATGTGCCTATGTATGCCTATGTGTGACTGTGTGGTCCTATAAATGCCTGTGAGTGGCTGTACGTGCCTAGATGTAACTGTGCATGCCTATGAGGGCTTGTGTGTCCCTATGAGTGCCTGTTTGGTCCTCTGTGTGCCTATGAGTGTTTGTACTTAAGTGTTACTGTGCATGCCCATGTCTGCTTGTGTGTGCCTATGACTGCTTGTGTGTGCCTATGTGTGACACTGAGTGCCTGTGTGTGCCTATGAGTGCCTATGTATGCCTATGTGGGACTGTGTGGTTCTATGAATGCCTGTGTGTGTGCCCTTTTGTGTGCCTGTGAGTGCTTGTGTGGGTCTACCAGTTCCTTTTTGTGTATGTGTATTACTGTGCATTCTAGTGTGTGTGCTTGTGAGTGCTTGTGTTCATCGGTGTGCCTGTGTATGCATGTGAGTGCCTGTATGTGTCTCTTTGGGCATGTGCATGCCTATGAGTTCCTGTGTGTGCCAATGTGTGCCTCTATGTGCCAATGTGTTTTTGAATGCACTTTTGAGTACCTGTGAGTTTTGTACCTGTGTGTACCTGTGAGTGCCTCTGTGTGCCTGTGTATGCATGTGAGTGCCTGTGTTTGTCTCTGTTTGCATGTGCATGCCTATGAGCTCCTGTGTGTGTTTATGTGTGCCTCTATGTGCCCATGAGTGTTTGTATGTGCCTTTGAGTGCCTGTGAGTTTTGTACCTCTGTGCCTGTGGGTGCCTGTGTCTGCCTATATGTTCCTGTACGTGCCTATGTGTGCCTGTATGCAACTTTGAGTGCCTGTGTGTTTTCTACCTGTGTGTCTCTCTGTGGGCCTGAGTGCTTGTATGTGCCCATGTGTGTTTGTATGTGCCTCTGAGTGCCTGTGAGTTTTGCTCCTGTATGTGCCTATGAGTGCCTGTGTGTCCCTGGAAACAAATGAACAGGGGCATTTGCAGGCTGCGTGAGAATTAATTCAAACACAGGCTTCTGTCTTTTAAAGATGTTCTGAGGCGGTGTGGACTGGATACAAACCATAACATTTACTACTGTATGCATATTTATCAGCTCTACACTGCTATATAGTTCTCCCTGTCTGGTGTGTGGTTCTCCCTGTCTGGTGTGTGGTTCTCCCTGTCTGGTGTGTGGCTGTCCCTGTCTGGTGTGTGGCTGTCCCTGTCTGGTATGTGGCTGTCCCTGTTTGGTATGTGGCTGTCCCTATCTGGTTGTCCCTGTCTGGTGTGTGGTGTCCCTGTCTGGTATGTGGCTGTCCCTGTTTGGTATGTGTCTGTCCCTATCTGGTTGTCCCTGTCTGGTGTGTGGTGTCCCTGTCTGGTATGTGGCTGTCCCTGTTTGGTATGTGGCTGTCCCTATCTGGTTGTCCCTGTCTGATGTGTGGTGTCCCTGTCTGGTATGTGGCTGTCCCTGTTTGGTATGTGTCTGTCCCTATCTGGTTGTCCCTGTCTGGTGTGTGGTGTCCCTGTCTGGTATGTGGCTGTCCCTGTTTGGTATGTGGCTGTCCCTATCTGGTTGTCCCTGTCTGGTGTGTGGTGTCCCTGTCTGGTATGTGGCTGTCCCTGTTTGGTATGTGGCTGTCCCTATCTGGTTGTCCCTGTCTGGTGTGTGGTGTCCCTGTCTGGTATGTGGCTGTCCCTGTTTGGTATGTGGCTGTCCCTATCTGGTTGTCCCTGTCTGATGTGTGGTGTCCCTGTCTGGTATGTGGCTGTCCCTGTTTGGTATGTGTCTGTCCCTATCTGGTTGTCCCTGTCTGGTGTGTGGTGTCCCTGTCTGGTATGTGGCTGTCCCTGTTTGGTATGTGGCTGTCCCTATCTGGTTGTCCCTGTCTGGTGTGTGGTGTCCCTGTCTGGTGTGTGGCTGTCCCTGTTTGGTATGTGTCTGTCCCTATCTGGTTGTCCCTGTCTGATGTGTTATTGAATGATGTTCAGTGGAGGACACATGCCCAAATTTACTTGCGATTTATAGATGACATTTTTGTGTTGTGGCAAGGCACACGGGAAACGTTGACAGAAGCATTGGTTAGTTTGAATTGCATTAACAACCGCATTCAATTCACACATCAAGTGGAAAAAACAGAAATAGCATATCTGGATGTTCAACTAAAAATAGCAAATAAGAAGATCATCACCACACTATACAAAAAAACAACGGACCGCAATAATGTATTGCATTATAGGAGTTTTCATCAGCTTGCTTTGAAGAATAATCTTCCTATTTCACAGCTATACAGAACTAAAGGAATAGTGTCAGTCTGAAGAGGCAGAAATACAAATAAGGATAGTGACGGAAAGGTTCCTCGAACGAGGATACCCGTCTGAGATACTGAAGAGTGCAGTGGAAAGATGTGCCACCAAAACAAGATCTGATTTGTTGAAACCGACACAGCGTGCGGATTCCAAGAGAATGGTAGTGGTATTCAAATATTGCAGAAAAAGCTACATTTACAAGCAGACTATATTGAAGCACTGGCAGATTTTGTCTTCAGAACCTGATTTCAATAATTGTAACAATTGCAATTGCATCATTAAAGGGACTAAAATGAGTCATCCACGCCGCGGGCGACCTATTGAGTTGAAAGTCACGGCCACGTGTGACTCCATGAACTCAGTGTATATGTTGAAATGCCCCTGTGGCTTAATTTATGTGGGTAAGACAATCAGAAAGATAAAAACTAGGTTGTATGAACACAAAAGTAGTATCAGAAGACACGATGAGAAATCTTCAGTTGCTATGCATTTCAAAGAACACCGACATAATGTGGCACAGTTGCAATTTCTAATACTTGAACTAATTGAAAATGTTGAACATTTTGACATGAATCGCAAACTTTTGCAAAAAGAAAATGAATGGATTTTCAAATTGGATGTTCTGAAGCCCCATGGGCTTAATGACCGCACGGAATTCAAAATTTGCAAACATTTGTGACAAGAATTTTCAATTCTATTAAGGACTTGGAGGCGAGGATTATGCTTAGTCTCATTTCTTTATTGAAATGCTCAGCAGCCAAGTAAAAAACCACATTACCCAGAAACACTTGGGTGATAACCATAGAGTCTTGTAGTATAAATAAGCGTGCAGACAATCCCACTTCCTCTTTCTTTTGTGAGGAGAATCCAGGAAACAGTAAACAATCCAAAACAGGCAATGCAACAGCAAAGTTCAGTAGATGGAAGGCGACGAAGGGAGACATCCCAAACAGCCGAAGGCAGAAAAACAGGAAACATCTTCAGAGAAGAGAACAGGCACTCCTACGTGGAACCGGAGATGCATCACTTGGGATCAGAGCCTGAAAAGAGACACAAAGCCGTAATACACGTCCAGTAAAAACAGGAACATGTCGAAATAAGGGTGGGAAAAGAAGACAAAGCAATAGAGACTGTTGGTACAGAATAATGCATAAACAATTGTCAATATTCACAATGTATAATCCATGGGCGGGATAATCCTCGCCTCCTAGTCCTTAATAGAATTGAAAATTCTTGTCACGAATGTTTGCAAATTTTGAATTCTTTTGCAGGACAGGAGGCACCGATTATGCTTGTTTAAAGCTCATCCAACACCACAGAAGCAACCGTAGGTACAGGTTTAAAGTAAAAAGTCTTAAACACAGAATCTGTCTACCTATCAGCAGCTTTCATAAGGTCCCCCAAGGTGACTCCCAATGAAAAGGCCTTAGAGGCCATGGCCCCACGAGCCGAATGAGCACCAAAAACAGAAACATCAATTCCTGCCTCTCCCATAAGCCACCGTACCCAGCGAGCCAATGTAGCAGGAGTAACGGGGCGGAAAGGCTTCAGCAATGCAATCAACAACTGACCTTGCATATCAGAACGAAGAAGCAAAGTACTCACCTCATAAGCCTTAAGGCATTGGACCACACAAAGGTTGGGACGAGCCGGAAAAGAAGGGTAAGAGATAATCTCAGTATTAGTTTTGGTGCGCCTGGAAAGGCGAAATGTAACCCCTTCAGGAGTAAAACTCCGACCAGCAAGATCCAATGCGTGAACATCTGAAATCCGTTTGCAAGAAAGCAAACACAGCAACATGGTAAGCTTGGCCGAAAGTTGTTTGCGAGATAGCAAGGAATTGACCGGCCAGACCTCCAAAAAACACAAAACAACCGAAACGTCCCATAAAGCCACATATTTGGGACGCGGAGGAACAGCCATACGAACACCTTTAAGGACCTTGGACACCAGAGGATGCTCCCCCACAGGTTTACCATCAATAGGAAGATGGCCCGCTGAAATAGCAGAGCGGAAATTGTTGATAGTACGGTACGCCAAACCAGAAGCCGAATATAGGGAAGCCAAAAAATTGACAATTAAAGAGACATCTGCTGATGTCGGATCAACTTGCTGTTGAGCACACCAATCACTCCAACGTTTCCAGGAACCTCTGTAACGTTTGTGGGTAGCTGGGGCCCAGGCATTGCTGAGGAGTCTGGTAGCGTCCGTCGAAAGGCCTGACACAGCCCAACGTTCCCCGAAATCCGCCACGCCAGGAGAAGGAGAGAGCCTGACTGAACTAGGGGATGCGGATTCTGAAGCGGATCTAACAGGAGATTCTGCTTCTGAGGCAGAAGAAATGGCAATGCGCAAGTCATTTCCAGGAGAACAGGGAACCACGGTTGAGCCCGCCACAGAGGAGTGATCAGAATCAGCTCCGCCTGAAAACGTGTCACATAGGCCAGAACCCTGGGGATCATCATAAACGGGGGAAACGCATAACAGAGGGAGGTCGGCCACGGTTGAAGGAAAGCATCCGTTGCCAGAGCCTCCGGGTCCGGTCTCCAGCTGAAGAACCGGGGAAGTTGGGCGTTGAGCTGGAACGCAAAGAGATCGATCTGACAAGGGCCCCAAATCCGTAGAAGTTGTCGAAACACTCGCGGATGGAGTCTCCAGTCGCTGAAATCCCTCAGGTACCTGGAGTTCCAATCCGCCACAACATTGTGACAACCCGGAAGGTATTCCGCAATAACTGTGATCCTGTTGTGTAGACAGTAATGCCAAAACTCCTTGGCGATCTCCGCCAACAATCTCGAACGAGTCCCCCCGAGCTTGTTGATATAACGGACTGCCGATACATTGTCCATCCGGAGAAGTATACAGCAGCGGGACTGAAGTGGAGACAGACATTTGATCGCGAACGATCCCGCCAGCAACTCCAAACAATTGATGTGGAGAGAAAGTTCCTGGGGGGACCACCGTCCCCCCGTCGTGACCGAGCCGCAGCGGCTCCCCAGCCCCACTGACTGGCATCCGACTCGATCACAATCTCCGGAGAAGATCCGAAGAGGGCTCTGTCATTCCAGGCCTCCATGTGATTCAACCACCATGTCATTTCCGACTTCGCCTCCTCCGACAGAGGAATGTGGTCAGAATAGCGAAGGCCCTTCTGAAGATGCTGAATCTTCAAGCGCTGCAACGCTCGGTAATGCAGCGGAACCGGAAATATCGCCTGCAGAGAAGACGCTAAAAGACCGACAACTCGTGCTAATGATCTCAACGACACCGTCGGACTCGAGACAACAGACCTCAATTCCCGCTTGATGTATCGAATTTTCTGACGAGGTAGCAGAAGTTGACAAGAGAGGGAATTGATTTGGAACCCCAAGAAATCTATCACCTGAGTAGGTTGAAGTACAGATTTGGGAACATTCACTAAAAATCCTAGAGACTGGAGAAGGTCTACGGTCCACGTCAGATGAGTCATAAGCTTGACTGGACAATCCGCCAGCAGGAGGATGTCGTCCAAATAAATGATTCAGCGAACTCCGCAACTGCGGAGAGACTCCACGACCGGACGCAACAGTTTCGTGAAGCACCACGGTGCTGACGAAAGGCCGAAAGGTAGAACCCGATATTGATACCATATCCCCAGCCACTGGAACTGAAGAAAGCGGCAATGGGGCGGAAAAATCGGAACAGAGAGGTATGCATCTTTGAGGTCCAGACGGACCATCCAATCCCGTTCCCTCAGTAGATCCCTCAAAAGATGGATGCCCTCCATCTTGAAGTGGCGGTAAACCACTCCCGCATTGAATACCTTCAGATTGAGGACCAACCTCGATCCCCCTCCCTTCTTCTCCACAAGGAAGATTGAGCTGGCAAAGCCCTGAGGATGGCGCACTGTCGGCACAATCGCCCCTTTCTTCTCCAGAGACCTGAGTTCCTCTGTGATGAACTCTTGACTTTGCTTTGAGAAACGAAGAGGAAAGGGAGGACGGGACTGACGAACAGGCTGATAAAACTCTAGTTTGAAGCCCTGAACTGTCTCCAGCACCCATGCATCGCTGGAGATTGATCGCCAGTTCTCTAGGAAAAGGCGAATCCTGCCCCCCAGAACAGCACTGCATGCAGGAAGAATTCTCACCTGAAGTGGCGGAATCGTGATAGCCGCCGGAGGAGCCACCAGCACGTCCTTTTTAGGTCGAGCTCTCTCGACCTATTGTGACCGAGTTGCTCCTCAAGGGATGTAGATTGGTGCACGAGCGCCGATTGCACATCGTGGACGCGCATCATGCCCCGCCCCCCCAGCCGTGCACATCTTTTGCTCCACATTCCACATTCACAGCGGCAGCCTCTCACAATCACGCACACAGCCACACTCACGGAAGCGCGCGCACACACACACACACACACGCACACACCATACACACCTCACACACAGGTGCCAAGCCCCACTTACCGCCTCAGCCGCCTCTCCTGACTTCTGCTGCCATCCACTCTGAGGGCGCGGGCTTCTCGCAAAGTCGGAAGTCCCGCCCCACGACTGCCGTGAGCGTGCACATCCCGAGACCGGAAGTTCGGGAGAGTGCACGCTCACGGCTTTTTTTTAATGTGCAGATGATCCTTTCACGGCCGTGCAGCTTTACTGCTGCGCGGCCAAGGCTTGTTTGGAAAAGTGTTGCACCTGATCCTGGAGTTAGTGCTGAAGGTAATGTATATGCATTTGAGATAAGGCCTCCTAGCTTTGTTTTTATTAGTAGCGTCTAACTATAATTGGCGCAAAAGCGGCTTCAAGAGGGAAATATTTGATTGAGGTACCCGTCCACATACAAGGTAAGATTACAGTATTTAATTGCAAGATGCAGACAGGCCTGGATAATTGGGTCACCCCGTAATGTCCAGGCCCATTCATGGGAGCGTGGCAGTTGTCACTCGATTCCTAGTGGGAGTCGGGACGTCCTTCAAAGTCATCACATCCTTGGACACAGTTGATGGATGTGACATTGCGACCCATGAAAGAAATAACATTGGCATGAGCCGGGAAGGCCAGAGTCGAGTTGCGTGTGTTCAGCTGTGCATGAAAGACGGCAGAGTAGTACTTGTGCTTGTGTTTGGTGTTATTTTAAGAAGTCGTTACTTGAGTGCCACCCCTCCCCCACCTGCCCCTCTCCCCCCCTAGTAGAGCTGCACTGAAGTGAATTAGGCTTGCACCAGGTTCATTCGGTTACGATTGATCGGTTTCCTTGCGTGTAATAAAATGACTTCCCGCACTTCGTTTGTCCTAGCTGTAGCTGACAAAGTGAGTTGTGTACCTCTGAGTGAGAGTTGTGTGGATCTGAGTGGACATTTTGTCGTTTGAGCTTCCTGATTTCTGTGCTGCATGTTAGCCCTACTTTGTGGCCAGAGTTTGCTTGTGTTTACAGTATTTATTCAGGAAAGGGAAGGGGGCGCAGAAACCATAAACAACATAGAATTGTACATGGTTAAGTCTTATGGTGATGTTATGCACCTCCGGGTTCTCAGTGACATCATTGACAGCTTGAGCTCTTTTCTTGTTTGTTATGCGTTTGGTTATCTAGCCTTAACTATTTATTGTTACCTCGTGCGTTATTTTTATATAGCGCACCTATGTAATATGGCACTTATGTAAAATAGCGCCTCAGTAAAAATCAGTACCACCCAGGCAGTGCATGTAATTCGGGCCCATAAAATCAAAGGAAGCGTTTATGCATTGAAACAAAAAAGTCTACGTTTGAGTTCTGTTTGTTTCAGAAGGTATGCGCAAAATGAAAAAGCGCTATACATTTTTTTTGCATATTTTATATAGCGCGAACTCGACCCGAAGGTATTGGAGCGCTTTACACATGCACCGTATTTACATTACACAATCAAGCACGGTGAGATTAAGTGATTTGCACTGAATCACAGGATGTGGACGCGACCTGAGGCTCGAAGCTGGTTTCCAGTACCTAAGTCGGCCGTTTAGCCGACGAACCACATCCTCTCCCCTTAAATATAAATATATAAAATATAAATATAGTACAAAAGGTGCACTTGGGCGCAGCAAGAGAATTGGAATCGGAAAAAAGTAGTACAGGATTGTTCTTACTGCATAGGACTTGACTTTCACAGAACATAAACAATCCTGGCCATCAGAGGAAACGGTGTTTAGTATTGGGAGCTAACTTGTTAATTCTCTGCAGTTACTGGATGTCACGAGGTTTGTAAAATGGCAGAGTTGCTTTAAATGGTAAACGTGGGCTAGTGTCTTGAGCCCGAGCTGGGAACTTGGAGAGCTGTGGTACAATCGTGGCTTTGCCACTTAGCCAGGCACATCGTGTGATTCTGGGCAGATCACTTCATATCCATGTGCTTGAAACAGTAAAAATTGTGTAAACCAGCGGTGCGATTTGATGTATTCCAAACACACCCTCCTGACTTCCTGGAAGGCAGAAATGGGCCTCCTCTAGTGAATCCCCTTAATGTGACAAAGAGAGGATGTGGCTAAACGGTCAGAGCTACCGACTTTACAGCTGGGAACCAGGTTAGAGCTTGTTTTTGTATGATCTCGTCAGTAGACAATAAATGAAATATATTACTCTTGCAGACGTGCTCGGTTTTTATAGCCTCAGAGGTTTTCTGACCATCTGATTGAACATCAGGCTGGGTAATTACTACTGTGCACGGCTTGGAAATGTATGTGGAATCAGGCCGCGCGCGATGACTCGGACTTTCATCCTCCTGGGGGCGATACAAGTGAGTAAGTAGCATTTGAGGAGGATGATTCTGAAGCACCTGTTGCTTTAAATGTAGTCACGCCGTTTCCGATCAAACTGGATAAAATTGTATATTGACTGTTTGCAAGTTCTTCACTTGAGGAAATAAAAGGGTATATGCACGAACGTACGTTTGCGTGTGTGTCTGCATGTGTGTAAGAAGAATCTCTAACATACCGACAAATGCATAACTATCTCCAAACCTAATGTACTGGTACTGGATGTATAGTTAGTTTATTAATTGTCAGTTGTGGTTCCAAAACAAGTGAACCGTGACCTCGGCTACCTTTCTTTACCAAACTGTGTGATACTTGGAAAATCACGGTAGCAGTTACTTGCAATTGGAATAAAATGACTCTGCGACTCTTTGAGTAAGACAATTCCTTGTAAGAGCAACAGAGCTCAGTGGTTCATATTTAATGTATCCACCTTTTAGTAGGACGGGGGTATAACACACAGAAGGAGAGAAATAGGAGCATGCAAGCTGTGTTTTTGTAATGAATTCTTGAAAGGATATACATAGGTCAAGTGTACGTTTCATTTCAGCAAGCTGACTCACTGTAACGTTGGTGCGCATTTAGATACACTCGTGCTAATAACTCTGCTTAAAGCAAATATAGCGCCAACATTATTAATGGAGGATGTGGCGTAAGGGCCAGATTTGCTGACTTTGGAGTTGGAAAAACCAAGGTTCAAGTGTCGTTCGCTCACCATCCTGTGATTCTGGGCAAATCACCTAATCTCCGCGAGCCTACAAAAAATGAACGTGTCCTTGTGTAAGCAACTAGTGCTTGTTTATTTTAGAAAATAACATTTAAAGCTAAACCAAAACAGTCCCTTGCACAGGCCAATAGTATATATTATGTATCATTGACAATAATAAACAAGCATTTTCAATGCAATAGGTCTCGCATTTTCGAGAGTTTAAACTATTGGCATTGTAAATGGCAATGCCTTTTATTTACATTTTAAAAACCAACACGTAAATAAAAGGCATTGCCATTTACAATGCCAATGGCTCAAACTCGAACAACTGCGAGACCTATTGCATTGCAAATGCTTGTTTAAACTGGCCACGGCCTTTTCTGGAGGGATAGAAGTTCGAATGTTGGGAATATCCCGAATCCTGCTGACCTCCTCGCTGGGACTGGTACCCCCTCTGGGAGGGCTGCTGTTGACCACGGCCGGAGGAACGCCCCCTACTTCTTCCGGCCCTGTTGAAAACCGGACGAAAGGTCCGGCGCAGAGACGCCTGTGCCTTATCCAGGCCGCTAAAGGTATTTACGAAGTTGGTCAGTTCTTTCAAAAATGGATGCCCGAAAAGCAGACCCTGAGCCGCAGGGCCCGACTCAGAAGTTGCCAATTCTGCCAGCTTAGGGTCCAATTTCAGTAAGATGGAACGGCGCCGCTCGGCAGAGAGCGCACAGTTGGCATTACCCAACTGGCAAATGGCGCGTTGAGCCCAATTAATTAGCTCATCTGGATCAACCATCCGATTAGTACTTTTTGCCAGAAAACCAAGGTCCAACATTTTGGTGAGGGGCCCCAAGAGATCCAAAACCTTGTCTTGGCAAGCCCGCCAAGACCTATCAAGACCCTTTTTGGGATCTTTCGCAAATTTGCGCAGGTACGTCATCATGGTGGGATCCACCTCAGGGGTCTCCGCCAGATGGTCAGCCAAATCCGGTCGCGGGCATTCAGACCGGAGGCGGGCACGTACCTCCTTTTCAAAGGGCTGACGTATGTGCTGCTGGACGTACTCCGTCACAGCCGGGGAGGGAAGCCAAGCCGTGGACTGAGGATGGACAATGTCCGCCGGCTCAAATGTAAGCACAGGGGGATGTGCTGATGCATCGACAAAATGTTCTTTACACTTCTTCTTTTTGGGAGGGGGAGGAGCAGGATCCGAGGACGAAGAGGACTGCAAGTCTTCACTCTCTTCTTCCTCCACAATAGTGGACGACTTGGCAGAGGACAAAGATTGTGCCAACTTTTTAAAGTCTGAAGCATGTGGATTAGCAGGGGAAGTGGAAGAAGCCTTCTTGGCTGCAGGGACCCAACCCTGCTGACGGGCATATTTAGTCAAGTGTCGCTTGAGCGGCGTGATAGCACGGACAAGTGCCTTGTTCATGGAGTGTTGAACTCCCCGGTCCAAAGCCTCTACAAGATGCTGCTCCATGGTGTCCGGAGCCTCTTCATCAAACTCCTCTTCCTCCTCATAATAGTAATCACTCATGGTCACGAGGTTCGTGAAAATTATGCCCACAAAGGAGGTATATGAGTTAATTTGTAGATAGCATGCTTGTCAATGAGATCATAAGCGTTTCATGAGACACAGTATAACCCACGAGTATACACTTTATTTTCAATGCAAATGAGCAGCATGTATTATTTTCACCATCTGATGAATTAAGTTTATAGATGGTTTGAGGGAGTGATAATTAAACGACAGCAGATTTGATGGTTGTTTTGGACGAAGTTAAAGATTGTATATGTCTTATGACAATATCTTGTTAGAATGAATGTGGTCCTTCATTGATTTTTATCATGTTGCAGATTCCCCTGATGAAGTGCCTGAGGGGCACGAAATGCAATGGGACCTAGTAAGAAACACAATGAATATTACAGAAGAATGATGATTTATTTCAAAAAAAGTGTTTTGCAAAATAAAAACACATTGGAACAATTTATGTGAGAACCAAGTTATTTGTTCTTGAGGACCAAGGATATTTTCAATGCATTAATATCGCAGTGGCGATTTCAAACAATAGTTGCGCCCAGGGGGTCGCCCCTTTATGTTAAGGGACGCATTGGTGGTTGTTTGCTTTGACACCTCAAGGAGGACGAGGTGATACCCCAGTGGCACCCTTCATTTTGAGTTACTATTAAGGATAACCACGCTTGTGCACAGTCAAAACCTTGTTTCAGAGTTTGATGTGTGGTTGTCCCTGTCTGGCGTGTGGTTGTCCCTGTCTGGCGTGTGGTTGTCCCTGTCTGGCGTGTGGTCGTCCCTGTCTGGCGTGTGGTCGTCCCTGTCTGGCGTGTGGTCGTCCCTGTCTAGTATGTGGTTGCCCCCGTCTGGTATGTGGTTGCCCCCGTCTGGTGTATGGTTGCCCCCGTCTGGTGTGTGGTTGCCCCTGTCTGGTGTGTGGTTGCCCCTGTCTGGTGTTTGGTTGTCCCTGTCTGGTATGTGTGGCTGTCCCTGTTTAGTTTGTGGCTGTCCCTGTCTGGTATGTGGCTGCCCCTGTCTGGTGTCTGGTTGTCCCTGTCTGGAGTACGGTTGTCCCTGTCTGGAGTACGGTTGTCCCTGTCTGGCGTGTGGTGGTCCCTGTCTGGTGTGTGGCTGTCCCTGTCTGGTATGTCGTTGTCCCTGTCTGGTGTGTGGTTGACCCTGTCTGTTGTGTGGTTGTCCCTGTCTGGAGTACGGTTGTCCCTGTCTGGTGTGTGGTTGTCCCTGTCTGGTGTGTGGCTGTCCCTGTCTGGTATGTCGTTGTCCCTGTCTGGTGTGTGGTTGACCCTGTCTGGTATGTGGTTGTCCCTGTCTGGTATGTGGCTGTAGTGTAGTTCCTATTATCTCCATAGGCATCTGCGCATTGGAATAATATCAACAACAAAAGACCAGTAACTGAGGTTACAAATTAGACTTAAGGGTTTGCCAGCTAGCTCAGAGGTCACTAGAAACTTTCTCGAATGTAGGATAAGGTATTATAGTGCCTACTTAGACAAGAAAAGATTTAGCTTCTGACAACCATAAAACATGACAACTTTGTATCTCCATGAGTTAGGAGTAAATCTCAAGAGTCGTGAAAAACAAAAGAAACGGTTTTACTCACTCAATCATGCATTCTTAGTTTCACTCGAAAGTGTAGAGAAAGAGAGACGGGATACTTATAATAAAATATAGTGCATACAGTAAAAAGAGTATTATAAAGTAATACTGTAAAAGCATGTTATTGTTTCTTAGCCATAACACGCATCTAAAACATATCCTAAAATCTATACAATAGAAAGCTAACTAAAATAGCTAAACTAACTCGACCGATGTAATCTACCTTATGCCTACCCCGTGTTCCTAACCTAAGTCGTGAACGGGAAAAGATAATTGAGAACTTCAGTTAAGTTTAAATAATTTCTCTGCCAGATTTATTCTAAGACCAAGAATCATTCTCTGTGGCTAATAAGCTCCATACCTTTGTTTAGAATGTGAGAGGTCTGGAATC
The DNA here is from genome assembly GCF_964263255.1 of Lissotriton vulgaris. Classification (NCBI taxonomy): domain Eukaryota; kingdom Metazoa; phylum Chordata; class Amphibia; order Caudata; family Salamandridae; genus Lissotriton; species Lissotriton vulgaris. Next base: position 61,337,094 of record NC_141685.1, on the reverse strand, counting down.
TCTTGAACTCGATATCCCGGCAGCCGTCTGTGGCAGGCAGGGAACACCGGAGCTGGATTTTCTCGGCTGGAGAAAAAGGCAGCTTCTCTGTCAGTGCGTCAGGAAGGTGGGTCGGCTCTCGTCAGGTCTCGCATCTGCTGGGCTTGTGACGAGGTCAGTCGATCAGCTCCAGAAAACCACCGCGTGTTTAACTGGACCAACCTGGCTGCTTTTATACTAGCTAGGTGACTGGTTTGACGCACAAGGTTGGACATATGGACGTCACTAGGTGTATGAAGTGCGCAATGCTGTCCAGGGGTTCGGGACAAATTAAACATGAAGTGCGTAATGTTCTCCAGGGCTTCAGGACAAATCAATACTGATGGATTAGGAGTCTCCCCTGAGGCTACAGTATGTTCGTCATGTCCCAGAGCCGGTTTGTATTCTCTAGGGGCCATGTAGTCAGAGGATAACGTCATGTTATATCTGTGCTGACTCGGACTATATATGGTAGTGATTATTATGACCATATAAGGGAATTACTGGATTAGGACTGTATTTGGGCATGAATCTCTAAATCTAGATTTGGGGCCTAGATAAATACATAACACCCACTCCACGTACAGATGTACAATCAAATAAGCCTAAACTAACCTACCTAAACATAGCTAAGCAATGTGTATACATCCCACCCTCAAAATACATTTTTGCACATTTCAGAGAATGGTATGTACAAGAAAAACAGGCCTAACTGTATGACTTTCATTTAAAAAGGCAAATTATAGTAAACTTGTGCATTGCATACTTATAAAACCTTATTGCATTCAATAACACATGAAATGTCTCTTAATACAGAAAAAAAGTTCGAGAGCATTTCATCACATATAAAACTGCCAGATTACATAAGTATCTAGAGGCAATCCCAATATTTCTATGAAACCGTCCCCAGACCTAGAAATCCAGTTCTATAAGAATGTTTTTACTTTGAGCAGAGTATCAGGACCGAAAACAAAATATTTTGGGAACGGGAAAAAGATAGTCTTTTCAAAGTAGCGGGAAAGTTATTCAAAAATGGCTTACTGTTTATAAAAATATGAAGGCCGAATTCAAAGCATTCATAGCATGGTATTCGTGCTTTCTGTTTCTCCTCATTTGTTGTCGTTCGAGGACATAATTTCTGATAAGTCTTGAAAGAATTTGTCTAATGAATCAGGCGAAAGTTCGGTCAAGTCATTATTATTCGAAAGGGTGCACACATGGAACGCCTCTCCGCCATAATAATCCTGAACGGGCAACGTGTGTGATTGTTGTACCTGCATGCCGCTTCCATCTCGTACTACACCGCTGATGTCAAACTGTGTAGTCTCAAGGAATGCCGTCATCAGAATCGGTAGCCTCTGGGGACAGAACACAGCATGAGTCGTTACTGATCCAAGCAGCGTATCTACATCCATCAGCACTGCTTCTGGAAGTGTAAGACAAACGTCCAACACGCATTCTTCTCCACATAGCAGGCATTTAAGAACAGGTAAGATGCAAGCATCCCAAAGGGGTCTGAACGACAAGAACCAAGTTGTATTCAGCTCTCTTAACCTAGAAAATCCTAGGATTTGAGTTATCCGGTTCCTGCAGTGCAGAATCTGCAACGCTTGTTCCATGGTCAGATTTGTTCCATCTGTGGTAGGACTTGCCATATCGTAGTAGCAGAAATAAAAATAGAATTCCAGCTACCAGACCCAATGTTAAAGGAATACCTCCGAACACTGAATGAACAAAATTTGGAAAGAGATTCAGGATGGCTTCAAATGGTGCCAAAAGTCCTGAAAATACTGTCTTAAATACATGTATAATGCCGGTGGTATCAGACATGTTAAAGATTTGGCTAAGCATTTCTACGAAATGCGTAGGGCAATTTGTAGATAAAAGGGCATGAATTTCAATAGAGGTCTGTGCGACCACCTGATCAAAAGTCTCTCTAGACGAGGTCAGAGGCACTGGCTTCTGTAGAAGGGCATTCTTTATTCTGCTCAAAGTATCAATTCGAAGAGAAGAGATTTTTTCTGTAGGCCATAAGTTAACTCCCATGTCTTGTACCGCCGGTGGATACAATGCTTGTAAGCAACACTTGACCTTGCTCGACACGGTTACGAGAACTTTTTCCTGGCAACATACCAACGCAGCTGTGATCAGAGACCATAATGGAGCTCCCGTTTGTAAGTTGGTAGAATAAAGGATCCATTTTAAACACTGGAACCCCTTGTAGTGCACAGGACAGATTGTTGGCTAACCCATCACAGGCCTCGTGCAAGTTAATTTCTTGACAAAGTAAGGTACCGCTTAGTGCGTTTTTACAATTCCTCCCACTAAGGAATACCTCCTTGCCACCCCAATTTACACATTTGTGAGTGTATGGCAGGCTCCAAGTGTTTTTTAAATATTTACTGCCTAACTTTTCAAAGTGACCTACTGGAATGTGTTTTAAACAATATCGAAACTGAAATTTAGTAATTGGAATAGAAATGCTGCCATGGATGATCCATTCAGATACAGGTTTTTCAGAAACCGTCAATGGCAACTTCTCTAGCTTCTCAATGCCAAGAATTGTGTAATCTGCCCCTTTCTGTGCCAGAGATATCTGTCTATCTGTCAAATTGAAGATGGTAAATATTGACGTGGAATTAATCAGACGCCACAGCACGTAGCCTAAACGTAGGTTTTGCAACGTCCAGCTTAGTTCAGAAATGGAACGCAATTGAGATTGCCCGTGTTGTAATATCAGCAAGTCTTGTTCTATGATGTCTATGGCAGATGACACAATGCTGTCCAAAGAGTATATTCTGGAGGACAGAGTCATTAACCCATTGTCTACTTCAGATAGTGTCTTTTCCAGATGAATACGGTCAATTTCCCGTATTTTTTCAGCAGTTTCAATGTGTTCAACTTTCCAAGCCTCGTTCCAGGCTGCATAAATCGAGGTCGCTATAAATCTTTTTTGACGCCGTTTGCGGGGTCCCAATATGAAATCACGCAAATCAGCACCTTCATTTAGTAATGTTAAGTGTTGTTTAATTTCAGGCAGTGTAGATTTCCCAAGCCATTCAAAGCACAGCTTCCCTACACTGTATGTGGTTACTATTCCCGGGTGTTGTCTCTGGGAATACCTTAGGTCTGGCCTAATCTGTGTGGAACCTTCTGTTTTGTTCAGAAATCTATCCTGAAAGATGTTAGTGTCTATTGGCCAAATCAACCATTTTTTCCAATTAGGATCTGATCTGTTTTGATTCAAAACATAGTTAACGTTTATCTCCTCATCACTAGTTTCGTTACTTTCCAGGAATGGTTTCGGGATAGATGGTTTATCTAGATCTTTCATTTTTGCTAGGCCAAAACATGTTTGATGAATTGTTTCATTCAGGAAAATTATTTGTTCTGGGATTATGCAGGCTCTCATCAATGTTTCTGAACTCTGTATTTGCCAATCTCGCGTACCCCAAATACTTTTTGTTTCAATGTTTTCTTTCCAGAACTCAAAACCTAGTGATGACAATTTTTCATAGAATTCACTAGAATATATCAGTTTAGTATTTGTCAATAAATGCTTTGTACCAGTTTTGTATTTACAACAAGGGGTGGTGAGGGACAGAGTCTCTGAATTAAACAGAATACTCTCACCCAGTCAAGAGATCAGGGCTAGATCCAACACCGTTTTTTAGCTCACTGCACCATCCCAGTTTCAGAACCTGGCTGTATGCAAATTAGTCTGTTCCTGTCCCAGTGCATGATGGGAACAGGGCAAACCAAACTACAAAAGCCAATTCTTACACTGGGAAGGAAACAAGCTACCGGGGACCGGTTTCTGGCATTTCAGCCGTCTTCGGCCCGGCTTGCTTGAATCCTGATGGTGCAATGAGCAAGGGACTCACATCTGAGTATACCCTTCCACGCTTAGGGTGGACAAAAATATTTACAACAAGGGGTGGTGAGGGACAGAGTCTCTGAATTAAACAGAATACTCTCACCCAGTCAAGAGATCAGGGCTAGATCCAACACCGTTTTTTAGCTCACTGCACCATCCCAGTTTCAGAACCTGGCTGTATGCAAATTAGTCTGTTCCTGTCCCAGTGCATGATGGGAACAGGGCAAACCAAACTACAAAAGCCAATTCTTACACTGGGAAGGAAACAAGCTACCGGGGACCGGTTTCTGGCATTTCAGACGTCTTCGGCCCGGCTTGCTTGAATCCTGATGGTGCAATGAGCAAGGGACTCACATCTGAGTATACCCTTCCACGCTTAGGGTGGACAAAAATATTTACAACAAGGGGTGGTGAGGGACAGAGTCTCTGAATTAAACAGAATACTCTCACCCAGTCAAGAGATCAGGGCTAGATCCAACACCGTTTTTTAGCTCACTGCACCATCCCAGTTTCAGAACCTGGCTGTATGCAAATTAGTCTGTTCCTGTCCCAGTGCATGATGGGAACAGGGCAAACCAAACTACAAAAGCCAATTCTTACACTGGGAAGGAAACAAGCTACCGGGGACCGGTTTCTGGCATTTCAGCCGTCTTCGGCCCGGCTTGCTTGAATCCTGATGGTGCAATGAGCAAGGGACTCACATCTGAGTATACCCTTCCACGCTTAGGGTGGACAAAAATATTTACAACAAGGGGTGGTGAGGGACAGAGTCTCTGAATTAAACAGAATACTCTCACCCAGTCAAGAGATCAGGGCTAGATCCAACACCGTTTTTTAGCTCACTGCACCATCCCAGTTTCAGAACCTGGCTGTATGCAAATTAGTCTGTTCCTGTCCCAGTGCATGATGGGAACAGGGCAAACCAAACTACAAAAGCCAATTCTTACACTGGGAAGGAAACAAGCTACCGGGGACCGGTTTCTGGCATTTCAGCCGTCTTCGGCCCGGCTTGCTTGAATCCTGATGGTGCAATGAGCAAGGGACTCACATCTGAGTATACCCTTCCACGCTTAGGGTGGACAAAAATATTTACAACAAGGGGTGGTGAGGGACAGAGTCTCTGAATTAAACAGAATACTCTCACCCAGTCAAGAGATCAGGGCTAGATCCAACACCGTTTTTTAGCTCACTGCACCATCCCAGTTTCAGAACCTGGCTGTATGCAAATTAGTCTGTTCCTGTCCCAGTGCATGATGGGAACAGGGCAAACCAAACTACAAAAGCCAATTCTTACACTGGGAAGGAAACAAGCTACCGGGGACCGGTTTCTGGCATTTCAGACGTCTTCGGCCCGGCTTGCTTGAATCCTGATGGTGCAATGGATCAAGCCCTGATCTTTGGACTGGGTAAGAGTGGTCTGTTTAACTCAGACACTCTGTTCATCACCACCCCCTTTTTGTAAATCGTTTTTGGCCACTATAGGTGTGGCAGGGTATACTCAGACATGAGTCCCTTTCTCACTGCTCCATCAGGATTCAAGCAAGCCGGGCCGAAGAAGGCTGAAATGCCAGAAACCGGTCCCCGGTAGCTTGTCTCCTTTCTGGTGAAGAATTGGCTTGGTAGTTTAGTCTGCCCTGTTCCCATGATGCACTGGGCCAGGGACAGACTGATTTGCATATAGCCAGGTTCTGAGCTGGGATGGGGCAGTGAGATAAATAACAGTGATGGATCAAGCCCTGATCTTTGGACTGGGTAAGAGTGGTCTGTTTAACTCAGACACTCTGTTCATCACCACCCCCTTTTTGTAAATCGTTTTTGGCCACTATAGGTGTGGCAGGGTATACTCAGACATGAGTCCCTTTCTCACTGCTCCATCAGGATTCAAGCAAGCCGGGCCGAAGAAGGCTGAAATGCCAGAAACCGGTCCCCGGTAGCTTGTCTCCTTTCTGGTGAAGAATTGGCTTGGTAGTTTAGTCTGCCCTGTTCCCATGATGCACTGGGCCAGGGACAGACTGATTTGCATATAGCCAGGTTCTGAGCTGGGATGGGCAAGTGAGATAAATAACGGTGATGGATCAAGCCCTGATCTTTGGACTGGGTAAGAGTGGTCTGTTTAACTCAGACACTCTGTTCATCACCACCCCCTTTTTGTAAATCGTTTTTGGCCACTATAGGTGTGGCAGGGTATACTCAGACATGAGTCCCTTTCTCACTGCTCCATCAGGATTCAAGCAAGCCGGGCCGAAGAAGGCTGAAATGCCAGAAACCGGTCCCCGGTAGCTTGTCTCCTTTCTGGTGAAGAATTGGCTTGGTAGTTTAGTCTGCCCTGTTCCCATGATGCACTGGGCCAGGGACAGACTGATTTGCATATAGCCAGGTTCTGAGCTGGGATGGGGCAGTGAGATAAATAACGGTGATGGATCAAGCCCTGATCTTTGGACTGGGTAAGAGTGGTCTGTTTAACTCAGACACTCTGTTCATCACCACCCCCTTTTTGTAAATCGTTTTTGGCCACTATAGGTGTGGCAGGGTATACTCAGACATGAGTCCCTTTCTCACTGCTCCATCAGGATTCAAGCAAGCCGGGCCGAAGAAGGCTGAAATGCCAGAAACCGGTCCCCGGTAGCTTGTCTCCTTTCTGGTAAAGAATTGGCTTGGTAGTTTAGTCTGCCCTGTTCCCATGATGCACTGGGCCAGGGACAGACTGATTTGCATATAGCCAGGTTCTGAGCTGGGATGGGGCAGTGAGATAAATAACGGTGATGGATCAAGCCCTGATCTTTGGACTGGGTAAGAGTGGTCTGTTTAACTCAGACACTCTGTTCATCACCACCCCCTTTTTGTAAATCGTTTTTGGCCACTATAGGTGTGGCAGGGTATACTCAGACATGAGTCCCTTTCTCACTGCTCCATCAGGATTCAAGCAAGCCGGGCCGAAGAAGGCTGAAATGCCAGAAACCGGTCCCCGGTAGCTTGTCTCCTTTCTGGTAAAGAATTGGCTTGGTAGTTTAGTCTGCCCTGTTCCCATGATGCACTGGGCCAGGGACAGACTGATTTGCATATAGCCAGGTTCTGAGCTGGGATGGGGCAGTGAGATAAATAACGGTGATGGATCAAGCCCTGATCTTTGGACTGGGTAAGAGTGGTCTGCTCAATTCAGACACTCTGTTCATCACCACCCCCTTTTTGTAAATCGTTTTGTACCAGTTTTGTTCATCATTTTAAAATAGAATGTTTCTGCATTGGTAACATTATAACCTGCGAAATATGAAAACTTTTCATAATAAGTTTTTGAGCTACCCTTTGGTGGTGTAGGACAGTGCTCCCATTGATGATATTTTAAAACATTTCTAGCAAAATAATTTCTATGTAAATAATGATGAGCAAAATGACTGTAACAGTACATTTCTTCATAATTTGAAGAGCCCTGTAAGTAATCATGATTAGAAAACCTTGCAGACATTTCTAAATCTGACATCATGTTAGATACAGTCTCGAAGTCCCAATCATCAGTATATGATATTTGTTGTTGCAAAGTCACTTAAGGAAACCTTTAGCTGATATGGATACCGCAGCAATTCAACCGGCAATCTCATAGTCCGTTTTATCCCATGCTATTCCTCCTGCTATAGGTGTTGCTGTGAGTTTCACATCCGAAAATTCTCTTTTGGTGATGTGGGAAGACTTGTGTGGTTTCAGAGTCACGTTGATGTTCTGACTTGCTGTGTCCATTTTAATGAAATTTCCATCTATTATTTTGCTCAAGCATAAAACTGATATGAACCAAAGTAAAAGAAAAAATGCACCCAGCACAATCCACATCTCTGTCCATGGTGAAATCAGGTACACTTCTCCAAGTTGTTGAAGCAAGGCCTTTATTTTAGATGAACAAGTCTTTTTTCCATTCTTTTCTAGTGATTCGCTTTGATCTTCAGAAAAGTCATCGAATTTTATGAAATAACCAGAGGCAGTTCTGCTTATTGTCCCAATTGCTTCAGGATTTTTTAAATGATAGACACTTGTTTCTGGTTCTTCATTATCGGTTGAGATTTGTTGACAAATATTCTTTAATTCTATTTTCATATAATTTAGAATTGGAGTGTCTTTTTCCTTCATTTGCGTTTTGAGAGGCACTAGTTCCACAGCTTTAGAGCATTGTTCATATTCTGCCTCTGTGATCTCATTGAACTTTGTTAGTGTCTTATTTTCTTCCTCTCTGTATGTAGCATGATTTTCAATTGTAGTGCTTCTTGGGACTCCAGTAGGTCTGCTACATATTATTGGCCACATTCTGTGGTTTTACCAGGTCGATGGATACAACCCTATTTGATTTTTTACCAGCAAGAGGCGGTAGTACGACTGATCTTGTTCCACGAATTTTCAAGACAGGTACTGGTTGTCTGTAGGAAGGCCCAAATTCCTTCCTCACCGCTATTTTTTCTCTGACCAGATCCCCAACTTTTGGAATCCAGACAGGTCTTGCTGGGACTGGTGGTTTTTCTTCAGTGGCGTTTGGCTCGATCTTAGTGTTGCTCAGGCTGCTTCTTCTTTTGTTTAGGTCCTGTAAGATAGCCAAACGATCTTTCACATCAAAAGTCTTTTGTTCTTCCACTGAAGTCTGACTGTCGAGGTCACTTACGCACATTCTAGTACCAAACAACAGTTCATACGGAGTGATTCCCCCCAGAGAATTTCTTGGCAGATTGTTAAGACTACGTTGGACACTTGTTAAATGTTTGACCCACCTAACACCAGTACCGAATACCATTGCCGTTATGGATTGCTCTATGTCTAGGGTTTAACTTTTCACTACCAGGCTTCCCTCAGGAAAGTAGTGAAGAAGTGTACCACAATGTTATATCATGAACCGGCCTGGCCTTCTTGAAAGCTAACACAAGCTCTCAACAAAGTCTGGTCTGAGCACAGCACAACAGTTGTGTATCTGCCTCTCTAACTCGCTTAATCCTTTATAACAGTCCTTGCGTCAGCCTGGTGAGGTTTAAACCTTTTACTCGTGTACCGTCCTAACTTTGACGGGATCTTTTCTTCCCTTTTTGTGTGAATATTCTGAAGGTAGAAAACACATTTGATGGGACTGTTTTGTTGTTACCTGGTTTCGTGTTGTGGTCCGGGGAGGCTGTGCCTGATTGTTTGCACTGGAAGCAGTCATTTTTATATATATTTGCTTCCACACTCATAGCCGGCCACCAGTATCTTTCCTCTAATTCCGTTATGGTGTCACGGGTATTACGGTGACAAATGCCCCAACCTTCGTGTGCATCTTTTATCAGATTCACCCTCCGTTCCTTGTTTGGCATCACTCGGTCACCCACTCCAGGGATTCGAGCGAAAGGGATGGAGTTCGCATCAATTATATATTGATTTTCTATTGGATAGTGTGACGGTAAAGCCGCTAAATTGCCTGTCATTGACACTCGAACGGCTAACAAAATTTCTCCGTCTATATGTTTACTGTTATGCTCCATATTGTTTCCGGACGCCTGGTGATTGGTCGTCCTTGCGGCTGTTTCAGTCAATGAATTCCCTGCAACGTGAACGCCATCACGCTGATGACTCAGTGCGTCAGTCACATGAGCCAATGGTAGTTTTCTCTTTAAGAGAACCACCTGTTCCCACAGCTTTTTATGCGGTATTGTGCAACCTTTTCGATTTTTAAAGTTCATCTCTGCCCAGTCATCCAGATCTCTGTTATAACACTTCGCACAGTAGTACGACTCGCACACTATTAGTGTGGGGAATTCGCGATCGGTACATTCCAGTACCATCTTTAGTGCGTGGACTTCAGCTCGCTGAGTTGTCCCCTGCCTGTGTATTTCATGTTTTGTGATTATTGGCTGGAGGATCCCATTGTGCCAGCATTTCTTTGTCACACAGCTGGTACCCCTACCTACACCATTCATGATTCCCTCTGGAAACACTTCTGAAACTGTGTAAATCCAGTATTTGTATGATTGTAATGGCAGAGTATCTTTTGGCATCGTGTACATTTCTTCGTAACTTAGATTTCCTAGTACTTTTAGTCCTTCATCAAAGAAGTATGCGGCATTATCTTTGGTCAGTGAATCAATTAGTTCTAGCCAGTCCTCTTCCAGGACTGCTGTGTACCATTTCACAGGTCTAGTTAATAATTCAAGGGACACCACGGGTGAGAACAGTCTTATTCTCATTCTCCCCATTAAATGTCTTTCACTGTCCACAGCCGTTCGAATAGCTCTTAGGACCTTCAAATGTGTTGGTAGTTTCCTTTCTTTCTGCGTATATAAGTGAGATTTGAATCCGATTGGGACCATCGCTCCATCATTCAGTATTACATATATGAATCCTTGTTCATTCAAAATGACCTGGATCCTCAGATCATAATCTGTGTTTCTTTGATGTAGATTCATCTCTGCTTGCATTTCTGCATGCATTGATATCATTATGTCTGTATGGACCTTCGTCCAGGACTGTGGATCATACGTTGGTTGATCCAAGAGTTCTAATTGTGACATTCTGTGTTTATACTCTGAAACATAGTATTTTCCAATTTTTAGGAAACCTAATAGTGCCTTCAAATTTTTATGCGTCTTTGGTACTTCTAGTCCCACGCCTTTCATTAGGAAGTCGTCTGATAGACCTTTGCCTTCCCCTCATATTTCGTAGTCCATAAAAAGGACTGTCTGGGTGCAATTCTTGATTTCTTAAAATTGAATCTATATCCCTCAGCAGCGAAACCTAGTATGATTGTGGTAACTCTTCTTAGGTGAGTGGCTAAGTCATCGTCTGTGAAATAAATGTCATCTACGTATGACACATCCTCTTCATCATATTTTGCAGTAGTTCTGTAACTCTTGCTGAAAACAAGCCTGGGCTATTCTTGAACCCCTGTGGGAGTCTACTGAATTGCCTTTGAGCTCCCAAGCTTGAGAAAGCGGTCAAGTACCTGTTTTCTTGAGCAACATTCTGACAAAAGAATCCATTAGAGATGTCTAATGTTGTTTTGTATTTTTTGCGCACAATGTTATTCATTAGTGCAGCACTATGTGAATTTTAGTACTGCAAATGTTTTACAACAGGTGTTTAAATGTCTGTAATCTAAAACTAAACGATATGTATTGTCTGGTTTAGACACAGGAAACAAAGGATTGTTCATTGGTGAGGTGCATGTTTCAATCACCCCCTGGTATTCAAGTTGATCTAAAATCTCCTTGACCTGTTTTTTAGCTTCTTGCTTAATTGGGTACTGCCTTTGGGCAGTTGGCTGAGTCTTAACCTCGATTTTATGTCGTGGCAAATCCTCATCCCAACCAACATGGTTTTTATACAAGACTGGTGCTAAGGCTACAGCCCATTTCCTTGCATAAGTGTGTATTTTATGTATTGGAACATTTTTAGAGAATGCTGGCCTAATTATTACTTCGCCATGTGGGCACTCCCTCACAAATGCTGGTGGCCAATCCTGTTCTGCTAATAGGATGTCATACCCCTGGGATCGTTTTTCTCAAAAAAGTGACTTTATTTTCCTAGTTATGTCTCCCTCTATACGGATTGTAGTCTCATATATTCTATGGGGGACACTCACTCTTGTGTCAGCTGTTTCGACTTGAATATACTTATTCGTGTCCACTGTCGTCAGATGATTCATCACGCTCTTGCGAATGATGGTAATCTCTGCTGCGCTGTCTAGCATCGTCAGGGCCCATTCTCCGTTCCTGAGCTGGGTCCTCAGGATCTTCGGCATTTTTTATCCTAATGCTGGCTACCTTCTTTTTGTCGTACTTTACTTTCTTATTTTGTGCAGTTGTTTCCTTGTCTTTGGACTTGGTCCGCTCCCCTTTCTGCTCTGAGTTTCCTCTCCTTTCTGATTTCTTTGAGGAATTCTGAAAATATTGAGAGGAACGTGTATCATAATTTTGATATCTATCAGGCTTTTTCAGATTATCTCTATTTCTAAGATTATATCTTATTTCAGATGGTTCCCCTTTGGGTGACCGATCTACCCTGTCAGGAGTCCTTTTCCTTCTCTTGGGTGATCTCCCTCTTGGTCTAATTTCTTTTTCCCTGGGTGTAATATTTTTATTACCTTCCCATTTATTTTTTGGAGAATTCGAAGTGTTTTTTACAAATGACTTTTCTGTGCTATCTGGTAGTTGGGGTTTTAGTGGTTTCCCACCTAAACTATCTCTACCCAGTTCTTCATAGCATTTTTCCATTATTCTGGCTAGTTCCTGGGGCTGATCCTCCTCATCTATTTCTCTCAACCTATGGCGGATTGCTACAGATGCTGCTTCATCTCTTACATTAGCTAATATTATAGCTGATACCTGTCCAGAATTTTTCAGTAATTTCATACCTAAATTTAGTGCTGGTTCTGGGCCATATTCATTCTGAATTTGCTTCAGAATGTCTGGTATTACCGCCATGTGTTTTTGTATAGATTGAAGCAAAGACTGTACCCCAAGTGTCGCAGTCCTCTACATGTGGTGCAATCCCCATTGGTAGACAGATGGTCAGAATTCTATGTTTTTCATGAGGTGTACTGTCAGGAAAAACTGCCTCTATCTGTGTGATTTTTTTGTGCTAGCCAAAATGGTATTTGTTCCCATTTTATTTGTAGTCCCCTGATGAGGGGTCTGTTGTGGGAGTCCTACTGTCGGGTGGAAAGTTAAAGTCCTCATGACATATTGGACTAATTGTCTGTGAATTTTAACTAGTTCTTTTAGCTGGTTAATCCCCTCATCCTTAGACATTTTCCTTACGTCTGGATGTGGTGTGTAGCTGGCTAAAACTGGCCAAGTTGCTCCCGGTCTCCCTAATGGACCGAGCCTTGTTATGTGTTCACAGTGTTGTAGGGCACCCCTAAACCAAAGCTCATGCTGTTGGTGAGTTAATGGAATCTCGATTTCCTCATGGGGAACGTATTCCGCTGGTGTTTCACCTGGTTCATAGTAGTGAAACTCTTTTCTTACTGAATTTACTTCTGGGAATTTTATCCATGAATAGAATACCTCTGTTTGCCGATACTCGTGTGCCTCTACTACAAACACGATTGTTCCACCTCTCGGTGTTACACCGTTGTTTATTAATTTGTAAGTCAAAATGTTCCTTATATTTATAGGAATGAGTTTTGCTTCTGCATTATTTTGTAAAATGCTATTATCAGCTTCTAATAACTGTCTAGCAAGTTCTCTTGCGTTCTTGTTTTCGTCGTCCGACATTATTTATTAAATTCAGAGTAGGATTCAAGGGAACAGATTAGGTGCACAATATTTTGGAACACTGTATCCTTCAACGTTGAATAAACCAAGAGCGTCCCTGTAGGAGTTCTTTGTCCTACTCGACTCTGGCGGATATTACCCTCTTACCCACTCCAGACGTCTATGGAGTATTTTGGATAATATGAGGGGTTGAGTGAAAAAGCACGAGTGAGTAACCCTATTTCTAGCGTTAGATTATCTATCGCCTTACCAAACGTTTGGGCGCCTTGTAGTGTAGTTCCTATTATCTCCATAGGCATCTGCGCATTGGAATAATATCGACAACAAAAGACCAGTAACTGAGGTTACAAAGGGTCCCCCGCTGACAATATTAGAATTAAGGGTTTGCCAGCTAGCTCAGAGGTCACTAGAAACTTTCTCGAATGTAGGATAAGGTATTATAGTGCCTACTTAGACAAGAAGAGATTTAGCTTCTGACAACCATAAAACATGACAACTTTGTATCTCCATGAGTTAGGAGTAAATCTCCAGAGTCGTGAAAAACAATAGAAACGGTTTTATTCACTCAATCATGCATTCTTAGTTTCACTCGAAAGTGTAGAGAAAGAGAGACGGGCGTTTTCAATAAAAGGTGTTATTTATTGAACAGTCTGTTTTCTCACACAGGAGAAGTGAATTGCCACAATAGCAATACTTATAATAACATATAGTGCATACAGTAAAAAGAGTAATATAAAGTAATACTGTAAAAGCATGTTATCGTTTCTTAGCCATAACACGCATCTAAAACATATCCTAAAATCTATACAATAGAAAGCTAACTAAAATAGCTAAACCAACTCGACTGATGTAATCTACCTTATGCCTACCCCGTGTTCCTAACCTAAGTCGTGAACGGGAAAAGATAAGTGAGAACTTAAGTTAAGTTTAAATAGTTTCTCTGCCAGATTTATTCTAAGACCAAGAATCATTCTCTGTGGCTAATCAGCTCCATACCTTTGTGTAGAATGTGAGAGGTCTGGAATCTCTTGAACTCGATATCCTGGCAGCCGGCTGTGGCAGGCAGGGAACACCGGAGCTGGATTTTCTCGGCTGGAGAAAAAGGCAGCTTCTCTGTCAGTGCGTCAGGAAGGAGGGTCGGCTCTCGTCAGGTCTTGCATCTGCTGGGCTTGGGACGAGGTCAGTTGATCAGCTCCAGAAAACCACTGCGTGTTTGACTGGACCAACCTGGCTGCTTTTATACTAGCTAGGTGACTGGTTTGACGCACAAGTTTGGACATATGGACGTCACTAGGTGCATGAAATGCGCAATGCTGTCAAGGGGTTCGGGACAAATTAAACATGAAGTGCGTAATGCTCTCCAGGGCTTCAGGACAAATCAATACTGGAGGATTAGGAGTCTCCCCTGAGGCTACAGTATGTTCGTCCTGTCCCAGAGCCGGTTTGTATTCTCTAGGGGCCATGTAGTCAGAGGATAACGTCATGTTATGTCTGTGCTGACTCGGACTATATATGGTAGTGATTATTATAACCATATAAGGGAATTACTGGATTAGGACCTTATTTGGGCATGAATCTCTAAATCTAGATTTGGGGCCTAGATAAATACATAACATGGCTGTCCCTGTCTGGTGTGTGGTTGTACCTGTCTGGTGTGTGGTTGTACCTGTCTGGTGTGTGGTTGTACCTGTCTGGTGTGTGGTTGTCCCTGTCTAGTGTGTGGCTGTCCCTTGGCTGGCGTGTGGTAGTCCCTTTCTGGTGTGTGGTTGTTCCTGTGTGGTTGTCCCTGTCCGGCATGTGGTTGTCCCTGTCTGGTATGTGGCTGTTCCTGTCTGGTGGTGGTTGTCCCTGTCTGGTGTGTGGTTGTCCCTGTCTGGTGTGTGGCTGTCCCTTGGCTGGCATGTGTTTGTCCCTGTCTGGTGTGTGGTTGTTCCTGTCTGGTGTGTGGTTGTCCCTGTCTGGCATGTGGTTGTCTCTGTCTGGTATGTGGCTGTCCCTGTCTGGTGTGTGGTTGTCCCTGTCTGGAGGGTGGTTGTGGAGGAGGTAAGGGGTGACTGTGTAGGAACAACAATCCGTAGTTGATGGATCAACAAACCTAGCCATGGGAAAGGGTTCACTTAATGAGTGGAACACATCCCTGTCTTGAGAAAAGAAAATTCTTTTCTTGAGTCCCCTCACTCACCAAGGGTTACCCCTAGGTGTCATGCTTCATCATTGGGGCCATCCCAAACAGCTACTGTCTGGGGCGTGCTGCGACTTGTGGATTTACGTAGGAGCAGTTTTTGTTGACATATGTGTGGTGTAGTGTAGGGGGAGTGGTGCAGGTGACATTAAAAGTTACCTAGCTAGTGAGCCTATACTTTATTCTTGCTCCTAGTTGGTAAGGATTCAGAGGAAGGGTGCAGAGGAGGTGAGGTCACATCATCCTTATCAGAGATTTACCCTAAAATAGCTTCATGTTAATGGCTCTCCAAAACTCGGAGCCGCCCACTTCACCACAGCAGGTCTTACGGTCGCTCAGTGTGTTTACTTTATGTCACCACTAGGAAGATTTGCCGCTTTATTAACTTTCACTTTCCACAATGAGCTGCTTCTGTTCTGTTACTCTGCATATTCCATATCACCCGAATAGTGGCCATTGAAGCGAGATTTTCGGATCTGATTTTTGTATCAGAGTCCCACTGTTTTGACTTATTTTGTGTTTTTTTTTAATTAATTTTTTTAATTTTGTCTTCTCATTTATTCAGCGTGCAGTCTGCAGCTGTCCACATCATTCTGGTGCTGGGTGCTGAGGGTCACTGCCTGGGTGTTCAACCCTTCAACCCGCCATGCCCACCTGCCACACGGACTGCCTGGAGCGGCCCCTCTCCAGGGTCTTCGGCCGCCTGGGCGCACTGATCACCAGGCATCCCTGGTGGTTCCTGCTGGTGCCCGTGGTGCTGGCTGCAGGGCTGGGAACTGGGTTCTACTTGCACAAGAGGCTGTCCAATGACATCAATGAGCAATTCACTCCCGTCATGGGGCCCACCAACGACTCTGGGCTCTTCTCGGCACAGAGGCTGTACACCGAGGTCACTTACGCCTCCCTCACTGCAGTGACCAGAGACAACAATAATATCCTGACCCCTGCCGCATTCGAGGAGCTGCTGAGGCTGGACCGGATGGTGAGAGCTCTCCATGCGACTAGCATGAACCTGACCTTAGAGCAACTCTGCGCCCGCAACGGGGACTCCTGCGTGCCCCCCATCCCGCTGCTGCGCGAGGTGCAGGGCAACCCTGCTGCCACCCAGAGCCTCAACATCACTAAAGTAAAATAGCAATGATGGACGCCGGCCCCCGGTAGCTCCCAGGGGCGTTCTCCGAGTGGCCCCGAATCCGGATGACGGAGTGTGAGGGGCGGACTGAGGACCAGTGCATCGCGGGCCCGGTCGGGGCCTAACGGGCCGGTGCAGAACGAGCTGGGGTGGTCTCCGGTCCCTCGGAGACACCTGCACCCGCCATAGACTTGCGGCCCTGTCTGACGCTGCGGGCGTCCCTGCGGGAGCGACGGGCAGGCCAGCAAGCTGTCTGTCTGAGGAGTTCATCGAGGCCCGGCGCGGTCATACAGCCCAGGAGCCCCAGACGGGAGAGAGCGATCGGCCCTAGCCCGCGCCGCCGCGCGCGGCCCTGAAGACCCCGGGAGAGCGAGGGCCTGGCCCGGTGAGTTGCGCCTGACAGTGGGCAGTGGGGGCTCGACGGGCCCTGGGCGGGAA
This sequence comes from Lissotriton vulgaris, assembly GCF_964263255.1. Lineage (NCBI taxonomy): Eukaryota > Metazoa > Chordata > Amphibia > Caudata > Salamandridae > Lissotriton > Lissotriton vulgaris. The sequence continues at coordinate 61,320,229 of NC_141685.1, read as the reverse complement.
GGCCGCAGCACAGGGTGGACAGTGCAGTGCCGCAGCTACAACAGGCCCGGAGAAGGGAGCAGCTGGGCTACCACTGGAAGACCCCCATGTTAGGAGGCCCCGCCGGTGACATGGAGCACTTTGTGGCACAGCGCTGAGGCGAGAGGGGCACGACGCGCCCGCTGGGAAGTACCCCCGTCTGGCACCGCCGCGGCGGCAATCGGTGGCACGGGGGCGGTGTCCCCCCAGAGCAGGGCTGCGCCTGGGACATACGAGGGAGCTGCAGGGGGGCGCTGCTGGACTGCCTGCCTAAACAGGGCCAGCCTGTCGGGATCGGGAGTCTGGGGGCTATGCATATCCCCCTGGCCCCCGGGACCTGAAACCTCCGGCTTGTAACAGGCCAGGCGTGGACCCCCTGCCCCGGCACTGGCGGTAGGCCTCACACAGAGTGCATTGGGAGGCTGGTGGTGGAAGCCCGAGGCGCCGGGGGTGCTACAGGCCGCAGAGCGCGGTGCAGAGGCATAGTGTGGAGGCGCGGAAGGAACCCCGAACGCGGGGGCGGGAGGCAGTGGACCAGCAGCAGCGTAGAGAGAGGCATCTAGCCACAACCTAGAGGGGTCTACGCAACCGAGGATCGCACCGGACATCCCGCAACGGCCGCACTGGTGTCCTGGCGCAGACTGGCCCCTCACACGGCAAGGGAGCTGGCTTGAACACTGAATCAAAGTTGTGCACACAGAGATAGGATACAGCAGGTGCCGTCACAATGGTGAACGCTAACCGCAGAGGGGGCCGCTCCATCACTGACCTCCTGGTAAAACAACCGCAGAAGGGAGACAAGGCCCAAACTGCATCGCCGTCGTCCACACCTGCCGCGAGCGGCCGTGGGTCCCAGGAGGAGGCCCCAGTCACGAGGTCCTTCCTTGAATCCCTATTCGGCACGCTGCGGGAAGACTTCCAGACCCTAAAACAGGAGTTGATGAGCGACCAGAGGGAACTACGCAGAGACCTAGATGGACTGGGGGAGAGAGTGGCGACGATGGAGGACTCCAACCAAGTCCGTTGTGAGGAACTGGTGCATCTCCAACAAGAGGTCCTGGGACTCCAAGATCAACAACTGGACCTCCAGGCACACAATGAGGACTTAGAGAACCGCTCTCGGCGGAATAACATTAGGGTCCGGGGAGTGCCATTAAAAGCAGAGGGGAACAGCGTCACCATGTACCTACAAGATTTGTTCCGGGAAATACTCGGGGAACCCGCGGACTTCCCCATCCGCATTGACCGGGCGCACCGAGTGGGTCTGCCGCGCAGGGCCCCTGCCCCTCCTCCCGATATACTAGCTTTCCTCCCAGACTTTCCACTCAAAGAGAGGATTCTCAGAGAAGCTCGCCAGTCCCAGCCTTTCCAGTTCAAGGATGCATCTGTGGAACTCTTTCAGGACCTCTCTGTGATAACGCTCCAAAAGAGAAGGGAGTTCAAAGTTGTCACCACTTTTCTGAGAGATAAGGAGGTGCCCTACTCCTGGGGTCACCCGTTCCGCCTCATCTTTCGGTGGGACGGAACCCTACACCAGATGCGCTCCCTCCAGGACACCTGCGCTCTCCTAGGGATAAAGTTGCTGGACCAGGACCACAGTGAAGATGCTAACACGGAATCGTCGCAAGAAAATCAGTCTTGATCTCGGAGTGACGGCTGGCAGAAAGTTCGCAATCGGCGACAGAACAAATCACGCACCCGCCTGGACCAAACAAGGATCGCCAAAGAGCACGCTGCCGCAGTGCAGGAGGTGGCGAAAGATACTGCTGGGCCTCCCTAGAGCAATCTTCAGGGGGCATATTTGGACAGTAGCAATATGGCAAGGGGCGGGGCGGGGGGCCACGAAGGTCGCCGATTCCATATCCCCAGTCTACTTTTGTCTCCACAGGTTTGGGTCTCATCGGACTTCGATCACTCTACAGGTCAGTGCTCCGTTTGACTGACCTGGGACTATGATTCTCATTTGGACTTAATTGGTTGGGTTTGGGGGGGGGGGCTGTGGGTGGGTTTAGGGGGGGGGGAGGTAAGGCGCAGTTGGGGTTGCCAGGGGGGGTTCTTTTTTGGGGTCGGGGTTTGGGGCAGGGTGGGGGGAGGGGCCCCCTTGTCCACTAGCGCTGAGAGGTACCATTTTTCCCCTCCATCCTTCTTTCCTCACATACTATTTGGCCGCACACATAGCACTCCGGTCCTTGCAACATGCACGGGATGACTCGACCCCTGACAGTTCTCTCGCTAAATGTGAGGGGGCTTAATAATCCGAACAAACGCAGAGCAGTACTCTCTTTCTTGAGGAATTCGCAAGCAGACATCTGCCTCCTACAGGAGACACACCTGCTGTCCAAAGACCACCATAGGCTTAAATCTTGCTTCTTCCCAGAGCAGTTCTTTTCATCAGCAACCAAGAAGGTGGCTGGTGTGGCGATCTTAGTGGCGAGATCCTTTGGAGGCCTAGTATTGCAAAAAGAGACAGAGATCAAGGGTAGGCTATTGGTTCATCGCTTCTCAGTGGCGGGGCAGACATTGCTAATAGGCTCAGCGTATGCACCTAATGAGGGTCAGGAGCGCTTCCTACACTCAGCGCTAGAAGCAGCCACGGCCAACACTCACCCACACTTACTGATCGGGGGAGATTTCAATCTGGTATTTCACAACGCGGCAGACCGCTCCAATCAGCGCTTCGGTCAGGTTGGGGCGCTTTCAGCAGCAGGACACGCACATCTAGAATGCCTGGGCTTGGTTGACCTGTGGAGACTATCTCATCCCCGCGCTACAGCCTACACACACTACTCAGCGGCCCGTAAATCATACGCACGGCTCGACTATTTCCTGTGCTCTACCCAGCTTGCAGCGCGCGCAGGAAGTGGAGATCCTCCCGGCCTCACTGTCGGATCACTCCCCGGTGGTGGCGTCCTTTCTGGTACCAGATGCCCCCAGACCGCAACGACACTGGCGCCTGCGTATTGGTCTATTACACAACACTGCCACGGTGGAGGCCATCACAACTGCCATCAGCCATTTTCTTGTTGACAACGCTAATGACGACACCTCCAAAGCCACTCAATGGGCTGCACTTAAGGCAGTCCTTAGGGGTGAATTCATCTCGGTGGCTGCAGCCGACAATAAGGAACGCGCGCAGAAGAGGGCTGAGCTTATGCAAAGGGTGGCAGAGCTGGAGCAAATGCACCAGCGCACGGGGGCTGCCAGAGCCTGGCGCCAGCTGTGTGCGGAGCGGAAGATGCTGGCGGCCTTAGATCAGGATGTGGCGGAATTCGCCGCCATGCGCCTGAAGCATGCCTACTACACCGGGGGGGATCGTTGTGGGAAACTGCTGGCGAGTAAGCTGAGAGAGCAACGTCAGCGACAACACATTCAAACTATTCAACAGAGCGTAGGGGACCCGATCACTGAGGATGCCGCTATAGCAGCGGAGTTCGGTAGCTTTTATGCCAACCTATATGATGCAGACACCCTGGACATACAGGCGGGCAGCGATTATCTAGATGGGGCGATCCTCCCATTGTAGAAAATTAGAAATATTGATGTACATAAGCAACGTTCATTTCCCTTTTCCCACTCCTCTCCCTGCACGCACCATGAATACCGTAAAGCATTGACTGCATCCCTCTGCCAGCAAAGGCCTGTACCCATGTGTACATGACAGCCATTTTAGGCACCCTGGCCTTTTGCCCGCCTAAGATTAGAATCACCGGCTTCCCTTCTGCGCGTATTTGAAACCCCCCCCCTCTCTCTCACATGCATAAACCATGAAACCCTCTCCCTCTGCGCGACCCTGCCCTGAAAGGCAGCCCTTCTGCTTGACCCACGCAAACCCCCCATTTCCTCTTGAAGAGGCATCCTTCGCCTCAGCTGACATAGCCCTCCCCAGCTGCACCTGACTGCCCCCGCTTTCTCATGCATGAGTCATAAGATCTCTCTCTCTGTGCGACTCTGTCCCTGTGCACACCCTGGCTCCCCCTTCCCCTTCTCCCTCACACGGGCAAGTCATAAACCTTCTTCTGCAAGACCCTGTCCTTGGGAGTCACGGCCGCGCCTGACACACCTCCTTTCCTTCCATGAATGCCCCTCTGTTGACAAGCCTTCCCTCCGCGCTCGATTGTCCACGCGGCATGAATACCACTCCTTTGATGACCCCTTCCCCCGAGTCCGACTGACCACACATGTCCAAGGCCATCGCCTAAGCCAGGAGATACCATTTACTGCCCTTTATTGTATGAAGTCACTCCTCTTCAAAGGACCCACTATTGATCCGGCCACCCCACCCCCTGGGCTATGATCAGGCGCACACATCCTAAACAGTTGACGGAACACTCAGCTGCGTGATTGCCCTCCCCTCTTATCAGCAGGTCATGGGTCCCTATTGTGAACACATGTGGGGTAGGATTGACACGAGGATTATGGGGATGTCTTTTCCTTGTTTCACAATATCGTGATTGTAATGCCAAGTGTTTTGTAAAGTATAAAAGACGGAGTCTCAGCTCACTTGTTAGAGCACCTCCCGAAGACATCTTGTTTCGTGTCTGAAATGACAGGCTCTCCTCATGAGTAATAAACTCTGTTCTTGTGATTCCTGCCCCCAGCGCCCGTCTCTTTATTTGGTAACTATTTAGAATGAGAACTAAGAGGCGACTTGCGCCAGCAGCCCGGGCATCGATACTAATATGGGCTCCCCTTCAACAATTGGCGTCCCAACGCGGGGTCCATCAGTGACATAAGGTCCAGTAAGAGAGATCCAGACGAAGAAGTGAACATCTAAATGATTGGAGTATACCTGCCTTGAGAGGGCCCTCGTCCGGCTGCCGATCGAAAGAACTTCACCGATTCTGAACGGACCTCTCTCGAGTGACCTATTGTCCTGACTGGAATCCCACAGGAATGCTACACGGAGTAAGAGAACGATCGGGCGCTGGAGGAGGAAGATGAAGAACTGTCCGTATGGTCCGGGTAAGATTAAGTAGGGTGTTTTTACGCCTGATTGGTAGGGTGGTTCTATCCACCTGATTGATTGATTGATTGTATTGGAATCGGTATTTGTATACTGATATTGTTGGTATTGGTTCATTTAGCTTTGGATGCTACTTGAAATATTGGTTCTCTTCTTGAGAACGAGACATTCTCTGTTTGCAAACGGCGGTGAATAGGAACGTTCGTCCCTCTTTGCAGATAGAGAAGGGTAGGTAATGCAGACTTTTGTCCCCGTTGTAATCCGTCATGCCTACTTTTCTCCCCACTGATTGTTTGGAATCGATTAATAATCGATTATTGCTCTTTGAGATCTTCCCTGTCTACAAACAGAGACGAATAGAAATATTCTGTCCTCCTTTATGGATAGCGAAGGGCAGGTAATGCAGACGTTTGTCCCCGTTGTAATCCGTCATGCCTGTTTTTCTCCCCACTGATTGATTGGTTGCCTGGACATTGTTGTACCAGGAATTGTTTCGTTTGAGGTATTTTCTACTTGCAAACAACGTGGAATAGAAATATTCTGTCTAGTCTTTGCAAGTAGTAAAGGGTAGGTTATGCCCCTTTGTGAATTCGTCAGTCCTACCCACTCCCCACTGATTGTTTATTTGGGGGGTAGCTCGCATGGTCCGCCCAGGAGACTACCCTTATGGAGGACATATGTTCCCCGCTCATGGGCCATTTAGTGGAAGTAGACCATCTGGTCCGTCCAGGAGGCTACCCTAGTAAGTGGAAGTACATCGCTTGGTCCGTCCAGGATGATACCCTAATGAAGGAATATATGTTCCCCTTTGATCGATAATCTAGTTCCACCCCGGACCATTTATTGGAGGGAACTCATCTGGTCCGTCCAGAAGTACCCCCAGTGAAAAGGACACATAAAAATATGAAGTAATCACCGTTCCCTACTAACAGAAAGCTTTGGCTCGAAACACGCTAAGGAAGAGAAGGAAAAATAAAAAGAAATCAGGCTAAGTCAGTAACCCCCTGATGAGCTTTTGACTTCACTAAAAATAAGAAACATTAGAAACAGTTCGTAATAAGAAATATTAAAATGGCGAAAATTTGACAGCAAGACAGCCACGAGGTAGCTAGGTTACACTGCCTACTCCTGCTCCAAACATGTCTGCCTCATTGCCCACCACGCCCAAATAACGGTCACATGAAATAGATACAAATCAATAGGTACCTACCCCCATTCCGGAAGCTCCCGAAGTGCAACAGGTCCGCGGTTACGCCCATCCGGAAGGCGAGGCCTCGAGGCATGCGGGGCTCGCCTGGCCGCAGTCGGAAGGGGAGGCTGTGGGGCGGACGGCCCAGAAAACCGTGATGGCCTCTCCTTCTCTCCTCTTCTGCTGCCCTGCAGGCCATGGGGGGGGGGGGGGGGGGCTGTCTTGCCTCAGCCACCGACCACCCCCCCCCCCTCTCACTCTCGCCTGACCCGGCCTGCAAAGAAGGCCAAAGCTGAGGCAAGGACGGCGGCGCTTACAGGTAGTCCCGCCACATGTCGACGCCTGGACAATTACAGGTAGTCCCGCCACATGTCGACGCCTGGACAATTGTAGGTAGTCCCGCCACATGTCAGCGCCTGGACAATTGCAGGTAGTCCCGCCACATGTCAAAAGGGGGGGGGATGTCTTGCCTCAGCCACCGACCCCCCCCCCCCCCCATCTTCATCGCCTGGCACGGCCTTACCGAAACACTGGAGCCGGAGAACGGCGCGGGGTCGCTGGAAGGGGGAGGTGACGCGAACGAGCCTCCCCCACCTCCCTTCAGGTGGAGGCTTCCAGCGGCACCCCAACGCTCTTTGCTTAAAGAGGGTCCACATCGAAAAGCGGTCTTTTGCCCGGGACGAGCGCACGCCCCATGCCTTCTCTCCTCAACTTTGAAGATTCTATGAGAGCCGGGGGGCCCCCCGACCCCTCCGCATGGGCGCCCCTGTCCCCCTCACTGGGAGCCGCGACATCGGCGCACTCCTGCCTGCGCCAGCCTCAGTTTGGAAATGGCTAAAATACAGCCAAGGCACCGACTTGTTCAGTTCCGGAGGAACACCAGAATGACCCGGTAGGAAAAATTGTTGCCGCCCTCCCCACTCTTTGACTGATGGTCCATATTGTTAGACTGTTACCACATTGCGAAAAAGTTTTTGAACTACCAACGGAAGGTTCTGGTCCAACCACGAGTCATTGGAGACATTCTGACTGTGCTGGAACCTGCCTGACCTCGCCCAAAATGGCGCTGACACAAAATGAGACTTTTTAAATAAACCTTGTTGCACCCTGATTGCGCAGCTTTTTGCCCCGAGATATGTATGCAGTTTTTGGACAATGAAAGTAGATATGAAGGATATTGAGTATGTGCTTGGAAAAGAAAGCCATATAAGATGGATATTGATTATGTGCTGGGACAATGAGCTGATTTAGAGTGGGTACTAATAATGTGTTGGAAGCAATGAATTGGTATGAAATAGGAACTGATTGAGCATTTGGACAATGAATTGGTAAATATTAGATCTTGAGTAATAGTTGGACAGTGAGATAAAATTATTGAAAAAAAAAAAAATAGCCGAAGAGAAGGAGGAAGGGTAAAAAGAACTCAGCCCATGGATAAATAGGATGTTAAAAATGCGCAGCATGCGCATGAAGATTTTTGTTTGGCCAACGACTGTTTTGTGTTTTGTCGTGAACGCTTTTGTATGTAACACATGTACTGTCTTCCCTTGTCTGAGTTTGTGTGTATGTAATGTACGGATTTATGTCTTCCCTCTGTCTGTGTTTGCGTGTTACCTGACCCCTGTCGTTCTGTGTTGTGAGCGCACTAAATGACCTATTACCGTACACGTCTTTCCCTCTCTCCCCTCGATCTCTCTCTCTCCCTCTATCTGTCTCTCTCTCTCTCTCTCTCTCTCTCTCTCTCTCTCTCTCTCTCTCTCTCTCTCTCTCTCTCTCTCTCTACATGTCATATGTGTACTGAATAGCTCGTTTAGATTGCGTACGACTCTCACAAGCTATGAGAGTCTCCCTATTTCCTCTTCCTTTTTATGGTAAAATCGTGCCTCACTGGCACCAGTCTGATTGGATACTTATTGAACGCGAAGGTGTTCAGAAAAATTGACCGAAACTAAAAATGATCATATCTCGCCATATTACTACCTCTCCTTTCTACAAAATGAATGAACTCGAATTGGCTGAGAAGGAAAGGACAGGTAAAACGACTAAGGTCCCCCAATCTGGCCTTTTATAGGGGAACTGTATGTCAATGGCACCTTATTTTTCTGTTCACCAGAGACGAACACCAACGTCTAGATTGACCCCCAATGCCCAGACTGCCCCACCCCCTTTTGCACCCAAGCGCGAGCGCCCGAAGCATCCCCGCTCCATTTGACAGACCCCAGCTGCTGTCCCGGATATAAACATGATGACCATGAGTAACTGTCGTCCCTCGAGAAAAACCTGTTTTGCCCCGACTCTCGATGATAGCGCCCCTGCCCTGTTTGAAAAGGTTAGCCAGCCTTGAAGGGAAATGTTCCGAAATATTGAATTTGATGGAATGCACAGTTGATGGAAATATTATTTATCCTCACTTGAGTTATAAATGGGACGATGAATAAACTTGGCATGAACCCAATAAGAATGCCGACATATGCACTGCCTGGTAATAAGACCTCTGACTGTGACCGATGAGCGTATCTCCCAAGTGCGTGGGATTGAGGGAGGAATTCACATGCATAGATGTCTTCTTCTGCCAGTTCTCTAAAAACTTGTTTTGTACCTATTCAAAGATTCACGATCACCGAAGGAGAAGGGTCGGACGTGACGTACAGCCTGGCTGCAGATCTTGAGACACGTGTGACCTCGACCAAAGGTGGAGCTGCAGAGCAACAAGATACGGGACGAGACAGCAATTTCAACGTGGAAAATGAGAAATGACGGGCCGCCCTGAAGCCCTCCGTCTGCTAACCCACGTGTGCCTGGAGTCTCCGTCCCCCTTCTTTGGGCCCGATTGATGGGCCTGCCTGCTTGTTATCCTTTGCTCCCTTGGTCCCTTTTGTGTGTCCCAGGAACTCTGACCCAACTCCGCCCTCTCTCCTATCGACTATTTGAACCACACACCCTCTTTTCCACGTGACTTATTGCCGAGAGGAAGAACTGCATTCAAGTGGGAATAGGGTGTTGCCATGGAAATATAGGTGCCGAGCATAAGGCGCCGCTAAACGGATTGTTTAGGGAACAGGACTGTGGTCTAACAGCAGAGGACTGACTGCACCCTGCAACGCGTAAGGATAGACCCGAGCTGGACCTATAGCTCCACCGCCGGTGCTCAACAGCGCCAACGAAAGGACACGGACTAGAGCCTACCAGTGATGGCTCACTGCTAAAGAGACACTGTGACGAAGAGATCTTGTGTATTGAACTGAATTCCGCCCTCAACTACTTGGTCAAGATGTTCATTGGTCACATTTTTAAGTCAGAAACATTTATGCTATGTAGTGCTTTAAAATGATAGGAACTCGACAAATGCAATCTCCTATGTGCTGCATTCTGCCAAACACATCAACTGTCCATGATTATATGCCATATGTTAGTATTGACAAATGCTAATTCTTTGACCGCACCTGTTTATATGTACCCTCATCGATTACGAAAATGAACTTTGCTATGTAAAAAGGGGCGACTGTAGAAAATTAGAAATATTGATGTACATAAGCAACGTTCATTTCCCTTTTCCCACTCCTCTCCCTGCACGCACCATGAATACCGTAAAGCATTGACTGCATCCCTCTGCCAGCAAAGGCCTGTACCCATGTGTACATGACAGCCATTTTAGGCACCCTGGCCTTTTGCCCGCCTAAGATTAGAATCACCGGCTTCCCTTCTGCGCGTATTTGAAACCCCCCCCCTCTCTCTCACATGCATAAACCATGAAACCCTCTCCCTCTGCGCGACCCTGCCCTGAAAGGCAGCCCTTCTGCTTGACCCACGCAAACCCCCCATTTCCTCTTGAAGAGGCATCCTTCGCCTCAGCTGACATAGCCCTCCCCAGCTGCACCTGACTGCCCCCGCTCTCTCATGCATGAGTCATAAGATCTCTCTCTCTGTGCGACTCTGTATCTGTGCACACCCTGGCTCCCCCTTCCCCTTCTCCCTCACACGGGCAAGTCATAAACCTTCTTCTGCAAGACCCTGTCCTTGGGAGTCACGGCCGCGCCTGACACACCTCCTTTCCTTCCATGAATGCCCCTCTGTTGACAAGCCTTCCCTCCGCGCTCGATTGTCCACGCGGCATGAATACCACTCCTTTGATGACCCCTTCCCCCGAGTCCGACTGACCACACATGTCCAAGGCCATCGCCTAAGCCAGGAGATACCATTTACTGCCCTTTATTGTATGAAGTCACTCCTCTTCAAAGGACCCACTATTGATCCTGGCCACCCCACCCCCTGGGCTATGATCAGGCGCACACATCCTAAACAGTTGACGGAACACTCAGCTGCGTGATTGCCCTCCCCTCTTATCAGCAGGTCAAGGGTCCCTATTGTGAACACATGTGGGGTAGGATTGACACGAGGATTATGGGGATGTCTTTTCCTTGTTTCACAATATCGTGATTGTAATGCCAAGTGTTTTGTAAAGTATAAAAGACGGAGTCTCAGCTCACTTGTTAGAGCACCTCCCGAAGACATCTTGTTTCGTGTCTGAAATGACAGGCTCTCCTCATGAGTAATAAACTCTGTTCTTGTGATTCCTGCCCCCAGCGCCCGTCTCTTTATTTGGTAACTATTTAGAATGAGAACTAAGAGGCGACTTGCGCCAGCAGCCCGGGCATCGATACTAATATGGGCTCACCTTCAACACCATCCCTGAACGAAGCAAAGGCAAGGTTTTTAGATAGGCCCATCGGCCTGGAGGAGGTCATCCCAGCGATCTCTCGCCTCAAGTTAGGGAAGGCCCCGGGACCGGACGGCTACCCGGCAGCCTTCTATAAAAAATTCTGTCACCAGGTGGCCCCCTTGTTACGGGACCTGTTTAATACCTTTGATCAACCCGGAGCCATCCCTCCGGAACTGCTGGAAGCCGCAATTTCGGTGATACCCAAGCCGGGTAAGGACCCGACCAGATGCGGTTCCTACCGGCCAATATCCTTGCTAAATATCGATCTTAAACTGTATACCAGTATCATAGCGAGCCGGCTAGGCCCATACATGCAACAGTTGGTGGACCCAGACCAAGCCGGGTTCATTCCCCAGAGGCAGACGAGCGATAACACCAAGCGCGTACTTCACCTGATCGAGGCCGGTTCCCGGACAAAGCCGGGCTGCATGCTCCTCACGGTTGACGCTGAGAAGGCGTTCGACCGAGTACACTGGCCCTATCTTGACCTGGCGTTACAGCGATTCGGCTTTGGGGCTACTCTCAGAAACCGCATCTTCAACTGCTATAGGCAACCTAACGCTACGGTCAGAGTGAATGGCCATACCTCTCCACGATTTTCGATCGGCAGAGGGACCAGACAGGGCTGCCCGCTTTCCCCCACTTTTATTTGCGCTCTACATGTAGCCACTAGCACAGCGAATTAGGCAACACCAATCTATTAGAGGCATCCCCTTTGGCGGAGATACCCATAAAATCAGTCTGTACGCAGATGATATACTGCTGTCACTTATGGACCCAATGCAATCCTTGAGGGCACTCATGATTGAGCTGCATACCTTTGCCCAGGCCTCGGGCTTTAAAATTAATATGGATAAATCGGAGGCATTGAACGTATCCCTGGCCCCAGAGGTGTTCGCGGAAGCCAAGGCCGAGTTTGACCTGTGGTGGTCTACATCTACTGTCCCCTACCTGGGGGTACTGCTGGCACCTACGATACAGGCCACAGTGGAGGCCAATTATGCCCGACTTGGCGCACGCCTCGCCGAGACTCTTAGACGGTGGAAACACCTCACTCTGTTCTGGCTAGGCCGCATCGCGGCTATTAAAATGACGCTACTCCCACAGGCCCTATACATCTTCCAGATGCTGCCGCTGCACCCCCCGCTTGGCTGGCTCCAGAAAACGCAGGCGGATCTGTCACGCTTTGTTTGGAATGGCCGTCGCCCCAGATTTAAACGCCAGATCGCCACTCTTCCTCCTGCACACGGGGGAGTGGGGCTACCGGACCTAGCCCTGTACTTTCAAGCGGCACAATTACGCACGCTTGTAGAGTGGTATCAGCTGGAATCCAGCAAGCATGGGCTTTTTCAGGACCAGGCAGTGGCCGGTCTGACGCTTCAGGGTGTGCCCTTCCTACCGCGGCACCACAGACCGCCCAATCTATATGCATCGTATATCACTGGCACTGTCATGAGAGTCTGGGACAGAGTAGCTGTCCGGAGAGAGCTCACTTCCTTTCCCGCCCCGTTAACACCGATATTTGACAACCCGGAGTTCACCCCTGGCCTGGATACACAGGCATTCGCAATGTGGAGGACTACGCATTGCCGAGAGATAGGCCATATGTTTGATCCTCAGGGCATCCTCCCATTTTAGAAGGTGAAGGAGGCCTATGGCATCCCGGAAACGGACCGCATGCCTTACTTGCAGGTCCGACATTGGGTCCTGAAGCCGTCGGTCAAATCAGGAGGGCAGCGTTTTCTCACCCCCTATGAAAAATGGCTGCTTACGCGCACGTCGGAAAAGAAACTGCTATCGGGCATATACCAACACCTGCTTCTCACTAACAAATACACCTACCGCGCGGGACAGGCTAGATGGGAAAAAGACCTGGGACGGCAGCTCACACGCAAAGAATGGGAGGGGATTTACCATAGAGCCCGGCACTCGGCCTACCACACAGGCCTCACCGAGACACTCACAAAAGTGGCCACCTACTGGTATCACACCCCCGAACGCATACATCGCTGGGACCCCCACGTCAGTGACCGTTGCTGGAGGGGTTGTGGAGGGTTGGGCACGCTGGAGCACCTGCTGTGGAGTTACGAGCACCTGCGGACATATTGGACTCCTATCCTTGACCTGATAGACCTCCATTTAGACACCCAACTCCCCCGATTCCCTGCCTATGTGCTACTGGGGCTCCCCAATGCATTGATGTATCCTCTAAAGTCTATGAGAGGGAGGTTAATGGCGCTTGCACTGGGGGCAGGAGTACAGAACATTGTGGCCCGCTGGAGAGACCCTAAGCCGCCTGAGCAGGTGGGTTGGCTGCATAGGCTATGGACCATTCTGGGAATGGAGAAACTTTCTCTGACTGCGGCAGGTAGAGGAGACGAATTTGCGGAACTCTGGCGGCCTTTTCTGACGCTTCTCACTGGGGAATATAGGGAATTAAGCTGCCCCAGATACCTGCGACTGTTGCATCTGGCAGACACACCTCTCACAGAGCCTAAGACCAAGCATAGCAAAAAGACTCCCCGGAAGTAAAGCTCATTTTATGAGGTCCTGACCACGGTCACTGTTTCCTTTAGTGTTTCCTTTCTTTTACCTCGGCGGACAAGGGGGAAAAGGGGAGGGGGAAGGGGTGGGGGGGGGCGAGTTGGGGGGGTTTCTTTTCCTTTTCGCAAATACTGATTTCATTGTTGTTGCACCCGACTGTTTGTCAGTCTTTCATTCGCGGCCGGCCCAGTTGGGTTGTAGGCGGCTTGCTGTGTTAAATTGCATCGTGAAACAACTGCATTGCCGTTAGCGCAGCAACTGTACTGTCTTAGTTCGGCCCCTGCTTCCAAAGCATTGGTTGGTATATTGGCTTTCAATAAAAAGATTTAATACTAAAGAAAAATAGCAAACTGTTTGGAAAGCATACACAATTTAAAAGACTGTTTTCATCACGTTGGGTAATTTTCAAATCACCTGTCATTCACCCATGCTCACTCGAATAAGGAAGGGACGAGATATTTGTAGTTAAACGGCAACAGTCTAGTAAGAGCGCTCACTTTACTCTGCACATCGCTGCATATAACAAACACCAGTACTCCTTTTTGGCTAACAAATTTTTCAAAAAAGTGTGTCACAACACAAGCACACGCAGGTACGATATTTTCATATTCTCATACTGTTGCAGTACAGTATTAAATCAGATTTCTGAAATCCTAGCTTAGTTGACAAGTAGTTGTTTGATCACATCACTGTCGCTCAGAAGGACACAGAGAAAGGCTATTTTCATGCAGCGTTTCAAACCACACATCTGCAGTTTCAAGGCGTTGTAAATCACAGGAAGTGCCTTTACTAAGCTAATGGTACTGTGCCCAAATGGTAGATTCGTCTTGATTTCTCTAAAGAAGGAAAATAATGATCTTCAAATGAGTCACTATACATTTACTATTATAAAAGCTTCAATTCTCTTGAGTGCCTTATTTTCCTTTTCATAGTGCTTAAGAAACACTGTTTATCTTTTCTGAGCACTGCAAATAAAACAAGTGGGAGCGGTGGGGGGAGTGCGAGAGAACACAGCTGATTCCCTTGCGGGAGCGAGCAAACATATGTTGCCAAAGCTCGCACCTGCATGAGAATAGCCAAACGTGCAAGCATTGCCACTGTAACGATTTCACTAGGTCTTTTTCCTAAGAAGCGCATGCTCGCTGCGTAGGCGAGACCTAAAAAGGGGGTTAATAATAGGGAAAAAGTAACTGTTATGTGTTTAAGTCCCTAATATTTTGTCGACATGTTTCGAGGTGTCCCCTAAACCTCTTCTTCAGGACCACATGGGGCCCAGTCCCATGTGTACCACTCCGTGACAAACCTATAATAAAGAATATTGTAATACAATCAATACAGATGCACACCTACTACGTGGGCATCAAATAAAATACATACAGCTTAATTAGACTTGTAGTATTTTTTTTTAGGCAATAATGAGCCTCATGGTCAGCCAGGGTGGAGGGACCTGTAGTAACCTTGACTCAGCAACCCTGCGTCGCTCTGACCTGCTCATTCCCAGGGTTCCCTGACTGCCCTGCCAGCCCTGCCCTGCCCAACACTGCTGTGTCAGTCCTGTCCTACCCACCTCTGCCCTGTCAGTCCTGGTCCTGCCAGCTCTCTCCTGCCAGCCCTGCCCTGTCAGTCCTATCCTGCCAGCCCTGTCCTGCCCTGTTCTGCCAGCCCTGTCCTGCCAGCCCTGCCTGGTCCTTCCAGCCCAGCCCTGCCCAGCTCTGCCCTGTCAGTCCTGCCCTGCCAGGCCTTTTTATGTCGGGCCAGCCCTGCCCTGCCCGGTCTTGCTATCCCTGCCCTTACCTGCCTTCCTGGTCCTGCCAGCCCTGCCCAGCTCTGCCCTGTCAGTCCTGCCCTGCCCAGCCCTGCCAGCCCTGCCCTGCCAGCCCTCTCCTGCCCTGCCCTGCCCAGCTCTACCCTGCCAGCCCTCTCCTGCCCTGCCAGTCCTGCCCTGCCAGCCCTGCCCTGCCCGTTTTTGCCATCCCTGCCCTGCCCAGCACTGCCCTGCCCTGACCTGCCCTACCCAGCACTGCCGGCAATGCCCTGACAGTCCTGCCACGGCCTGCTCTGCCAGCCCTTTCCTGCCCTATCAATCCTGCCTTTCCATTTCCTGCCCTGCCAGCCCTTTCCTGCCCTGTCAGTCCTGCCACAGCCTGCTCTGCCAGCCCTTTCCTGCCCTTCCAGCCCTTTCCTGCCCTGTAAATCCTGCCTTTCCCTTTTTTGCTCTGCCAGCCCTTTCCTGCCCTGTCAATCCTGCCTTTCCCTTTCCTGCTCTGCCAGCCCTTTCCTGCCCTGTCAATCCTGCCTTTCCCTTTCCTGCCCTGCCCAGCACTGCCCTGCCCTGACCTGCCCAGCCTCCCTGCAATGCCCTGACAGTCATGCCACGGCCTGCTCTGCCAGCCCTTTACTGCCCTTTCAATCCTGCCTTTCCCTTTCCTGCCCTGCCAGCCCTTTCCTGCCCTGTCAGTCCTGCCCTTCCCTTTCCTGCCCTGCCAGCCCTTTCCTGCCCTGTCAGTCCTGCCACGGCCTGCTCTGCCAGCCCTTTCCTGCCCTGTCAGTCCTGCCTTTCCCTTTCCTGCCCTGCCCTTCCCTGCCCGCAGACGCCAGCGTTTGGCGCCAGGCCCGGGACAGGGTAGAATTACACGCCCATTACCGTGTTTATCCACAAAGGCGTTCACTGCAGAGTTTTAATATTAGGGTCTCTTTGGAACAATTGTTCCAGAGCTTAATATTTTTAATTAGCTTAAACCAGGCGATTGAGAGGGAAAACTCGTGTGAAGCAGAGATGGTGAATTGTTTGTGACACGTTGTTTGCGATAATTCTACAGCCTGATTGTTGTCCTGATTGTGAATATCCGGGCAGCATATTGTCTTTACGTTTGTGAAAGTTAGGACGGGGCCTTGAAACCCCACATGATGACGTGTAGCTGCATAGTGTGACTCGGCAGCAGTGGGAGATTCACTTTCTCAAGTGACGTATTCCATACATTAAAGGGGTAGAAATGGATCAGGACATTTCCCTCATTGATGAACACGAGCCTCGTGTGTAGCGCCTCGTGTCTGGTGTGTGGTATTAAAGCGCCTCGGTCCGAGCCACAGTCCTGCCCCCGGGGGTGGGTGGGGGGGGGGGGCCTCTGGGCAGGTCCAGGGGAGCAGTGTCACTCTTCGGGGCCTGTGCATAGCGCCCCGAGGCTCAGGGCGGAGTCAGAGGCGCTGTATGGGGTGGAATGAACTCTGGGCTCCTCTATCCTTAATGAGAATCCTTCACCGAGAGGCCTGTCCAGAGGAGGAAAGGCCTGTCCAGGGGAGGGGCAGAGGTGGAGAGGCCTGTCCAGAGGAGGAGGAGAGGCCTGTCCAGGGGCTGCAGAGGAGGTGAGGCCTGTCCAGGGGCTGCAGAGGAGGTGAGGCCTGTCCAGGGGTGCAGAGGAAGAGAGGCCAGGTGAGGCCTGTCCAAAGGGGTGCAGAGGCGGCGAGGCCTGTCCAGGGGTGCAGAGGAGGTGAGGCCTGTCCAGAGAAGGTGAGGCCAGTCCAGGGGTGCAGAGGACGAGAGGCCTGTCCAGGGATGCAGAGGAGGAGAGGCATGTCCAGGGGGACAGAGAAGGAGAGGCCGGTCCAGGGGTCAGAGGAGCAGAGGCCTGTCCAGGGGCTGCAGAGGAGGTGAGGCCTGTCCAGGGGTGCAGAGGAGCAGAGGCCTGTCCAGGGGTCAGAGGAGCAGAGGCCTGTCCAGGGGCTGCAGAGGAGGTGAGGCCTGTCCAGGGGTGCAGAGGAGGTGAGGCCTGTCCAGGGGTGCAGAGGAAGAGAGGCCAGGTGAGGCCTGTCCAGAGGGGTGCAGAGGAGGTGAGGCCTGTCCAGGGGTGCAGAGGAGGTGAGGCCTGTCCAGGGGTGCAGAGGAGGCGAGGCCTGTCCAGGGGTGAAGAGGAGGTGAGGCCTGTCCAGGGGTGCAGAGGAGGAGAGGCCGTTACAGGGGTCAGAGGAGCAGAGGCCTGTCCAGGGGGCAGAGGAGATGAAGCCAGTCCAGCAGTGCAGAGGAGGAGAGGCCTGTCCAGGGGTGCAGAGGAGGTGAGGCCTGTCCAGGGGTGCAGAGGGGGTGAGGCCTGTCCAGGGGTGCAGAGGAGGAGAGGCCTGTCCAGGGATGCAGAGGAGGAGGCCTGTCCAGGAGTACAGAGGAGGAGAGGCCTGTCCGTGGATGCAGAGGAGGTGAGGCCTGTCCGTGGATGCAGAGGAGATGAGGCATGTCCAGGGGTGCAGAGGAGGAGAGGCCTGCCCAGGGTAGCAGTGTCTCTCTTTGCGGCCTGTGCATAGCGCCTTGAGGCTCAGGGCGGAGTCAGAGGCGCAGTAAGGGGTGGAATGAACTCTGGGCTCATCTGTCCTTAATGAGAATCCTTCACCAAGAGGCCTGTCCAGGGGTGCAGAGGAGCAGAGGCCTGTCCAGGGGTGCATAGGAGGAGAGGCCTGTCCAGGGGTGCATAGGAGGAGAGGCCTGTCCAGGGGTGCAGAGGAGGAGAGGCCTGTCCAGGGATGCAGAGGAGGAGAGGCCTGTCCAGGGGTGCACAGGAGGAGAGGCCTGTCCAGGGGTGCAGAAGAGGTGAGGCTTGTCCAGGGGTGCAGAGGGCGAGAGACCTGTCCAGGGGGGCAGAGGAGGTGAGGCCTGTCCAGGGGGGCATAGGAGGTGAGGCCTGTCCAGGGGTGTAGAGGAGGTGAGGCCTGTCCAGGGGTGCACAGGAGGAGAGGCCTGTCCAGGGGTGCACAGGAGGAGAGGCCTGTCCAGGGGTGCACAGGAGGAGATGCCTGTCCAGGGGTGCAGAAGGGGTGAGGCTTGTTCAGGGGTGCAGAGGGCGAGAGACCTGTCCAGGGGGGCAGAGGAGGTGAGGCCTGTCCAAGGGTGCAAAGGAGGTGAGGCCTGTCCAAGGGTGCAGAGGAGGTGAGGCCTGTCCAGGGGTGCAGAGGAGGTGAGGCCTGTGCTGTTGCGCTGTTCCAATGAGGTGCAGAGGAGGTAAGCATTGTTCAGGAGAAGAAGAAGATGGGCGGCCTGTCCTGTGCTTGTGCGAGTTTAGAGGAGGTGGGGCGTGTCTAGGTGGGATGCAGAGGACATGATGCCTGTCCAGTAGGGTTGCGGAGGTGGTGAGGCCTGTGCAGGGGTGCAGAGGAGGTGAGATTGGTCAACTTGGAGGGGAGTGCAGAGAAGAGGGGGTCTGTCCAGGGCAGGCAAGAGAGGTGAGGCCCATTGTTGGAAAGTGGATTATTAGTTGTGGTCAATATATATCTACCACTGACAATAATACCACAGACACAATATAGGGCTCAGAATAGGTCTCATACAAGTATTCCCATGCTCAGAGACAGGTATGTAAAGCATTTAAAAACACCAATTCAGTAAATAGTTAAGACAGAACCCACAATAAAAATCCAACACCAATTTATGAAAATATGAAATATGTTTTCTTTTAAATAACATCAAAACAAAAAAATACAATTTAGGGAACCAGAGATATGATTTTTTAAAGATTAAACACCTTTTAGTGCTTAGGAACCAATAGTCACTTCTGGATATTTGGTCGCCTCTGACTGGGACAAGGTCAAAGTTTGAGGCCGGCGAGATCGATCTCTGGTTGGATACACTAAGTGGGAGGCCCGTCAAGATTTTACCTTCACACTTAGAACCTTTCCTGGAGGATTTCTCACCAGACGCCGTGCAACCTCCTCCAGCAGGCTGGCTTCAGTGAGGGTTCGCCGGATTGCCTTTCTGTGAGAGTCCGGTCTCCGTATGGAGCTTTTTCACAAAAATTCACCAAACGTTCCCAAACATCTGGAACTTCTTCCCAAAGTTCCTCTTGATGGTCCAAAGTGTCAAAAACACAACCCAAGGGTCTGGAATCTCAAAAATGGCCCTTGAAAGATTAGGACCGCAATTCCCACAATGCACCTGGCCAACACCCTTAAAAGTCCACTGGATTCACTCCAGGCAGGGGACTCTTGGTGGAGTTGATGCAGGTGAGCTCTTTTAACCTGTAGCTTGCATGGAGCCCACTCTTTATTCCTCTTGAAACAAGGTACATTTAAAGGGCTGTAGTTCGGATAACAATAAACAACTACAACCGCCAATACTGCCACTTGTTTTTCTACTTCAGAACGAGGAAAAAGAATAAAACCAGCCCCTCTTAACCACTCTTTCAGTTTGAATTAATCTATTTATTTTTTCAATTATCAATTTTTGTTTCTTTATTCAAAATACAACGCATTACAAAAATGTAAATGTAAGGTGTTTTGTAGCGCGCTCAATTACTACCGGAGTATCCTGGCGCGAATGACCGCTGGGGAACCCGTCCTGGCTTTCCCTGTGAGATGGTCCCATGCTGGGTATCTCCAAGGTGAAGCCAGGCATCCCCGGCGTCTGTGGGGGGCCGTTGTAGAGATGAGGCAAGCTTAATGCCCAGAGTTACCGAGTGTGATCACTGCCCAAAGTGGGCACCGAGGCGAGAATTATCAGTCCGCTGACCCTGGTCCTCGACCCTGCCGCGTCGGGAATCGAACCCTGGTCCCGGGCCGTTCTCAGCCTCCGGGTCTGCCGCCTCTAACCAGTGAGCCACACCTCTCTACTAGAGGTAGACTCAATACAAACTATACAAACTATATACTCAATACAAACTATACAAAATTCCCCACAGAAAATGTCACCCTTTTTGGAACCTAATTAGTGTTCCTTTTTCAACAATCTTACATCAACATTCATTCTTGTGTTTGGACTCATTACCACATCATACATACATCCTTCTTTCATTCACTCTAAAACCACCCTGGGGTACCAACAACAAATCTTTTTCTGTGCAAATATAACAAAACATTTTTCCAAAAATACAAACAAAGACAAATACATTTCAAATTTCAAAATAGGCCATCCACGATTCAACAAAACCATACAATTCTTGAAATGATGATTTGACTTGATTGGCCTAAAAAAACTGTGGTCGACGTATTTGGAATCCCTTTATTCAAGGGATTCTCCTATGGACCAAGTGTCTCTGAAAAACATGCTAGACCTTTTCTTACTATGCTGTTTTGTGGCTTAATACTCCAATATCCATCTAGGACGACAGCTTGGGACTTCTTACCTTTTCAACCATTCGGCAGATTCTCATGTTTTTTTTCTCATGTCTTATCTATAAACAAAAATTAAATTAAATACACTTGTCACAGTCTCCGTCTTAAATATGTCATGGCATACATTACTGGTCTGAAAAACCAAAGTTATTTACTGCAAACCGCCCAGGCGCGGAGCGCCTGAATCTGGGTAGTCTCTCCAATGTTGTTGTTGTCAGTCTGCTGATGTTCTGAAAAGTGAGGATTGGTTCTATCAGTAACCAAGATCTCAAAAACGGTAGCAGTAACTAAGAACATTTACGGTTGCATCTTCGTATAGCTCTAATGCTCTTCTGTGCGGAATTCTCTCTATGTAGAGTAAGCCGGGTTTCTGAAAATGAAAAAGGGACCAAATGTATTATGCGGCAATGAATTTTGCTCACACGTGCTGAAAGAATTGTCTGTTTAAAAGCTGGTATTATTTCTAGAACAACAAACTCTCTTGCTTTCCAGTAACCGGGCTGAGCATAATATGGCAGAATGTGCTTCTTTTGGTCTTGATATTTTGTCCTTAAACTCAAACTTACTAATTGTCCAAAAATGTTGAGTGTGGGAATATTAAACACATACTGCTCAAGCAAATGCCTCATGTATTAGCGGAAAACGCCGTGTTATGTCTACGCAGTCGGCAAAGCTATTTTTTTCCGGAGCTAGTGAGTGTTTAAAGCTCCGCATATTGTTTTGGGCTCTGCTTAGCGTTGCAAGGTCCTGGATGGGGGAATATATCTTTTTCTTCTTGCTACTGATACAAAACTCTTAACGAATTACAGGGGACGCCGTATTATAGGCAAGCGAACGGCAGAACTATTTACCTCTGGGGCTTGTAAATACTTAAAGCGCAACTATTGTTTTGCTGTCTAACCTGTTGTCAAATGTTGTGGGCTCTACTTGGCGTTACAGGTACATGATTAAAATGCTTAAATACCGCAGCCAGCGTTATCATAATTTCTAGATATTGGCGTTCACCTCTGTTGTCGCGGCCGAGTTCTGCTCGTCTTGTTTGTTATTTTTTCGCGGGTGCGGAAGGACGTATCCTCGCGGTACTTGAACATGAGGAATATCCATTGAATTCTGGGAATTGTAGTCAATACTTGTTTGCGAAAAAGCTGTGCCATAAATACCAACAACACAAAGGTGGATAAGGGCCCTAGGGAGTTTTAAAGACCAAGCATAGACACATTCCTTGGGCTGGGGGACTGTTGGTCATCAAGAACGGCTCCACCAAAAGATGTTCTGAAAAGATTATACTGGAATTGGGTTGCGGATCAGCTAGTTATAAATTCTAGTCATTGAAAATCTACAGCTGCCTTTTTAGCAATAAAAGATGTAGTAGTTTACGAACCTTACCTGGACCTAATTACCCTTCCAGCTGATCGAGCACTGTATTTTAAATTCAGAGTGGGCTCCCTTCCAGTTGGGGCCCTGGTGTCAAAGTGGAAATCAGGTGCCCACACGTCCCCCTTTTGTGCCCGTTGTACCACTAGGACAGAGTCTATACCGCATATCCTGTTTGAATGTCCGGACTATGCTAAACCCAGGAGTTTTTGGCTCAAACCCCTATGTTGCAATATGGGTACGCGTAGTTATCTGGTAGCCCTTCGCATCCTAATGACGGACACTTTCCCTCCCATTGTTTGTGGTGTAGCCAAATTTTTAAAGCACTTTTGGTTGATTCGTTGCAAGAGATTGTCAATAGCGGTTTAATTCGTTTTTAGCTAACTTATTCTGGCATTATATGTCTTTTTATCTTTCTTAAATGTAAATTCAATATTGCTTCTTAACCACATCGCTGCTGTGCATTTTCCCCTCCTGTGCTGGAAAGTGTGATTTTGGTTCTTTCATGACGAGCTCAGCTCGTCATCAGCCCAGCTCCACTGTGCCTCATGACGAGCTGAGCTCGTCATGAGCATGGAAGGGTTAAAAATGTTTTTTCTAGTTTTGTAAATGTTGTATTTTGTGTACGCTTTCAAGATATCTTGCATATCAAATAAAAGCTTCAACCAACCAACATTCCAAAAATATCTATGGGTCTCAGAAAAGGTATTGTACCATTCATGATGCAAATCGAACCAAAAAACAAAAATGAAACCAGGAGAAGAAACAAAGGAAAGGTGGAATGGTCTAATCTGGAGATGAAGGATGTTCCAACTTATCCTCATACGTCACTAATATCCCGCAGTGATAAGGTCTACAAGGAGCCCCAAATGATGAAGGGCGGTATCGAGTGGTGACTGATGGGTATCCTTAAATGTGCAGGTCAGGTTAGGATTAGACCATTCCACCTTTCCTTTGTTTCTTCTCCTGGTTTCATTTTTGTTTTTTGGTTCGATTTGTATCATGAATGGTACAATACCTTTTCTGAGACCCATAGATACTTTTGTGCCCCCGTATACATTGTTTGCCCATAGTTAGTTCTCCCGAAGTCCAATAAAAAAGGGGGAGGGGAATCATTTGCGCAATCATTTGCCCCGATGTATTACATAGCACTATTACTACTCTAATAGATACGTGAAACTATCGCAATCTAGTTCATGGTTGGAATCAACATGAAGTGAACATGTGAGATAGAATCCCAGCACTTTTTTTTACATAGAGCTTAATCGGATGACAATCCTGTCTTAGTCAAGTTAAAATGCTCTTCAAAGAGGAATAATAGTGTTGATCTCATAATTTCTCTGGGAACTTGGATTGTGAACTCAAGATGTCTGTCACGGTTATACAAGCGCAGTCCAGCCTTTCTGGTCACTTTACTGTTGTATAACATGGGTACTCAGCAAAGGATGGTATCTTCTGTTCTCTAAAGCGTTATCCTCGCTGACCAAAAGAGGAGCAACACTAATTATCAAATTCAACACAGCAGTAGGTGGACTTAATGAACTTTCAGAAATGTACCATCTTTAATCGATATCACAATTACCACACACAGTTTCTGCAAGCATAGTGAGCGAGTACCAACCATCGCGAGTTAGTGCAGATTTAGACAATATAGCAAAGTCAGAGACCGGGTAGAAGAGGGCGCGTGTGGTTTTGTGTCTGTCTGTCTTTTAGCGATGCTTCCAGAAATATTTTTTCTCAAAATATTGGTTTTACTAACCATGACATGACAATATAAATACCTAAAATATTAATAATATGCAGAATAAGATTCGCCCCTTGCCATGCTTGCATCAAACTGGGAAACGGGAACATGAATCAGAGGGAACAGAATGGGATGTCACAGTCAATGGTCCCAGCCCAACTGTGCCGAGCATGCAGAATCAAAGGCAGATATATTGTAACATGCCTTCAGTCCCGATGGTCCCACAGCCCAGTGCAGAATAGAACGCCAATTTCTCAATAAATTTAAGATTTCAACAAAATCCTCCAGTGATTAATAACAATTTTCCACAACTTGCATCTACACTAGGAGTTTCTACTGGACTGAATCAGACACAATGACAGTGCCTGAGACTGGAGGAGGATTGCATGCTTGGTGCAGCCCTAGAGGTCACCCAGAGTGGCCCTTTTGTAGAAGAAGTAAATGAGAATCCAGCATCTCTTTTAATCAATAAATGTGCCTCCCGTTCCACAGTCAGACTGACGGGAGCTCACGACCCACCCCTCTTGGGAAAGGAGTCCAAGTTGTAGGCATTTCTAATGAACAACTAATAAGCTGTCAGCAAATGTTCCCGTACAAATTGGGTCAATGATGACCTGGTGGGCTGTCTTACAAAGGTAAAGGACTGGATGACCCTGTCTTGTCTCAAACTTAATGGAGACAAGACAGAGCTCATGCTGTTGGGTCACTTAGCCCCAGCATCAATCGATTCAATCTCGCCCACTTGCCTAGGCTCGCCTCCGGCACCCAGGGATTCCATCAAAAGCCTGGGTGTCTGGTTAGACAGTTCCCTCAAATTTGACCATCAGGCGGCTAAGTTATCAGCTACCTGTTTTGGCATCCTTAGAACCATAAGGAAGGTTATCCAAAACTGCGCTGCCCGTACCTTACTGCAAATACCTAAAAGACAATCCGTAAAAACAGGACTAAAAAGTCTGCATTGGCTTCCTGTCAAGGACAGAATTAGTTTTAAATCACTGTGCATTGCACATCAAGCATTCTGGGATACCGGCCCAACAATCAATCTTCCCTTAATTAATCAGTATCAGTATGCTTATTTGGCAGTTGTGCCCAGAGTAAGAAAAGCACGAACAGGAGGTCGCACTTTCTCACTAAATGTGGCGAAACTATGGAACACCCTCCCTCTTCATCTAAGGTCTAACCCTCAGCTGACCTCTTTTCGTAAGCAATTAAAAACATACTTGTTTAACAGGTAACTCCCCCGTCCTGGTTCTGATTTAACTTAGGCCATTATTCACTCAATCTCTTAATCAACTCTCCCCCTCTGGCCCCGCCATGGGCGAGCAACTGTTTTAGTTCTTAGCGCTTGGACGCCTACGGGTAGCTATCTGCGCTCTATAAAACTAAAATTTGTATTTATGTGTTGGTTTTGAAAACATAAATAAATGGCATTGTCATTTACAATGTCAATAGCTTAATCTCTCGCAAATGCCACACACAAACACACAGACCCACCCACACACACACACACACACAGAGCCCCCCCACACACACAGAGCCCTACACAGAGCCCCACCCACACACACACAGAGCCCCACCCACACACACACAGAACCCCCCACACACACACAGAACCCCCCACACACAGGGAGCCCCCCCACACACAGGGAGCCCCCCCACACACAGAGCCGCCCACACACACACAGAGCCCCCCACACACACAGAGCCACACACACAGAGTCACACACACACAGAGCCCCCACACACAGCCCCCCACACACACACAGAGCCCCCCCACACACACACAGAGCCCCCCCCACACACACACAGAGCCCCCACACACACAGAGACCCACACACAAAGCCCCCCCCACACACAAAGCCCCCCCCCACACACACAGCCCCCCCCACACACACAGAGCCACACACACACAGAGCCACACACACACAGAGCCACACACACAGAGCCACACACACAGAGCCACACACACACACACACACACAGATACACACACACACAGAGCCACACACAGAGCCACACACACACACTCCACCACACACACACAGCGCCGCACACATACAGAGCCACACACACACACAGAGCCACTCACAGAGCCACACACACACACACACAGCCACACACACACACACACACGTAGCCACACACACACACACAGAGCCCCATACACACACACACAGAGCCCCACACACACACGTTCTTCCGGTCTGTTCTGGAAGGACGGAGAGCTCTGGTGGCAAAAGAAAAGCAGTTCATGCACGTGATGTGTGGGCTACACAAGCTGCAATGTTTGGGATTATAAATCGTCTACATTGGAGCAAATTTAGCTAACCCCTCCGCCCCCCACCGCTTGTCAGGAAAGGTTGGTGATATATTAAAAAATCAGGAGGGACCAGTGGACAAAAGGGATGGTGAGGAAGCAAAGAGGCCATGAAGGGTGCGTAAAGCAGTAACAAGAAGATGATAGAAGACTTAAAAAAAAAACTCGAAATAGAAGCAGACAAGAGTGAAAAATATAAAATCAGGAAAGATTGAAGAAATCAATGAAAACCACATGTTCAAAACTGCAGAAAGAGAGATGGAATTATAGTGGAATGAAGGTTGGTAACCAGAGAAGAGAATAGAAAGAATATAAATAAAACGACTTGTAGAGAGGCGAAACTACATGGGATAAAGAAGGAAAAAAGACAACAACAGTCCACAAAAATGTGATGGAGAAAACCTCTGCTTCATTTTTTGGAGACTGCTTGAAAAAGGTAGGACAGGATGAGCAAGAGAACATTAGATAGGCGAGTGCCTTGGGTCCTATTGCAGCGAAGGAAAATGGGCACACTGCCCAACTGGTTGAGGAGTAAAAGGCATAGCTGACGTGCAGTACGCTAAGGGTAGCCCTCTCTCTCCATGTCACCGGAGACAGCGTTTCCACTCTTGAACTTTTGATTAACAAATGACAGATATCAAATGTTTCAGTAGAATCAGTGCAATGTTAGCAAAATTAAACTACAATACCCAGAAGGCATTAGGTTGTCATATGAAAGACTAGTAACTGGAAACAATGTGATTGCACAGAGTGAGGTGGCCACCTGAAGTCTGTTCTTCAAAGCCCTGGCATCACCATTCCTGCTTTGTTAATGGCAGCTACATCCTCAGTAGTCTTCGAGCACTTCAGCTGAACCACAAGGACCGAAAAAACATTACAAATGTTTGAGAAAGGCACGTCCAGTAGTATTTCCATTGTGCAAACATAGCTGGCAGGTAGTGACCCACTCAGCAATAAGCGGATAAAAGGAGCATCTGTTCTCAGTGACACTGTGAAATATTTACAACGAGCAGGAGAATGAGAAAGAGGAAACAGACAGGAGAAGTGGACATGAAGAAGAAAAAAATGTACAAGGGAGAAAGGAGGAAAATTAAAGAAATTGGAAAAGATTATAGATATAGAAATAGAAGGCTGAGAGAATTTGTTGTTTATATATTTCGCATAGTTCACCAATTCCTTTGCCTCTTTGCGGTTTGGGGAATCTCGGAGCGCAGATTATTTCCAGATGGCTAAAGACAGAAGTAGACAGTGTGGATGAAAAGAGGAGACGGTGGGGCATGATGGTGGGCGGGGAGAAGTTGTCAGGCCCGAGGGAGAAGAGAGGGGTGGAGAAGACCGAAAGAGGGCAGGTAAAAGATACTTGGGAGAGAGGAAAGTGGACCGTTGGGGAATGTGAGAGGGGAATATAAGATAGGAAACCTAGGAAAGGAGGACGACCCTGAAAGTTTCTTAAGTTTCACTAGGACAAAAACATAAACATGGATATGCGGAGGGATGCCTGAAACTTGCAGAGCCCTGCCCTCATGTGTACATAACATGGATGTTGCAATAAACAGCGCCTACCTGACCTGGCTCCCGGCAACCAGTAATGATCGGCCCACTCGCTAGCTGACTGACCCCTTGTCGAAAACGATAACTATCGGACTGGCTGAACTGCAGAAGACAGCGGCCAAAACTCCTGCGTGCTCCTCTCCTCACCCCAAACTTCAAAAACAAGCATTGGCAAGGTCAGCAAGTCAATTGGGAGCCTGCTGAAATATTAGGCATGGCACCTGTGTTGTTGCTAATGCTGAAAGGATTGCGTGTGCCTGCGAGTGGGAAGGCAATGCGGTGCAAGCTGCAATGCTGTCTAAAAAACCCACAAAAAAAACAAAACAGAAAGAGAAGGGAAGGGCTGCGGCCACTAATGTTAAATCTTGCTGTACTTGTAAACAAGACATCGCCGGGTCGGTGAAGTGCCCGCGAGGCGCCAATCAGGCAGATCCCGAACTTCGGCAGGCTCCGACAAGGGGAGGTCGAAGGAGGGAGGAAGGGGGAGGCATCTGGGGGAAAGAGAAGAGGTGGGAAAAGACGGGGCAGGAGGAGGACACCAGGGGAGGGATCTTGAAGAGAAGCACTCGCCAAGACAAGAATACGGTGTCCGATAGGGGACACATGCAATCACAACAAAGCCCTGTCCTTTTCAGACTTGGGGGCGTGTTTTTTAGGTTTGAGTGACTGAAGAGGTCACAGAGAGAACCTAAAAAACACACCCGAGTCCGAAAAAGACGAGGCTTAAATGGAGTGACGCCCCTCTCCTCCAATGGCTGGCCAGCATTTACGAGGCCAGCCAATGGAGAAGAGGGGCGGGTTTAAGCCTCCAATAATGTAAACATTAAATCTCGGCTGTGCGAACACTGCTGCGCAGTGTAACTCTAGGCCGAGACCTAAAAAGGAGGATAGTAAAGGACCTAAGAAGAATTAATACTATTGTTGTCCCATGTGGCTGTATTGTATGGTAGAGCATGCAAGGTCCAATGCCAATCTCCTGCTTTAAGGTGAAGAGTCATAATTAATTATTCATTTTGTAGGAGTGTTTTATAAAATTACATTTTGTTGTGCTATGTTTTCATGAACATTCATTGGTTGTTGTAATTTTTACCTCATCATGGACCATGTCAATAATGTGTTCTCTCTGTCTAAAAATGTACTGTCTTGGGATATTTGTTGCAATTGTTTTATTTTACCCTTTTCCAAAATGCAGACTACATGTCACTCCTTTTACTGATTTTGTACATAAAACTTTTCCTTGATTTTGAACTAAGCAGATTCTATCTCAGTTTGCTATTTGATATTATAGAAAAAGGTTTTCTTGTTTCTTAGCTCACATTTGTTGTGGTGGTCTGTCTATTGACTTTACATCTTGAGTTATATCAGAGTCTGGCTTTTGATTTCATTTGAGGTTAACTGTATGTGACCCTTCTACAAATATTATGATGATTATTTCTCTGACTAAGTAACCATTATTTTGAATCTTTAATATGAGCTTACTGCTTGCTGTAACTCCAAAGCTAAATGCAAGGGCCTTTACCAAGGGAGCAGTGCTTTAATGGGCAGTATTGCCTGCTATGGCTGACTATAAGGTCATTACACTGTTTGCCCCATGAGGGCAGAATGTGTTAATTAATAAAACAAAGGTGTCGCAGAGACCGAGGGGGTTGAAACACCTCAGGTACTCCGGTACCTTGGTTTCACAGCTGTTGCTGTGAATGTTAAACAGCTGACAGCCGCATGCAGGACCATGGCGGTTAATTGTTGAACATTCACAGCAATAGCTGTTAAAGGAGGCTGAGGTCAGCCCCTGATTCTCCCTGGGCTCAACTTAACTGCTTTTCATCATTCAGTTGAGCCGGAGAGATGCAAGAGATGAGCAGAACCCACTCCTTCCTTCTTAGATACCAGTGACCCTGCGAGCTACGGGAGGAGGAAGGGGGGGAGGCTCCTGCGTGCCCTGCCGCAGGCTCTATCTTCTGCCTTCTCCTGTCTAATCCCTATATTTCAGAGAGGCAGAGGCTGTGTATTAGGACATTGTAATGTTGAGAGCAGCGGGCCTAGATCAGGTTGTATAGGCTGCTGCTGCTCCGTTGTCTTCAATGGAGATCTAAACATTTCGATGTTTCAAGCTTTGTCTTGTGAAGGGTTAATTTACACTGACCCTCCACATCATCCCTTCAGATAACTTATCAATAAAAAGCGCCAACACGTTGATGCATTGTTGCTTCCATTGCTCAGCATTCGAAATCTGCATCAGCTTGAGCTTGAATTGCTGTTGCTCCGGGAGCATGGTTTGTTTAAATCTAAGAGTCTGGTTGACTGATTTATGAACGGTGGGCAGAATTATGTACAAGGACTTTAACGTACCTTTGCAAACCAGATTGTTTTAATTTGCAAGTTTCATGGTCTGTAAATGGAAAGATGGGGGTTATGAAGACGTGGACTGGGTTGTTAGGGTTGGTTCTCTGAGACTGTGGGTGCACTCTATATTCACAGGGACCTTTTCCAGCAAAGGATCATGGTTCTTGAACCAAAAAAAATATGTATTCATAACCAGAGTTGCTTGACAATGGCATCCAGAGAACAAGAGATTATTTTGTTTTGTAAGTTCAGGACGGTTATTTGTAAAATTTGATGAAGTGTGATTGTCATCTGATGCAAAGCCATTTCTTTACTTCCTTTCAAGATATTCTGGGATGACCAGGCAGTGCAGCGTGGCTGCCACCCTCGGAAGAACAAAATATAATATAACTGTCAGGTAAGGATTCCTATAACTCTTAAGTTTCCTTTTCCCCTGTTCTTCTTTCTCTTTTCCCTTTCTTGATCTCTGTTTTTTTTTTACTCTTCACTTCAACATTTGACTCCCTCTATGCACTATTCTTGTTGTTATCAAACTTCTGATAATCATCTGATGGATCCACATTACTCCTGGTACATGTTGGGAGTGTAGTACAGGTCCAATTCTTTTTAGGTCAGTTTTGCCCAGCAGTTCCTTAACAATTGGCATATTTGTCTCCTCTTCCAGATCACATGATATCATCCTCCCTCTGTCTGTTCTTTCTGCGTATTTTCTCTCTGGATTTGACTTCCATCTCTTTGCGTCCTCCCATCCTGCCCTTTTTTGTCCTGTCTACTACAAGCAAAAGACTCAGTACATGTGCGTGGACACACATGCACACAGGGCTTGCTTTAGGGTGGTGCGACCGGTGGAACTGCACCTGGTGCTGACCTTGGGGGCACTGTATTTAGAAGTAACTTATGGGTTCACAAGCATCTGCTGAAGAGTAGGTGTGGGCTCAATTTGGGTAGTCGTGCTATGCAAAGCTTGGCGAAACGGTAAAAAATCTCAGCGAGCACGCAAAAGTTCAACGAACACAAGGAATTGCTTGTTCCGCCCATTCGCGTTGCTTTTTTCCTGTTCACGAATGCTGTTTGCGTGCTCGGGGAGAAATATCTCACAAACAAGCATTTTGAAAGCACGAGCAAGCAAAAAAATCCTCGAAACCGTCAAATCGCAGAATTTTTGGCAATTCCGTGTTCTCAGCAGAACACGAAATTACCCAAATTCCACGAGCGGAATTTACCACCCAGGCCTACTGCAGAGTTTCCTCCGCCGGTTCCCTGTGGTGAAAGTTGAAGATAGCCTTTTTTCTCTTTCCTCTGTTTTGTGCTTTTCTTTTTTGACCCTTTTTGGTTTCCTTTACTGTTGTGCTGTTCAATAACATGTCCCTTTCTAGATCACTGGAAAAAGGAATAGATTAACAGTCTAGGTGGGCAGGGGAGTAAATGACATCTAGTAATTTATTACAAGAATTACAAATATCTCACTATGTTCTCAGCCGTTGTCACAGAAATTGCCATTTGATAGTGTGGCTGCTTCTGAGAATCTCTGTTTCTTTCTTAAATATTTACCTCTTTTGCCCTCACATCCTTGATTTCCAGTGATCCCAAGCTCCCGATCTACACTGTTTCACCACTATCAGAAATGCAACTCAAACTGATTTCCGATCTTGTTTTTGTTAATGCTTTCTTTGTGCAAAGTATAAAGTCACAAATATTTTGTCTTTGTGTTCATTAACTATTTTTTACTCAATTTCTACAGGTGACAGAAGCATGAACAGAAAAAAGAAGGTTTAAATTTAGTGAAACACAACGAAAAGGATTATTTCAAGGAAAGTTAAAACATTCTCGAGCTCTAGAGAAGAAACACATTCTATGTGCCAGGAATGGTGAGGATGTTGGAGCGGAAGAAACTGGTGAATGTGAAAGTTGTCAAATCCCTAAAGGAAAATGATCATAAATGTTTACCAAGTGTCAGTAACTGAGATTAAGGAGAACATTGGCCACAACTGATACCCATTAAGTTCAGAAAGAATCCCTGGAATATTTTTAAGAATAATGGTCTGTGAAGACACAACTGATACCCACACAGAGCACTTGAGAAAACTCAGTGTTGTAAATTCTGTTTGATGGTTTATGAGAAATGCTTTGGCGACCTAAACCCTCCCCAACAGATCAGCATCCGTAGACGTGTTGTGATGTGACAGAACCGTCAAAAAAACAAATATCCCCGATTAACAAGTGCAAGCTTTTGACTCCGTCTCCTGTGATTCAGAGGAGAGAAAAGATTGTTTAAAAGAAACAAATTGTAAATGCTCTTTCTTAGATGTTGTTTCGGCAAAGATGCCGGATTATCATTTCCAATATAGGAAGATTTTCCCCCACCAACTCTCTTGGGTTGATCCGAGTAGTTTCAAAGTGTCCTGTAATTTCCAAAGTGGATCATGTACTTTTCTTAGCCACTGAGCAAAAAAAGCATATACTGCTACAGAAAGTATAAAAGAAGCCAGTGTTACACTTAACAGGCAAACACTAAAGCCCAAAGACCTTATCAGTGCCTTTAAAACTCCTAAATCAAATGTGATAAACTAGAATAACTAAATGAGACTAATTAAACTAGATAGAATTCACCCGGGCATAACTTGGAGAAAATGAATCCATGAGGAGCATCTTAGTAAATACAAGGGGCTCGTCAGTGAAAGTTTATAAGACAAGTTAGATCAGCGCCTTTAAAGGTAGGAAAATGATCTCCAGGAAAAAAACTGTAATTAGTTAAATATATTAAGAAGAGCATCTGAAATGTATTTTAGAAGTTAATGCTGAGTTGTAACAAACAAGTACATGATCAGAAATCAGATTCAGTCTTAAGGTGGCATGTATCCAGGAAAAAACCCAACTTGGAGAAACAAACAACTCGAATGAGAGCAATGACTGTGAGAACAGCTTTAGTTCTCAATCCTACCTCACTAAACATGAGAAAACTAACTCTGGACGAAAACCCTATCAGTGTCCTGAATGCCAGAAAGGCTTCACTCGCAAATTCAACCTTACGATACATGAAAGAACCCACACTGGGCATAAACCGTATCAGTGCTCTGAATGCCAGAAAAGCTTCAGTCATACATCCAGCCTTACTGTGCATGAAAGGACCCACACTGGGCAGAAACCGTATCAGTGCTCTGAATGCTGTAAAAGCTTCTTTACCAAATCCAATCTCACTGTACATGAAAGAACTCACACTGGAAAAAAACCTTATCAGTGCTCTGAATGCTGCAAAAGTTTCAATCGCAAATTCAGTCTCACTTTACATGAAAGAACCCACACTGGACAAAAACCATATCAGTGCTCCACGTGCCAAAAAAGCTTCCGTTTTAGTGGCAATCTGATTCAACATCAGCAAACTCACACTGAACAAAAACCTTATCAGTGCTCTGAATGCTTGAAAAGCTTCTGTACCAAATTCAATCTCACTTTACATGAAAGAACTCACACTGGACAAAAACCTTATCAGTGCTCTGAATGCTGGAAAAGCTACAGTCATAAACACAGCCTTACTGTACATGAGAGAACTCACACTGAAGAAAAACCTTATCAGTGCTCTGAATGCTGGAAAAGCTTCAGTCAGAAATACAGCCTTACTTTACATGAAAGAACCCACACTGGACAAAAACCTTATCAGTGCTCTGAATGCCGGAAAAGCTTCAGTCATAAATCCAGCCTTACTGTACATGAAAGATCCCACGCTGGGTATAAACTGTATCAGTGCTCTGAATGCCAAAACAGTTTCTATTACAAATCCAGTTTAACTGTACACCAGAGAATCCATACTGGGCTCAAACCGTATCAGTGCTCTGAATGCTGTAAAAGCTTCAGGAGCAAATCCAACCTTACTGTACATGAGAGAACACACACTGGGCATAAACCGTATCAGTGTTCTGAATCCCAGAAAAGCTTCAGTCATAAAATAACTTTCACTCACCATGAGGGAACTCACACTGGGAAAAAACCTGATTAGCTCTCTGAATGCTGAAAAAGTCGGAAATCTAGTCTCACTCAACCTGCGAGAACTTACCTGGAAAAAACCTTGTCATTGTTCTAAATGCCAGAGAAGCGTCTGCTGGAGATTACATTTCATTCAACAAGAGAGAACGCACAATGAGTAAGAAAATGACCCGTGCTCTCAATGTGACAAAAACTTCAGTTGTAAATGTAACCTTTCTACATAAGAGAGACAATGTGGGAGAATACAACGTGCTCACTGTCAACCCTGAGGAGGAGCTTTCAGCATCGAAAAACATTTACATGAAGCAGCCACAAAAACATCAATCCATTGATTGTCCAACAAACCGTCTACTGAGAAAAGCACACAGCGAGGGATGGAAATGCTTGAATTAACCTCATTCTTTTGTAACTATTTGTGGCCTCATTCCATTTAGCGTGTTTTATTCCCTGAGTGTTTATAAGCAATGACTGACCCACAAAGTCCATTTGATACTGAACTTTGAGGCCACGCCCCCAAGGGTCGGGAATGCATGTAACCTCGAACTGTTTCCATCCTTAATGAGCCTCACCAGGGAGCTGCAGCAGGAGTCCCTTTGTCATAGATCTCTATGGGACCAACGTCTGTTCATGCCTCTGCCACTTGATCATTGAGAAAAACGTAAAGTGATGGAATGACTGCTAGTTAATCTCACCAACACCCCACCACATTATTCTCTAGTGTTTGTGCAACTACAGACGAGGCCAGCCATATGCAATCCATTCTTGGCTCCATCGTAAATAGTCCTAATGACTTCTGGACTGAGGGGACATGGCCTCGCATTACAAAGATCCACTTTAGCTTCAGTCCTTTAACTTCCATGTCCTTTTTGCTACAAATGGACCTGCTTCCCATCTGCTGAGGACAGTTTCACAAGCTTTACAATCTCATCAGATACACCCATTAGAGTCTCACAGATAATCACGCCTAATCATAAACTACTATAGGACGACTAAAGCACAACAAAATGTGATTCACAAAGTATGTGCTGTCGTTCTGCCTCTCCTATCTTTTTCTTTGTGGAGTTGCCTGCCTCGACTGCAGAGTTTCCGCACATGTTTATATACTTTTTGTAGTAAATGCGAGAGGGACAGAGTGGGAGTGGGTGTAAAATGGGAAATATTTATGAATAAAGGGGCGGGGCTAAGGGAGGAGTAAGGAGGGGTGTAGGGATGGACAAACACTCACCCACAAAGGAGTAAACCCATTGCTATTTACAAACCACACCTCTACAGTCACAACAGCCATGATGTACCTAAAACAGTTGTAATTGTACCCGAGCTCAGAGTCCAACATCACACATGGTCATCCACTGAAACTGCAACACACTCCCATTATTAATAATGGAGGTACGGATATAAATTAAAACAGCATTAAATGAAATAGTTTAAACTAATTAAATATCGAAACAAATGTCATTCAAGGCAAAAAATATCTAAAGAAAAATTATTTTACAATGTTTTAATAACATTTGTTGAATTGTAACAATAATATAACATTCATTTTTAGTGAAGCATAATTACATATGTTATAATTAATGCCCAAAATCAAATTTCAGGGTATTTCACTTTATCAGGTGACACCACGTTGCAGAGATTTTCATATTTTCAATCCAAATAACAGACTAACATGTCCACCACTCAAATTAATTTCAATTTGCACTATACTAATTCACCACTAATCCTTTAATGGGTTCCGTAGTAGCATGCTACTCTCCGAAAAAGCGTTTCGATGCCCCGTGAGGCGTAATAAGCACTAGCTGGCAGATGCATCAACGTAGCCTTTTGTTATTCCTAAATAGCGATTTTTAAGGAATCGCTATTTAGGAATAGCAAAAGCCTATGCTTGTAGGAAGCGCTATTAAAATAGCGATTCCTAAACATTCCTTAATTGCTACTCGCAAATAGCTAGTCGCAATTAAGGAATGCTGAACCATTCATTCCTATGGGCCTACAGGCCCATAGGAATAAATTGGAGATTGCATGAGCAATTTGCGAGTACCAGTGGGTACTCGCAAATTGCTCATGCCTTTTTGTTAGGGTGCAAGGGTGTCAAAATGACACCCTGTTGCACCCCTGAAATTGATCTCTGCACATTTGTTGCACACACACATGCCCTAAGGGCATGTGTGTGCGCAACATGAAACTTTGAAAAATGCACCAAAGTGCTTTTTTCAAAGTTTTAGCAAATTACCATGAAGTTCAACTTCATGGTAATTTGCTACTTCTATTAGCAAATTCACTATTTTTTTGACTTTCATTTAAGGAATCTCAATTTGGGATTCCTTAAATGCAATTGCAATTTAAGGAATCTCAATTTAGAGATTCCTATAATTGCGATTTTTGCATTTGGGTTGATGCATCCCAAATGCAAAAATACTGGTCGCAAACTGAGCAGATTCTGAGAATCTGCCCATTTGCGACCAGTATTTACTTTGATGCAAATGCCTGTAGATACATGCAATTACAATACAATACATTTAAAAATTATTAATACATATTATAAATGATAATCTCGGTGGGACACCTTTAATTAATCACATATCAAAACAGGATGCACACCTTGTTTATTAACACTTTTAAACCTTCTTCCATTATTGTCAGCCTCGTGCTGACTGGTGAGTGCCAAGCCCAGGAAGCACTCTTTTAATGAAACACCATAGCAAGTGGAGCGACATCTCGCTCCACCCGATCGCACTATTGAGTTATGCCTTCACGGCAGTTACATTCCAGAGAATACTCCATTTTCAACTTGCTCCTCATACTCTTTACTCATTTTCTCAGTTTTAATATGCTTTAATTCCACAGGCGGGGTGATCATGCATTTTCCTAGATTTCTAGTGCTCCCACTGTGTCCATCCGGACCTCTTAAGAAAGAACACGACATAGGCATTTCTTCATTCAGGCGCAGTGTTTAATAAAACCCAATGCATTTCGTGCTTAAAAGCACTTCTTCAGGGGTCACTACAATCAGATAGAAACAGTCTCCAATTAATACATTCTCTGCGTTTGCACAGTTTATCATATACTCAAAATGTTCACAACATTATAAGTAAAAACGGTAATTATTGTTAAGAAAAACAACATTCTTCCTGTCTACCCAAACCATCAACAGCTTGCGTTTTAACCTTAAAATTGAAAATTCACACCCTTCATTCCCTTGTGATTAAATCACTCTATCACAACGTCCTATTACCACCCTCGTGTTGCCCCATGTTTATAACAATCTCAGTGCTTCATGCCCCATTAAACATCTTGCCTTGTTTGTTTAGTTAATACAGCCCTGTTCCTTTTACTAAGCTTCTGCTCTGAAATATTATTCACTTCCCTCGAGAAACATTTTAATACTACTGGCTGTTTAACATACCTGCTCTGAACTGCATAAAAACATTGCATCCTCCAAGCGTCTTCAACCAAATCTTAACATCGCCCCTCCCTTCCTCTTCCTTAAAACCCTTTCATTCTCCCCACCCACTCAACACGATGTGAATTTCGTGCTTTTAAAAAAAAATAAAAACATTGCAATTACTTCCGCCTACTGCTGTTGCTTTAACCAGACTACATTACCCATCGGGCACTTCATAGCACCTTCAAAGTACAAAGACAGTCTCATAAATTTAAAAAACGTTTATATGTGATGAACTCAACTATTATTCATGATGTAATGTCATTTCCCTGATCATTTGAACTCTGTCCATGATGAAGTCACGATGTAATTCTCGAGCGAGTGGAATAAACGCATTTTTCTGTCCTTTTAAACATTTCAACATTCTTGACCACGTGGGTGCTATCCCGGTGTTAGGCTTCTAACTAATACATCACATATCAAAACAGGATGCACACCTTGTTTATTAACACTTTTAAACATTCTTCCATTATTGTCAGCCTCGTGCTGACCGGTGAGTGCCAAGCCCAGGAAGCACTCTTTTAATGAAACACCATAGCAAGTGGAGCGACATCTCGCTCCACCCGATCGCACTATTGAGTTATGCCTTCACGGCAGTTACATTCCAGAGAATACTCCATTTTCAACTTGCTCCTCATACTCTTTACTCATTTTCTCAGTTTTAATATGCTTTAATTCCACAGGCGGGGTGATCATGCATTTTCCTAGATTTCTAGTGCTCCCACTGTGTCCATCCGGACCTATTAAGAAAGAACACGACATAGGCATTTCTTCATTCAGGTGCAGTGTTTAATAAAACCCAATGCATTTCGTGCTTAAAAGCACTTCTTCAGGGGTCACTACAATCAGATAGAAACAGTCTCCAATTAATACATTCTCTGCGTTTGCACAGTTTATCATATACTCAAAATTTTCACAATATTATAAGTAAAAACGGTAATTATTGTTAAGAAAAACAACATTCTTCCTGTCTACCCAAACCATCAACAGCTTGCGTTTTAACCTTAAAATTGAAAATTCACACCCTTCATTCCCTTGTGATTAAATCACTCTATCACAACGTCCTATTACCACCCTCGTGTTGCCCCATGTTTATAACAATCTCAGTGCTTCATGCCCCATTAAACATCTTGCCTTGTTTGTTTAGTTAATACAGCTCTGTTCCTTTTACTAAGCTTCTGCTCTGAAATAATATTCACTTCCCTCGAGAAACATTTTAATACTACTGGCTGTTTAACATACCTGCTCTGAACTGCATAAAAACATTGCATCCTCCAAGCGTCTTCAACCAAATCTTAACATCGCCCCTCCCTTCCTCTTCCTTAAAACCCTTTCATTCTCCCCACCCACTCAACACGATGTGAATTTCGCGCTTTTAAAAAAAACAAAAAACATTGCAATTACTTCCGCCTACTGCTGTTGCTTTAACCAGACTACATTACCCATCGGGCACTTCATAGCACCTTCAAAGTACAAAGACAGTCTCATAAATTTAAAAACCGTTTATATGTGATGAACTCAACTATTATTCATGATGTAATGTCATTTCCCTGATCATTTGAACTCTGTCCATGATGAAGTCACGATGTAATTCTCGAGCGAGTGGAATAAACGCATTTTTCTGTCCTTTTAAACATTTCAACATTCTTGACCACGTGGGTGCTATCCCGGTGTTAGGCTTCTAACTAATACATCACATATCAAAACAGGATGCACACCTTGTTTATTAACACTTTTAAACATTCTTCCATTATTGTCAGCCTCGTGCTGACCGGTGAGTGCCAAGCCCAGGAAGCACTCTTTTAATGAAACACCATAGCAAGTGGAGCGACATCTCGCTCCACCCGATCGCACTATTGAGTTATGCCTTCACGGCAGTTACATTCCAGAGAATACTCCATTTTCAACTTGCTCCTCATACTCTTTACTCATTTTCTCAGTTTTAATATGCTTTAATTCCACAGGCGGGGTGATCATGCATTTTCCTAGATTTCTAGTGCTCCCACTGTGTCCATCCGGACCTCTTAAGAAAGAACACGACATAGGCCTTTCTTCATTCAGGCGCAGTGTTTAATAAAACCCAATGCATTTCGTGCTTAAAAGCACTTCTTCAGGGGTCACTACAATCAGATAGAAACAGTCTCCAATTAATACATTCTCTGCGTTTGCACAGTTTATCATATACTCAAAATTTTCACAACATTATAAGTAAAAACGGTAATTATTGTTAAGAAAAACAACATTCTTCCTGTCTACCCAAACCATCAACAGCTTGCGTTTTAACCTTAAAATTGAAAATTCACACCCTTCATTCCCTTGTGATTAAATCACTCTATCACAACGTCCTATTACCACCCTCGTGTTGCCCCATGTTTATAACAATCTCAGCGCTTCATGCCCCATTAAACATCTTGCCTTGTTTGTTTAGTTAATACAGCTCGGTTCCTTTTACTAAGCTTCTGCTCTGAAATATT
Organism: Lissotriton vulgaris; assembly: GCF_964263255.1. NCBI lineage: Eukaryota > Metazoa > Chordata > Amphibia > Caudata > Salamandridae > Lissotriton > Lissotriton vulgaris. The sequence continues at coordinate 61,280,480 of NC_141685.1, read as the reverse complement.
ATTCACTTCCCTCGAGAAACATTTTAATACTACTGGCTGTTTAACATACCTGCTCTGAACTGCATAAAAACATTGCATCCTCCAAGCGTCTTCAACCAAATCTTAACATCGCCCCTCCCTTCCTCTTCCTTAAAACCCTTTCATTCTCCCCACCCACTCAACACGATATTCACATCGTGTTGAGTGGGTGGGGAGAATGAAAGGGTTTTAAGGAAGAGGAAGGGAGGGGCGATGTTTAATGGGGCATGAAGCACTGAGATTGTTATAAACATGGGGCAACAGGAGGGTGGTAATAGGACGTTGTGATAGAGTGATTTAATCACAAGGGAATGAAGGGTGTGAATTTTCAATTTTAAGGTTAAAACGCAAGCTGTTGATGGTTTGGGTAGACAGGAAGAATGTTGTTTTTCTTAACAATAATTACCGTTTTTACTTATAATGTTGTGAAAATTTTGAGTATATGATAAACTGTGCAAACGCAGAGAATGTATTAATTGGAGACTGTTTCTATCTGATTGTAGTGACCTCTGAAGAAGTGCTTTTAAGCACGAAATGCATTGGGTTTTATTAAACACTGCGCCTGAATGAAGAAATGCCTATGTCGTGTTCTTTCTTAAGAGGTCCGGATGGACACAGTGGGAGCACTAGAAATCTAGGAAAATGCATGATCACCCCGCCTGTGGAATTAAAGCATATTAAAACTGAGAAAATGAGTAAAGAGTATGAGGAGCAAGTTGAAAATGGAGTATTCTCTGGAATGTAACTGCCGTGAAGGCATAACTCAATAGTGCGATCGGGTGGAGCGAGATGTCGCTCCACTTGCTATGGTGTTTCATTAAAAGAGTGCTTCCTGGGCTTGGCACTCACCGGTCAGCACGTGGCTGACAATAATGGAAGAATGTTTAAAAGTGTTAATAAACAAGGTGTGCATCCTGTTTTGATATGTGATGTATTAGTTAGAAGCCTAACACCGGGATAGCACCCACGTGGTCAAGAATGTTGAAATGTTTAAAAGGACAGAAAAATGCGTTTATTCCACTCGCTCGAGAATTACATCGTGACTTCATCATGGACAGAGTTCAAATGATCAGGGAAATGACATTACATCATGAATAATAGTTGAGTTCATCACATATAAACGGTTTTTAAATTTATGAGACTGTCTTTGTACTTTGAAGGTGCTATGAAGTGCCCGATGGGTAATGTAGTCTGGTTAAAGCAACAGCAGTAGGCGGAAGTAATTGCAATGTTTTTTTTTTAAAAAGCGCGAAATTCACATCGTGTTGAGTGGGTGGGGAGAATGAAAGGGTTTTAAGGAAGAGGAAGGGAGGGGCGATGTTAAGATTTGGTTGAAGACGCTTGGAGGATGCAATGTTTTTATGCAGTTCAGAGCAGGTATGTTAAACAGCCAGTAGTATTAAAATGTTTCTCGAGGGAAGTGAATAATATTTCAGAGCAGAAGCTTAGTAAAAGGAACAGAGCTGTATTAACTAAACAAACAAGGCAAGATGTTTAATGGGGCAGGAAGCACTGAGATTGTTATAAACATGGGGCAACACGAGGGTGGTAATAGGACGTTGTGATAGAGTGATTTAATCACAAGAGAATGAAGGGTTTGAATTTTCAATTTTAAGGTTAAAACGCAAGCTGTTGATGGTTTGGGTAGACAGGAAGAATGTTGTTTTTCTTAACAATAATTACCGTTTTTACTTATAATGTTGTGAAAATTTTGAGTATATGATAAACTGTGCAAACGCAGAGAATGTATTAATTGGAGACTGTTTCTATCTGATTGTAGTGACCCCTGAAGAAGTGCTTTTAAGCACGAAATGCATTGGGTTTTATTAAACACTGCGCCTGAATGAAGAAATGCCTATGTCGTGTTCTTTCTTAAGAGGTCCGGATGGACACAGTGGGAGCACTAGAAATCTAGGAAAATGCATGATCACCCCGCCTGTGGAATTAAAGCATATTAAAACTGAGAAAATGAGTAAAGAGTATGAGGAGCAAGTTGAAAATGGAGTATTCTCTGGAATGTAACTGCCGTGAAGGCATAACTCAATAGTGCGATCGGGTGGAGCGAGATGTCGCTCCACTTGCTATGGTGTTTCATTAAAAGAGTGCTTCCTGGGCTTGGCACTCACCGGTCAGCACGAGGCTGACAATAATGGAAGAATGTTTAAAAGTGTTAATAAACAAGGTGTGCATCCTGTTTTGATATGTGATGTATTAGTTAGAAGCCTAACACCGGGATAGCACCCACGTGGTCAAGAATGTTGAAATGTTTAAAAGGACAGAAAAATGCGTTTATTCCACTCGCTCGAGAATTACATCGTGACTTCATCATGGACAGAGTTCAAATGATCAGGGAAATGACATTACATCATGAATAATAGTTGAGTTCATCACATATAAACGGTTTTTAAATTTATGAGACTGTCTTTGTACTTTGAAGGTGCTATGAAGTGCCCGATGGGTAATGTAGTCTGGTTAAAGCAACAGCAGTAGGCGGAAGTAATTGCAATGTTTTTTTTTTTTAAAAGCGCGAAATTCACATCGTGTTGAGTGGGTGGGGAGAATGAAAGGGTTTTAAGGAAGAGGAAGGGAGGGGCGATGTTAAGATTTGGTTGAAGACGCTTGGAGGATGCAATGTTTTTATGCAGTTCAGAGCAGGTATGTTAAACAGCCAGTAGTATTAAAATGTTTCTCGAGGGAAGTGAATAATATTTCAGAGCAGAAGCTTAGTAAAAGGAACAGAGCTGTATTAACTAAACAAACAAGGCAAGATGTTTAATGGGGCATGAAGCACTGAGATTGTTATAAACATGGGGCAACACGAGGGTGGTAATAGGACGTTGTGATAGAGTGATTTAATCACAAGGGAATGAAGGGTGTGAATTTTCAATTTTAAGGTTAAAACGCAAGCTGTTGATGGTTTGGGTAGACAGGAAGAATGTTGTTTTTCTTAACAATAATTACCGTTTTTACTTATAATGTTGTGAAAATTTTGAGTATATGATAAACTGTGCAAACGCAGAGAATGTATTAATTGGAGACTGTTTCTATCTGATTGTAGTGACCCCTGAAGAAGTGCTTTTAAGCACGAAATGCATTGGGTTTTATTAAACACTGCGCCTGAATGAAGAAATGCCTATGTCGTGTTCTTTCTTAAGAGGTCCGGATGGACACAGTGGGAGCACTAGAAATCTAGGAAAATGCATGATCACCCCGCCTGTGGAATTAAAGCATATTAAAACTGAGAAAATGAGTAAAGAGTATGAGGAGCAAGTTGAAAATGGAGTATCCTCTGGAATGTAACTGCCGTGAAGGCATAACTCAATAGTGCGATCGGGTGGAGCGAGATGTCGCTCCACTTGCTATGGTGTGACACCTTTAATTAAACCATAATACAAATATATCTTCTATATATTCAACTTGGGTGGAGTTTTCCCTGTGTAACAAATATAAAGAATATTTAAATTGTTTATTACACTTGGAAAAAATATTTTGATGTTAAATACAAATGTAAATGTTATAAACTTTAAATATTGAACAAATTAAAAACTCACAGTTTACTTAGAGATCTAATTGATTTTAAATGTAAAAAAAAAGTTTTTCTCACAGATCTGTTTCAAAAATCCCAACTAGCTAAAATCGTTCTGATTTTCTTACTACGTACTCCGAATTACTGATCTGCCTTATTCACCTCTATTCGGAGGGGTACATCCTTAAAAAATCATGTATAGAATTAATTGAAAGTATTTTTTAATAGTTGCAATATTTTTTAAATTAAAAGATGAACATATTATCATGAACTAATTAATTTTAAATACATGTAATTTTATAACATTCTTTTGAAGGTGTGATTATTTTTAAAAGGCAAAATACATAATTTTATTTTATCTTTATTTTTTAATGGGTTCGATTTTTAAGTCTCTCTCTCTCCATTATTGTCTATGGGAGGGCTTTGCATTACCAGTGGTTGGCCATGTATGGTGCTGCACTTTCTATTGCTCCACTTTGGATGAAGTAAGTTACATTTGTAAATTTGACTCCACCTCTGTTTAAGCGTGTGCAGATGTGCAAGTCAACACTTTTGAGTAACTTTATCATAATGGTGAATAGCTAAAACTAGCAAAGATACTCTAGGAGCATCCTTGTATGTATAGATTACTCACAGGTGTAAGGTACTTTTGTGAATAAGCTCGAGGTGTCCAACTCAACCTGAGTGTTTCCTTTTTGTGGTAACGCTAAAGTGGACGCGGGCACTTGGGCTGTTCTTAGAGCAAATGGGATGGTCCGGTGTGTTTGTTTGGCTGGGGAGCGGCAATGAATACCTTGAAGTAATTTTCCTGGACTTGCTACATCACTCGCCTCCTGAGGGCCTCCTGTAGCAGCAATTTATCATTACCGTAGTAGGATCAGGTAATTTCTCCTTGTTCTTTATTTATTATTACATTTATTATTATTACATTTATTAAGCGCACAGCTACCCGGAGGTTTCCCGGCGCTAAAGCAAACTGAACGGTGAAAAGAGGGAGGGACATTAGTTGTTAAAAAGCCATGTTTTTATTCCTTTACGGAATTTCAGAAAGCACGATTCCGTGCGCAAGGGTTGAGGAAGAGAGTTCCATAAGGATGGGGCCAACAGGGCAAACGAGCGGCCACCCATTTTGGCTCTGTTGATGCGTGGAATTTTAAATTTGTTTTGTGACGAGGACCTGAGTGTACGGGGGGGAACATATTGTTGGACTAAAGCAGCAAGATAACGCGGGGCTCTATCAGTCATGATTTTATGCATGTAGCAGAGTGCTTTAAAGTGCACTCTGCTTTCAATGCGCAGCCAATGCAGGTTACGCCTGTGATGAGTGACCGATGATCTTGCGGGAAGGTGGCAAATCAGACGAACTGCCATATTTTGAACCACTTGGTATTTCCTGGTTACCTCTTTGGCAGCACCTAAGAGCAGAATGTTCCCATAGTCCAGGCGTGAGATGACAAGGGCCTGGACAACAGTCCTCAAAGTGTCTGTAGGCAGCATCCAAGTGATCTTTCTCAGCCACCTGATGATGGTAGTACAGGTGGCCGCAACTTTCACAACATGATGTTTGAAAGTGAGTTGGTTATCGAAGATCACACCGAGGTTGCGCGCAGACACTGATGGAATGGGTAAGGGACCCATCTCCGGAGGCCAATGGTGAGGGCCCCAGAGAGAGGTGTCGGGTCCAAACAGGAGCAGCTGTTTTGTCCCCGTTGAGCTTCAGTTTGTGCTTCAACATCCAGTCCGATATATGCTTTAATCCAATTTGGAGAGAGGATGAAGGGAGGTTTTTGTTAGTGGAAAGTGAGTAGATGACCTGCGTGTCATCAGCGTAGGAGTAGATTGTGAGACCAGCCTGTTCGGCCAAGAACGCAAGAGGCCTTACGTACAGGTTAAAGAAAAGGGGGCTGAGGATAGAACCCTGGGGAACACCGTGAGAAGAAGGAAAGGTGGAAGATACAGAGGTAGAAGAAAAAACCTGAAACGTGCGATCAGACAAAAAGTTAGCAATCCAGGCCAGGGCGGTACCACCAACACCAACTGCCTCCAAGGTGGATAATAAGATGGAATGGGAGACGGTGTCAAAAGCGGCACTCAAATCAAGCAAGATGAGTGCCACCGTCTCACCATTATCCACTTGGCGCCTGATGGTTTCTGACACGCCAAGGAGAGTAGTTTCCGTGGAGAAACCAGCCCTGAAACCGGACTGGGATCCATGGAGAAAATTGGAGGATTCAACAAAAGAACTAAGTAAGGAATTGACATGTTTCTCCAAAATCTTGGAGAAACAGGAAAGCAAAGAAATAGGGCGAAAGTTGGAAGGATTATTCGGATCAGCATTGGCCTTCTTTAATAGTGGTACCACCATTGCGTGCTTCCATTCATTCGGAACAGTCGCTTCTACCAATGAGGCGTTGAGGACATCCAAAATAATGTGGAGAGGAACTGGGTCGAGGGAACCCAGAACTTGAGGGGGGAGAGGGTCAAGGGGAGAACCCGATTTGATGTCCTGAAGGTATTTTTTAAAAAGCGCAGGGGAAATAGGATCCCAGGAAAGCAATGGGGGAGTGGTAGGCAAGGAACAAGGAGGAGTAACCAGGGGCGCGACAAGGGTAGGGGTAGCAGAAGTGGAATTAAAAATGGCATAGATTTTGTCTATCTTTTCCCGGAAAAAATTAGCTAGAGCATTACACTGTGCAGTGTCTAAGCATGGGTCTTTCGGAACTGAGGAAGCACCAGAGAGCTCCTTAACAATTTTAAACAGGGCCTTGGGCCTGTTTTGAGCCGTGAGTATGGTGTTGTTGGCAAAGTTAGCTCTAGCAGTGTCGCATGCCGCATGGTAGGATTTAAGAGCGGATCTATAATTAGCTTTGTGCTCGGGGTTATACTTTGCACGCCAAATACGTTCAAGTTTCTTGCAATTGGATTTTTCCAGGCGTAAAGAGTCATTGAACCAGGGCGCCGGGGGGTGGTGAATTTGAGTTTTATTTTTTTGGGTAGGTAAGCAGGAATCCAAGGCTGTGGTTAACCATGATGTAATTGTGGGTAGCTCTTTGATCGTTGTATTAGAACCTGACGGGATAGAGTTGGCCAGAAAAGAGTTAAATCTGTCAAGGTCTAGACGTTTCCAGTTCCTACTAGTTTTGTGGGTAAGGTCTGGCCTGGAAGTGTCAGCTATACATATTTTAACAGAAAACTTAACTAAAAAATGATCTGACCAAAGAACAGGGGTAGAGGATTGATAGGAAATGGTCGTCAGATTGGAAATAATAGGGTCTAAAAGGTTACCGGCCTTATGCGTAGGGTCGGAATTATAGAGATGCAGGTCAAGAGCTTCAAGATCTTGTAAGAGACGTTGAGCAATAGCACACGAGACAGAATTAAAATGAATATTTAAATCCCCAACAATGGTAAAATTAGTGGATTGTGCTAATAAAGGAGCAATGAGTTCGGGAAGTGCAGTAGCCCAACCGCTCACTGATCCAGGTGGACAGTAAATCAGGATGCCAGTTAAGGTAAATTGGGGGGAAAGAGTTAATTTAAACAGGCCCGCCTCACAGTCAGGGAAGTCGAGGTCTTCCCATTTACAGGAGAACTCTCTTTTGTAAATAACAGCAATTCCTCCACCGTCTTTAAGTGCTCGGTTTCTCCCAACCATGTTATCGTGATTTGATTTTGTATTTTACCTTCTCTTCCTTTTACCTGATTTTGCTGGTTTCACCACAACATAAGCACAGAAATGTACTTTGCTTTTGCCTGGTTCTGAGGTCTTATCCTATGTATACATTTTTATACGATGAACACCCTCGCTGTACGGCTACAGTGGAAGCACAGAGAGCCCAAACCCTGAGATTCCTGCACCTTAATCTGCATTTATTGGTATTCTACCTTTCCACTTTGATAAGTGAGATATGGGTTCGAATCGCTAAACAACCTTTAACCCTGCTGTGATACACCTTGACGGTTAAAAGTTTCATGTTTGAACCTCCAGCGTGAGCTCCACTACGCTGCTTGTCTCACACGACGTTCCATGCTTTGGCTCTTATCAACCTTGGACCATCTCTATAACTTGGAAGCTCTGAAGACTTCGCAGCTGTCTTAACTGCCTGAAGTTTCATAGATTTAGATGGCTATGAATTCAGGTTCAACGTGATGACCCAACTCTACTCTGTGGGAATGTTGCACTTCATGACACTTCTGCACATCTCGTCAGCTTCTGGAACTGATTGAGCCCAAAACATTGCATCAAATTCCAGTGTTGATCATCACCAGAAATTGGACTTACCAGTGCCTCTCGAGCATGGCTAGTGAGGTCCCCTACTTTTTTATATGTGACTTCCTGATTGATTCAGTGGATCTGCTTTTTTGTGGTGTTGAACACACTACTAAATGAGCCCTTTATTTCCTTTGGGACAGTTGTTTTTACTAATTAATAACCCTTAAACTACTGACCTGGTTTTAATTTTCACTCCTGAGTAATTATTAAATACTCCTGTTTCTCTACACTTATTTTGAATTTCTTTGTCTCTTTTTTTCTACATTGTATTGAAATTTGTGACATCCACTGTTTTGATTTACCTTTGAGCGTGGCCTTATTACTCAAGCTACGTTACCAAAAGCGAGCTAGTGACATTTTAGTGGAAGACACATTTACCTTTGTCGACCATAGTAGGGAAAAGCAAAGCGGGCTGATTCCAGGAAGCAGATCACCTACCTGACAACGGTTACTGTCTTAGGTGGAATCTGCACTCACTGTAGATGCAAAAAGTAAAGATTATGAGGGAAGCTGTTGGTAGCTGTGCCCCGAGTATTTGAGACAACCACCCTCTCTCGAACAGTTGAAAGAGCTAAAGATGCACCCATCAGACATTCATATCTCAACAACTAAGAACGCCCACTCATGTCCTACAACAATCACACTGTTACCTGAGTCACTTTTCACTGTGATGTGTACAAGCATTTTACGTAAACAAGTTGTGTTGTGCGTTGTGAACAGGCATCACCCCCTTTGTATGTAAATGAGCTTCTGTCACCAGACACCCAAGGCTCCCATCTCTTCTAGTGCGGATGATAACGTGTGCACTGTAACGTAATCACAAATACGAGCTATATTGAGAAATAACCAACTTCCAGGTCACACAGCTGTGGTTATGTAGTTCTTTGTTAGTTTTCAATTTATGTTAATCAATTCTCCAGGTTACGTTTTTCTCAGTTTATCACTTTATATCGCTCTTTGCGCTCCATCAATTAAAGATTTGAGGTTTTTCATAGGATATATTGTTAGTTTTCATCGACCTTGTCACAATCCCTTCATTCTCGATTTGTCAGCATGTGTTTTGCCCCTCTGCTGTTCTAGGATGGGTCTTCTCAATGCAGAAGGAGCTGTAATAGAAATAATACATCAGGCATATATGAAATTGTCAGAGCTACAAATTGTGATCGAAAAGAACTGAAAATGCACCTCTTTAAAGAATATCACATTGTGACGCATTAACAGTCCTCTCTCACTCTTAGAAACCATCTCCCCTCTAATCACATGTTGACTCTCTAGGTCTTGGACCATGTACAGAGCTCTGATGCCTCGCAGCGATAGTCATGGCATTCTCATAAGACATATATGTAAGGTGAAATGTGTTCACACTTGAGTGTGTTAATGGTAATGTTATTGGTATTTGTACAGCGCAACTGATACCCGGAGGTGTCCTGGCGCTGTGTGAAGGCCGACAGAGGATTGAAAGGCGTGGGAGAGGATGGCAAGATCACTGTGCACTTATATGTAAGGTGAAATGTGTTCACACTTGAGTGTGTTAATGGTAATGTTATTGGTATTTGTACAGCGCAACCTATACCCGGAGGTGTCCTGGCGCTGTGTGAAGGCCGACAGAGGATTGAAAGGCGTGGGAGAGGATGGCAAGATCAGTTAGTAAACAGCCATGTTTTCAGTGCCTTCCTGAAGGCCAGAAGATTGGTCATGCTTCGCAGATATAATGGCAGAGCATTCCATGCTCTGGCCGCATTCCCAGTGAAGCTTCTTCCTCCCTAAGTGGCTTTTTTTACCCTCGGGACATTTATGAGTCTTGCCTCTAAAGACCGCAGTGTTCTATGAGGCGTATACCAGCGTAATTATTGTTTGAAAAATTCTGGTCTGGTTCCCTGATGGGCTTTAAACACCAGACAGAGGGACTTAAATTGAGTGCGCTTCCTAACCGGCAGCCACTGAAGTTTTTTAATTTTGGCTGAGATTGAGTCGAACTTTGGCGTGCCTGTAAGGAGTCTGGCTGCTGCGTTCTGCAGTATTTGAAGTTTGTTTAAAGATGCTTCCTGGATTTTGAGACATAGACTATTGCAGTAGTCTAATCTGGACATTATTAATGCAGTGACGGCTGTTTGTTGCGCATCTTTGGGAAGAACGCATCTCTCTTACAATGTGGGGCGGGGAGCTATGTTGTGCATACTGTTTCATTTGTGATTTCCAAATTCTCTGTGCTAAAACTTAGCAGAAGCAGAACATAGAAACCCTGTGCATCGAGGTTCTTAAGATGGATCGCACAGCACACATTCCCTCTGTGTTGAGCTGTTCTCTATCACAGCTTTTCCCCAGTATGATAACAGTTTCTTAAGATTGATCGCAGAGCGTACCTTCTCTCTGTGTTTAGCCATTCTCTATCACAGCTTTGCCCGGGTATGATAAAAAGGGCAGGACTGAAGGCCATTTCTCTGCACCACTCCCAGAGCCCCTCTCCAACTGTTTGCCATCGCAAACGACAGTGATTTCTGGCATGATAGTTCCATTGTGAAGCTAATTCAGCATTTGGAAGGGGCACATGGTGTGTCTAGTCTGAGCCTACTCCTGTGTAGGAGTGAATGGCACAAGAGTATTGCCACCTTAAGAGGGGACCAAGTTGTGCTAGTCTCACCCTCACTTCATACAGGAGTAAAGGGCACAAGAAGGGTTTCGCCACCTTAAGAGGGAGTACAAGTTGCATCTAGTCTGATCCTCACTGCATAGTGGAGTAAAAGGAGCTATAAGTAGTACTGTCACTTAAAAGGGACAAATGATGTGTCTAGTCTGATCCTCACGCCGAACAGGAATTAAGGGCACGAGAAGTGAAATGCAACCTTGTGGGCAGGGCTTCCAAGCTGTGTTTAGTTTGAACCTCACCCTATAGAGAAGTGAAGGGCACAACAGGGATAGTGCCACCATACGTGGGGGCACATGTTGTGTCTAGTCTGATCCTCACCCCATACAGGAGTAAAGACCATGTTGCAGATTGTGGGATCTAGCGGCCAGGTCTACAGGGTTTAGATTTCTAACCCACAGGTTGAAGGAATTAGTTGGGTGCACCACCACTGAGTTTAGCAGTCTGCTTTAAATGTAGCCCGCACAACCCACTGAGTATTCCTGCAGGTGTGGGGCTCGCGCTCTCTGGGTTATTAACAGTCCCCTAATGTGTTCAGGGACACTTTCAAGGTACGTCAGAACTGGGTATATATTGTGTCTTTTATTTTAAAATAGTTATTTTAAAATTTCTGAACCCAGTGCTCACAATGTTGTATGGTAACATCACAGAAGATAAAAATGAGACGAAGCTAAGCATTTCCAGAGCAGTGAAAACCTGTAAAATCATTATCATAATTTATAGCGCAAACACCCTCACTGTGCTATCTCTAGGCGCTATGTTGGTTCTAGTAGAATCAATAAATAACCTACCTATCTCTCGAGGTTCTGTGGTGGTGCGCAGACCTGGGACAAAAGGGTTAGTTGTTGGTCTGGAAAAGCTTTCCAGCTGTTTCAAGGGCAAAGACATTGTGTTTATTCAGAGGCAAACATTGCCCAAGCGCCATTCAGTGCAGCCTGAGTCTTGGAGGAGTCTCGCTGCTTGCTTCTTCATTTAAGGTGAAATCTGGTGCCAGGCCATCTGGATCTGTGACCCGGGGCAAGTGTCCCTCTGAATCAGTGGTCAGTTCTGGGGTTCATAGCAGGTATTTACCACTGATTTTTATTTTATGTTTTCAGAAACAAACAGGGATCTTAAGACTCTAGATCTAACTGGACTATACTGGTTGGATGTAAAATTTGTCACCGATGTAAAAAGCCCCTGAGCATTTGCGTACTCTTTAGCTCGTGTTTACTTTACAAGTGTCAACTTCTAAAACCTTGAGCTGTAGATATTGAGAGGATGGACTAGATTTGTGGCATCCGTGAGGTGCCGGGTTTTTAGGGACCCGGTGGTGCCAGGGGTAACACCCGGGGACCTCTGAGTTCTCCCTGTTATGGACCACAGAAACACGGAGTCTTCTAGTTGAAGTCAGAGATCGAGTTTTATTGGCTGCAACCAAGTAACATGTGTCCTAGAAGTACAGCAGCACGGGCCGTAAGTTCTCAGGAGACTGTTCGTTTTTACAGAACCAGCCTTCTCCTTATATACATAAATAACAGCTGTAGGCAAGAATTCTTGAGTTTATGATATGGCTATACACATATTTTTGTAACAATACAAAGAGCGAAGTCATGCTGGTCAGCACATATTTTAGATGTCCAGTTTGTGATGGATTACTCTGCCAGATCCAGAATTCCCATCAGATATCGATGTAACACCAGTAAGGTCGGGCACCCTCCCATCATAAAACGGGTCATAAACAAGAAGCATGGACAGGTGTATGTGTATGGAAAACATGGTCTGTATGCAGTGAATGGTTTATGACATGTTGTGCCTAGATGATATCTTGTTCGACCACTGGGCGAGGAGCTGCCAAAACAGGTTTGGCTGGAGGCAGTAGAGTCAGCTTCGGCCAGGTCATGGGGATGTCAGCTACGGCGGACGTGTCCTTTCAGATCAAACTCGGTCTTAATCGATTGACTATATGAGGGCAAGCCATAAGATGGATGCTGTTTACAAAATGGAGTCTGAGGGTTCAGGACGGAAACTACGATTTAAGGGTGTTAGCATCACTCAATTGTGACGCAAATGCATAGGGATAACGTCCTAATCATTACCGGTCTGTAGATACCAAATTCGTCATGGTACGACGATATTTTGAACACGAGTGTTGGACCCCTGAGCCGGTGTTACAGCAGGCGCCAAAATTACAGTACCACAGACCCTCCTTTTGCCCTAATTTTAGGCAATAACTCACTCTAATCTGAGTCCAAATCAGTATTGATGAATTCATGGAGATGCTGCTGTAGCATCATTTTGTTGCTCAATTCGTCCCTTAATACAGGCTTCCTTACACATGAAGTAGCGCAGAGGCCACATATTGCAGGAGCGCACTGTACAAACAGGCGGAACATAAACAGAACGGCTAAGATCATCCCGATGAAGATCAGAGTTTTCCATCCCCAGGCAGAGATCAGTTCCCAGAACCACCCTAGCAAGGACCAGTTCCCTTTTCTCTAAGTGAAGGGAATCAGAGATTTTGTGCAATTTGGAGATGGCCTGGTATACTGTCGGAGCATTATCGGGGATGAAAATGCAACAACTAGACTGGATCACTCTACATACACCACCACGGTCTGCAAGTATGACATCTAGGGCAACCCTGTTCTGAAGGGTCATAAGTCGATCCGACTGAAGCTCAGCTGTCAGGTTGCTAAGGGCACCGGCCGTTTCAGTCACGGCGGATTCAACTATTCTCGTTAATTGTCAAATGTTCCTGCTGTTCACCATGGGCCCCCAAAATGGCAGAAAACCCTTTGCGAAGTCTCCAAACTCCTGACCCGCAGTGTCGTCTTGACTCACGACACCCCTAACTGTCCTTGTCCGATGGTAATATGCCCCGGCCGTGTAGGTGGGTGGCAGCAGAAACGAGATAAAACATGTGCCCGAGAAGTCAGGGGGCAACCATGTGTAGGCTTTGTCATGGCAGATGAAATAGGTGCCTTTAGCCGCCAAGAATGGAGGGGAAGTTCGGGAGGCAAACACATACGTTTCCGTGCATACGCTCTTCCCCAACTGTGCCTTGGGATCCCTGCCAATACCTTGCAGACACAAGTGACCTCGGTGGGGTACTATCCAGGCTGGGGAGGATTTCTTTGTTTTCTGGCTTTTATTCAAAGAGATCCCGGATTTAGTCACATTCCAGTGACTGTAGGGAGCGAGTTCATCTTTAGGAATCGTTTGATACGTGTCAACATCCCTACTCATATTTCTTATCCCTACCACTAGTGCCTTGTTGCTGGAATCACTCTCTGCGGAACGGGGCGGGTACGGTTCTAGGGCGAACAGGAACATGGTCTGGAAAGCCAACAGAGAACCGTAATAGCTGAATGGTAGAATGAAGTAAGGGATGTCCTTATCTGCAGTGTGTGGCATGAGACCGCATATCCAACAATTAGTAGTGTTCATCACAGAATTCTAGTCTTCTGGCAGACTCGTGTTCAGGTAGAGGGTGAAAGGAGTGTAAAGAAACAGTTGGAGGAGGTGTGGACTGAGTGTTGTTTACAAAGGTGATTTGAAACGTGGATAAGGTATAACCAATCAAGAACATCATTATGATACATATCATCAAAATACATATTATCAGGAACTTCTTCCTGGCCATCACAGTGCATATTCTTCTTTTAAAGTTCATGTCTTTAGCAGGTCTCTCTACCCTCGGAAACTCCATCCTCTGGTTGCTGCCTGCGGTGGGAGGTTGCTTCTGCCAAGATGTGCGCTCTGTCCGATCCGGGGTAATTCCCTCAGATCGACCAGAACCGTTGACCTAGGCGTCCCCGGCTGCACTCCTCAGACTTCAACCGCGGCCCTAGCAGCAGAACCGGATGGCGGTTCGAAAATCAAAAATGAGCTAGTTCCCTGGGCGAGAGAGCTGTGAGAATCAAAAATAGTTCATGGGGAAAAAGGGGGAAAAAGGGGGAAATCGTATTAGGTTAGTTATGTCAGTTCCTTGGTCTTGACCTCAGATTATATCGTTCTTTTCCAGGTACGGTGTGGTCTTCAAACAATGTTTCAGGTTCTGTAGTGTCCAACTGCATCGACGGTGGCACAGATCCTTGCAAAATACAATCGCTTTCTTTGTCGGTACCAGTTCCCTTTAATCGTGCATCGCTGAAGGGGACAAAATGAGGTATGAACTCAGTTTCGGAGTCAGCGACTCCTTGCCGGACCCATCGGTCATATGGAAGGGGGAGCGGGACCCTTTTACAGTGGGCGCCGTGCACCCAATGTTTCTACCCGTGGACACGTACTGCAGAGCGGGTAGACAGCAAAACCTGGAAAGGTCCGGTCCAGCGAGGCTCCTCGTTCTTTGTTCGTCTGAAGTTCCGAACCAGGATCCAGGAGCCAGGTTCGATGGAGTGGCCTGGATCGTCGGACACCGGTGGAGAGGAGCTGTGGACCTGTTGATGTAAAGCATGCAGTTTAGTTGTCAGTTCATGTAAATAGTCAAACAGTGCAGGGTACTCTATTTCCCTGAGCTTTCTGGGCCTCGGTACTCCCCATATATTTGCTGGGCGCCCGAACACGATCTCGTGTGGGCTGAGTCCTAATCTGGAGTGGACAATCATCCTGGTAGACAGGAGTGCTAAAGGCAGGGCGTCTGGCCACTTGAGGCCTGTGCTGGCTTGGATCTTGGCCATTTTCAATTTTAACGTGCCATTATAGCACTCTACCAATCCTGCCGATTGGGGATTATTCGCAGCGTGAAATTTTTGGTGGATGCCTAGACACTCACACACTCTCTTCGTCACTCGTCCCACAAATTCACTTCCATTATCACTCCAGACAATTCTAGGCATGCCGAATCTGGGGAAGAATTCCTTGACAAGGGCTTTGGTAGTTGACAATGCAGTGTTGTTCTTAAGGGGGTACGCTTCTACCCACCTGGAGAAAGCGCAAACGACAACATGGACATATTTTAGGTTATTGCACCTCTCCATGTGAATGAAATCGAGTTGCAGGACCTCGAACAGATACGCTGGGGGTGCAAAATGACCAGCTGGGGTTGGGGTTCCTTTACCGGGATTGTGCTTCAAACATACCATACAATTTCTGACCAGATTCTCTGCACATTTTGGGATACCACTATTCTGCCATACTGGGGCCAACAGTTTACATATTCCTTTCACACTGATGTGTGCCATTCCATGGGCCATCGTTACCACTGCGAGCACATAGGTGTTAGGTAACAACCATCGCTGATGTTCTGACAGTTCGACCCAACAACCATTCGCATCCAACTTACCCTTGCTTTCTCTCCATTCATTCACCTCTTTCTCGGTAGCGTCAGCTTGTATAGACTTCACGCTTTCAATGGTATCCTCACACATACCCACATCAGGGGTCCATCTAGCAGGACCTACGACATACATCCGACTCATTGTGTTCCTTGCTGTCTCTTTCGCGACCTCATCGGCAAATGCATTCCCTCGACCAACATCATCCCGGATTTTCCTATGCGCGCTGCACTTTACAATCGCAACCTGTAGGGGCAAGGTGAGTGACTCGAGAAGGTCGTGTACTAGCTGTCCGTGTTGAATTCTCGCACCGTGTGATGTCAGGAACCCACGTTCACGCCACAATCTTCCAAAACTGTGGGCTACGCCAAAGGCGTACTGACTATCAGTGTACACATTTACTCGTTTTCCTTTCGCCAACACACTTGCTCTTGTGAGTGCGACTAACTCCGCTGCCTGTGCAGAATTCTGGGGAATGCGAGCTGTCTCGACAATCGTGTGTAATGTTGTCACGGCATATGCTGCAGTCGTATCACCATTCGGCAACTTGAAACATGAACCATCAACCCATAAGTTATCATTACATTCAAGGAGGGGAGTGTCCTGTAAGTCTACTCTCCCTTTGGTCTCTTCCTCTGTCCTAAAACAGCAATCATGTTTGTCGACCTCATCTGTCTCTGCTGGAACGGGTAATAAGGTAGCAGGGTTGAGTGTATCACACCTCTTTATGTGAATGTGACTTGCTAACAGGGTCAATTCATAGCTGGGACACTCAATTCTGCAATTGCCTGTATTCTTTCTGGGGTCAGTCTCCTTTCCTCCTTCGACAAGATATGACCTAAGTAGGTTACTTCTTGTCGGCAGAATTGTAATTTGGAAAGCGAGACCTTATGTTTCATGTCGCATAGATGACGCAACCATGACAAGGTAGCTTGCTTGCAAACCTCTTCAGTATCTGCAGCGATCAGCAAATCGTCTACATACTGAATCAGAGTCGCGCCACCAGGTAAAACAATTGTATCTAGTTGTGTTTTCAGAGCCTGACTGAATATTGATGGACTCTCACAGTAGCCCTGAGGAGCGCGTTTAAAGCGGAAGCTTCGTCCTCCTAAATTGAAGCCAAAAATATCCCTGCTCTCCTCGGCAATCGGGATGCTGAAGAAGGCATTCTTCAGGTCGATCACTGAGAACCACGTGACTGAGGCTGGAACCATTGTCAGTAAGGCAGTAATGTCGGGGACGACTGGAAACTGTGGTACAACGATCTTATTCACTTCCCTTAGATCGATCACAAATCGGTACACAGGGGGCTGTGAAGGATCGGCACGCTTTAATACAGGCAAAACAGGACTGTTACAAATGTTGCCTGAAGTCTCTTCGATGACATCTTTCGCAATTAGATCGTAGACGATCGCTAACAGAGCCTTTTCACATTCGTTGGATATTCTATATTGGGGTGGAGAGGTGTGGCTCACTGGTTAGAGGCGGCAGACCCGAGTGCAGAGAACGGCCCGGGACCAGGGTTCGATTCCCGACGCGGCAGGGTCTTGGACCAGGATCAGCGGACTGATAATTCTCTCATCGGTGCCTACTCCGACCAGGGAGCACACTCGGCAACTCTGGGCATTAGCTTGCCTCATCTCCACAACGGCCCCACACAAACGCCGGGGATGCCTGGTTTCACCTTGGAGACCCCCACGAGGGACTATCTCACAGGGAAAGCCAGGACGGGTTCCCCAGCGGTCTATAGCGCTACGAGGCCTCCGGGTAGCAGTGCGCTTTACAAGACACAACAATTTACAATTTACAATTTACGTGGCAACCTAACATTAGTTTTTAATGTTATCACATACGGTGCTATCTCCAAATGACCCACATCATTAGAACCATTCGCCCAAAGTACATCTGGAAGAGATGACAATTCAGTTGGAATTCTTTCTTTTGACAAATACATCGGGGAAATCACTTTCTTACCAAGGGTGAGTTGTACTCCCGAAGGAGAACAGTACAAAGTAGCATATAATCTCTTCAACAAATCCAAACCTAACAAATTTTCGCCACAACCTGTTGTAAAAATGAGGGGTGCTTCTAATTCGCATGGGCCAACAGAAAGGGGCATGGGACTGGAGATCGGGTTTCTAACAGGGGCGCCAGAAAAACCTACTGAAACATTCATTTCGCCGGACAAAGGTGCGCCAGGAAGTTTTGAGTGCATAATAGAACTTTTTGTAGCACCAGTATCCAGCAGAAATATCTCTGATACTCCGGATGTAATCACCTCAACATAAGGTCCACTCTGATCTACTGGAACTGAAACAGCTCCCTCTCTTTGTCCATGGCTGTCCTAGCAATTATGACCCTCATTCTCGTTCTCTGCGTAATAGTCGTCTGCATAGTACTGAGCTGTCCTGGAGGACGCATTATTCTGTTGGTCAAAGCTATTCATAGAATTCTGAGGCGGGAAAGAAATGGTGTTCTGGGAGAAAGTTCCACGGCCCCTACCTCTAGGAGCCTGTTGAACACCTCTACCTCTTGCGCCGGAGACACCGTTCAAACGTCGTGCAAGAGCTTGGCAATTACTTTTGAAATGACCCTCTTCTTTGCAATATGCACATTGATTCGGGCCATACGGAGAACGCTGGTGGGAAAACTCGTTTCCTTGTGCGTTTCTCGAATACTGCTGTGGTTGCTGATAATTGGGCTGACTAGGAGTGCGGGGCGGATAGGCTTGTTGGAGAAGAACTTTAGTTTTTAGTTCTTTAGTCTTCTTGTCTGTCTTATCTAGCTCGTCTTTGCGTCTATTTTCGTAGTACTGGGCTGTGGCTAAAATCTGCGCTGACGTGGAAACAGCCCAAGCACTTTCTGAATCTATCAACTTATTGCACAGTTCAGGAAGCAGATTATGTACAAATTTGTCTACAAACAATCTTTGGCCACCCTCGGTAGCCATGTCCTGACCACTATGATCAGTGAAAGTCTCCTCAAATCTCGTGAAAAAGTCGGACACATTCTCATCTTTCTTCTGTTTGCATGCGGATAGCTTGTCCCAATTTACGCGTAATTCAGGCATTAGCGTTTTCATGTACGCGATAATTCTACCGGGAAGGTCTGCTAATAAGGGCTCGGGTTTAGAGCCACCAATTTGTCTGGCATCAGTAGCTGTAATATTAGCCCATGAGTCACCTAGTTCTTGATCATGATCTGCATGACGGATTTTACTCCATAAAGGATGCGGAACAACATTCCCAAACAACATGTCTCTATCTGCTAAATTCATTACACATGAGCTGGCAGTTTGTGATAACTCCTTATAATATCCTGCTGGGTTTTTACGTGGATCAGGTAGTGTCTGTTTGAGTGCTAAAACTTCAGATCTTTTCCAGGGGACATGTACCCATACGCGCTGGAAGTGTGGTGGAACAGGTGGTTGTCCATTCGCATCACCTTCCCTCCATACTGGAGGAACCTCTCTCATGGGATACTGTTGCGCCTTTTTCCTATCTGACACATCATCCTCATCAAACGCTCTAGAGCTATTTCCCGTACTCCTATAAGATAACAGCAGATCTATTGCTCGTTCAACATCTGCACCTATAATCATGCCTTCGTAAAATTTGAATCGCATGCGGGCTAGTTCCTGCATTCTGCGTTTTGGGTCATTGTCTCGCAAATCTTCCCAGAGGTACAAGCACATCTCTTCAAATACATATCTTTGAGTGGATGCATCCCACTGACGGAAGACTTCCATAACGGACTGAACATCATATTCAGCAGTGTCAATAACCCATTTGCGTGCTAACTCATTTAGTACCACTCTTTCCTCGTAGTCTGGTAGTTGGCTACGCAACTGTCTACGTTCTGTCTTAGGGGTCGTTTTAGGCGACCCAAAGAAGGGTGAGAATAGACCGGTGACAGTACTTGTCACTCTCTGTCTGACAGAAGGAGAAGCTTGTGGAGGAGCAGATGCGCCGGAAAACACAGGCTGATATAAAGAGGAAGTTGAAGCAACAGCAGAGGAAGTCGAGGCAGTAGCAGACGTAGTATCATAGTGAGTAGTTGGAGCAGTAGGCAAAGTCATAGAGGTAGATGGAGTATGTAGCAAAGGCGGCGGCCCTTGAGAAGGCTGCGCCGGAGAAGTAGGAACCAGCTGAAGAGGAGCTGGTGCTTGTGCAAGAGCTGCTTTTCGTGCGCTAGGGCGTGGTATAACAATACGCCTTGGCGGTCCCACAATACTCGATGTGTATGGGGGTGGTGAGTTCAATAAATGGGACATTAATGGATCTTTCTCGGATGTTCCCTTTGAGTCTTGTCTCCCATGTGGTAACATCGGGTAGCATTTATCTATTGCTAGTTTCTTGCTTCTGGGCATTTGTTCACTTTCCTGCTCTTCCTCATTATCCCTGTATGCGATGGCAGCTTGCACCATCGACATACCTCTTTTATTTTTCTTTGCTAGTTTTATTTCCTTCTGTTTGGCCTCTTTGCGCCATAGGCAAAAAGAGTCAAACATCGCCGGCCGGGCTTTCTTCTTGAACAATTTGACCTCGAGGTTGTCTAATATTTCCGGGTCAAAACTACCATATTTGGGCCATTTTAAAACACCATCCTTGCGGGATTATCTAATTATGATATTATCGTGAATACACGAATCCCTCGGTTTTGGTGCTTGCAAGAACCAATACAAACCGTATCGCTGGGATACCAAACTAAGAACCAAGAACCAATACAAACCGTATCTCTAGGATACCAAAACTAAGAACCAAACTAGGCTTTCTTCTTAAACAGTTTGACCTCGAGGTTGTCTAAAACTTCTGAGTCAAAGCTACCATATTGGGGCCATTTTAAAACACCTTGCGGGTGTATTTTATCCCTACCTCATTATATGTGATAGGGCCTACTCCGTGCTTGATATATAACTCATATGTTGGAGTTTCAATCGGAGGAACCGGACACGAATCCTCTAATCGGGAGTCCTTACCACAACCAAGACAAAACAAGTTTCCAAGTCTGCTAAGACCAGGCATCTTCGCTCACTAGTCTAGCTTCAAACTTCAAGGGATTATCTAATTATGATATTCTCGTGAATACACGAATCCCTCGGTTTTGGCGCTTGCAAGTTCCAAACAAGGTGTATCTCAAGGATACCAAAACTAAGAACAAAACTAAGGACTGGGAGACGCTCCACTTATACTTAACTGAATATTGAAGATCGGTGATGTCACTAGAAGACTCTTCTATCGTTTCGCTCTACCAAGGATCACTGGGTCCAAAACAGGGCGATAGTCAGGGCAGCAGTCCTTCGTAGCCGTCGGGACGCGGGTAACCTCGCAGCAAAGACCTTCGGAACCACGTCGACATGCAGGGGTCGCTGAAGTGGCTGGCCGTCCTCTGGAATTTTCACACGAAGCTCCTCATGAACATCTGGCTTGGACCGTCACCGCTTGATACCGCCCCGAGTTGGGCGCCAACTGAGGTGCCGGGTTTTTAGGGACCCGGTGGTGCCAGGGGTAACACCCGGGGACCTCTGAGTTCTCCCTGTTATGGACCACAGAAACACGGAGTCTTCTAGTTGAAGTCAGAGATCGAGTTTTATTGGCTGCAACCAAGTAACATGTGTCCTAGAAGTACGGCAGCACGGGCCGTAAGTTCTCCGGAGACTGTTCGTTTTTACAGAACCAGCCTTCTCCTTATATACATAACTAACAGCTGTAGGCAAGAATTCTTGAGTTTATGATATGGCTATACACATATTTTTGTAACAATACAAAGAGTGAAGTCATGCTGGTCAGCACATATTTTAGATGTCCAGTTTGTGATGGATTACTCTGCCAGATCCAGAATTCCCATCAGATATCGATGTAACACCAGTAAGGTCGGGCACCCTCCCATCATAAAACGGGTCATAAACAAGAAGCATGGACAGGTGTATGTGTATGGAAAACATGGTCTGTATGTAGTGAATGGTTTATGACATGTTGTGCCTAGATGATATCTTGTTCGACCACTGGGGGAGGAGCTGCCAAAACAGGTTTGGCTGGAGGCAGTGGAGTCAGCTTCGGCCAGGTCATGGGGATGTCAGCTACGGCGGACGTGTCCTTTCAGATCAAACTCGGTCTTAATCGATTGACTATATGAGGGCAAGCCATAAGATGGATGCCATTTACAAAATGGAGCCTGAGGGTTCAGGACGGAAGCTACGATTTAAGGGTGTTAGCATCACTCAATTGTGACGCAAATGCATAGGGATAACGTCCTAATCATTACCGGTCCGTAGATACCAAATTCGTCATGGTACGACGATATTTTGAACACGAGTGTTGGACCCCGGAGCCGGTGTTACAGCAGGCGCCGAAATTACAGTACCACATCCGATAGGCTAACAATTCAGGCTCAAGGGTGGTTAGACATGGGGACCACTTTCACAAGTTCTGTGAAAGACCACAAGATGCTGACTGTGAACTTCAGCTCAGCCGGGCGAACGCAAATGGAAACTGAGGCTAAAATGGAACCAGCGCTGCTCGTGTTTAAGGACCTCAAACCTTCTACGAAAATAAAGAAGGCTAAAGCAAGTGATTGAAATAAAAATTATAATAGAATTATGAATTGGAACAGTCAGATTCAGTGTTTCTGACAGGCCTGGGATAACCTCTAAACTAAGCAGTCACTGAATGTGTTTTGCATAAGCTTGATCATCATGGCTTCATGGCACATTTAGAGAACCGAAGAATAGACTAGAAGTGCGCATTTGATGGACTCAGAGTTCATTACTGGTTGTGTGTTTAATAAGACATATTTTCATGCTAAAATGAAAGGGGTCTCTGCATTTGAAAACACAGGACCACAACAGGTACAGTAAGGGTACTGCCACCTTACGGGGGCATGCACGGTGTGTCTAGTCTGATCCTCACCTCGTATAGGAGTAAGGGGCACAAAGAATAGTATTGCTATCTTAAGGTGGGGTTCACGGTTTGAGCCTCACCCCTTACAGGCACCAAGGGCACAATAAGGGCACTGCCACCTTCGGTGGGCCCACCCTGTACTCCAAAGGTGCATGATGTATGTAATCTGTTCCAGCTCTTGTGCAGGCGTAAAAGGCACAATGAAGATATTGCCACCTAGGGGGTGCACAGTGCGTCTAGTTCTTTAAATCCTCATGAGCGCAATCTTACAATAGGTCGGGACACTGCAAGATGGTGGAAGAAAGAGAACAACAAAGGCCAACCCTTCGGATTTGGCTCCCATGGCAACTGGAAGGACCAGTCCTGCCCCCTGTGAATAGTAAGAATCTACAAATGATCACAAGTGAAAGGTTGTGAGAATCTGCGCATTCTATCCTGGAAGTTTTGGGGGTGGGGGGGGTTAGCACACCCACAACACAAGGGAACCAGAGGAATTTTTTGTCTCCCTTGTTAGTTTTGTCTCTCTTGTTAGTTTTGCCTCTCTTGCTGCTCTGTTGTTTAGCTTGTGTCCGTAAGGCGATGGTACACCTCCGGGTAGCTGTTGCGCCATATAAATTTAAACAATAATAATATTATAATAATTATTATTATTACTTAAGGATGAAATGTGTCTTGAGAGACACAGCACCTTTGCACACAGTGATGATTCTCTAATGCACGAATATGTGCCCTCGTAAAAGCATGCCGATGTACCGGTGCAGTTACTATTTGATGCTTGCAAACTTTCACTGTCATTCTCCAGACATACCACTGGGAATGTCATGTGACATCACCCCGGCTCCTGTTCTCGTTGCGCCGAAATCTACACAACAGACATTTAAGCACTTGGAACCATGAAGCTGTGAAAATCCACACACAGGGCAGGTTTATCAAATAGTTGTGTCATCTTTGCGTCATGCAATGGTCCGCAAGGAGACACAACTACTAAGTAAGATTTATCAAGCCGCGCAAGGTCACCACGCATGGACGTGCGTTGCTTGATAAATCTAAAGTAACGCAACTCAGCGCAAATTGCTGCGTTGCATTACTCTGCCCCAGAGAGCGGTTCCATGGGTGGAGCGGGGGGGCTTCCATGCATCCACCCTTGGCGTTTGGTGCATTTCTCTGCCCCAGAGAGGGGTTCCATGGGTGGAGAGGGGGTGCTTCCACGCATCCACCCTTGGAGTTTGGTGCATTACTCTGCCCCAGAGAGGGGTTCCATGGGTGGAGCGGGGGTGCTTCCACGCATCCACCCTTGGAGTTTGGTGCATTACTCTGCCCCAGAGAGGGGTTCCATGGGTGGAACGGGGGTGTCTCCACGCATCCACCCTTGGCGTTTGGTGCATTGCTCTGCCCCAAAGAGGGGTTCCATGGGTGGAGCGGGGGTGTTTCCACGCATCCACCTTTGGAGTTTGGTGCATTACTCTGCCCCAGAGAGGGGTTCCGTGGGTGGAGCGGGGGTGCTTCCACGCATCCACCCTGGGAGTTTGGTGCATTACTCTGCCCCAGAGAGGGGTTCCGTGGGTGGAGCGGGGGTGCTTCCACGCATCCACCCTTGGAGTTTGGTACATTACTCTGCCCCAGAGAGGGGTTCCATGGGTGGAACGGGGGTGTCTCCACGCATCCACCCTTGGCGTTTGGTGCATTGCTCTGCCCCAGAGAGGGGTTCCATAGGTGAAGCGGGGGTGTTTCCACGCATCCACCCTTGGAGTTTGGTGCATTACTCTGCCCCAGAGAGGGGTTCAATGGGTGGAGCGGGGGTGTTTCCACGCATCCACCCTTGGAGTTTGGTGCATTACTCTGCCCCAGAGAGGCGTTCCATGGGTGGAGCGGGGGTGTCTCCACGCATCCACCCTTGGCGTTTGGTGCATTGCTCTGCCTCAGAGAGGCGTTCCATGGGTGGAGCGGGGGTGTCTCCACGCATCCACCCTTGGCGTTTGGTGCATTGCTCTGCCTCAGAGAGGGGTTCCATGGGTGGAACGGGGGTGTTTCCACGCATCTACCCTTGGAGTTTGGTGCATTACTCTGCCCCGGAGAGGGGTTCCATGGGTGGAACGGGGGTGCTTCCAGGCATCCACCCTTGGAGTTTAGTGCATTGCTCTGCCCCAGAGAGGCGTTCCATGGGTGGAGCAGGGTGTGCTTCCAAGCATCCACCCTTGGCGTTTGGTGCATTGCTCTGCCCCAGAGAGGCGTTCCATGGGTGGAGCGGGGGTGTCTCCATGCTTCCACCCTTGGAGTTTGGTGCATTGCTCTGCCCCAGAGAGGCATTCCATGGGTGAAGCGGGGGTGCTTCCACGCATCCACCCTTGGAGTTTGGTGCATTGCTCTGCCCCAGAGAGGCGTTCCATGGGTGGAGCGGGGGTGTCTCCACGCATCCACCCTTGGAGTTTGGTGCATTACTCTGCCCCAGAGAGGGGTTCCGTGGGTGGAGAGGGGGTGGCTCCACGCATCCACCCTTGGAGTTTGGTGCATTGCTCTGCCCCAGAGAGGCGTTCCGTGGGTGGAGCGGGGGTGTCTCCACTCATCCACCCTTGGAGTTTGGTGCATTGCTCTGCCCCAGAGAGGGGTTCCATAGGTGAAGCGGGGGTGTTTCCACGCATCCACCCTTGGAGTTTGGTGCATTACTCTGCCCCAGAGAGGGGTTGCATGGGTGGAGCGGGGGTGTTTCCACGCATCCACCCTTGGAGTTTGGTGCATTACTCTGCCCCAGAGAGGCGTTCCATGGGTGGAGCGGGGGTGTCTCCACGCATCCACCCTTGGCGTTTGGTGCATTGCTCTGCCCCAGAGAGGGGTTCTATGGGTGGAACGGGGGTGTTTCCACGCATCTACCCTTGGAGTTTGGTGCATTACTCTGCCCCAGAGAGGGGTTCCATGGGTGGAACGGGGGTGCTTCCACGCATCCACCCTTGGAGTTTGGTGCATTGCTCTGCCCCAGAGAGGCGATCCATGGGTGGAGCAGGGGGTGCTTCCAAGCATCCCCCCTTGGCGTTTGGTGCATTGCTCTGCCCCAGAGAGGCGTTCCATGGGTGGAGCGGGGGTGACTCCACGCATCCACCCTTGGCGTTTGGAGCATTGCTCTGCCCCAGAGAGGAGTTCCATGGGTGGAGCGGGGGTGTCTCCACGCATCCACCCTTGGAGTTTGGTGCATTACTCTGCCCCAGAGAGGGGTTCCGTGGGTGGAGAGGGGGTGCTTCCATGCTTCCACCCTTGGAGTTTGGTGCATTGCTCTGCCCCAGAGAGGCATTCCATGGGTGAAGCGGGGGTGCTTCCACGCATCCACCCTTGGAGTTTGGTGCATTGCTCTGCCCCAGAGAGGCGTTCCATGGGTGGAGCGGGGGTGTCTCCACGCATCCACCCTTGGAGTTTGGTGCATTACTCTGCCCCAGAGAGGGGTTCCGTGGGTGGAGAGGGGGTGGCTCCACGCATCCACCCTTGGAGTTTGGTGCATTGCTCTGCCCCAGAGAGGCGTTCCGTGGGTGGAGCGGGGGTGTCTCCACTCATCCACCCTTGGAGTTTGGTGCATTGCTCTGCCCCAGAGAGGCGTTCCATGGGTGGAGCGGGGGTGTCTCCACGCATCCACCCTTCGAGCTTGGTGCATTGCCCTGCCCCAGAGAAGGGTTCCGTGGTTGGAGAGGGGGTGGCTCCACGCATCCACCCTTGGAGTTTGGTGCATTGCTCTGCCCCAGAGAGGGGTTCCGTGGGTGGAGAGGGGGTGGCTCCACGCATCCACCCTTGGAGTTTGGTGCATTACATTGCCCCAGAGAGGGGTTCTGTGGGTGGAGAGGGGGTGGCTCCACGCATCCACCCTTGGAGTTTGGTGCATTGCTCTGCCCCAGAGAGGGGTTCCGTGGGTGGAGAGGGGATGGCTCCATGCATCCACCCTTAGAGTTTGGTGCATTGCTCTGCACCAGAGAAGGGTTCCGTGGGTGGAGAGGGGGTGGCTCCATGCATCCACCCTTGGAGTTTGGTGCATTATGCCCAGAAAGGGGTTCCGTGGGTGGAGAGGGGGTGGCTCCACGCATCCACCCTTGGAGTTTGGTGCATTACACTGCCCCAGAGAGGGGTTCCGTGGGTGGAGCGGGGGTGTCTTCACACATCCACCCTTGGAGTTTGGTGCATTGCTCTGCCCCAGAGATGGGTTCCATGGGTGGAGAGGGGGTGCTTCCACGCATCCACCTTTGGAGTTTGGTGCATTGCTCTGCCCCAGAGAGGGGTTCCGTGGGTGGAGCGGGGGTGTCTTCACACATCCACCCTTGGAGTTTGGTGCATTGCTCTGCCCCAGAGATGGGTTCCATGGGTGGAGAGGGGGTGCTTCCACGCATCCACCTTTGGAGTTTGGTGCATTGCTCTGCCCCAGAGAGGGGTTCCGTGGGTGGAGAGGGGGTGGCTCCACGCATCCACCCTTGGAGTTTGGTGCATTGCTCTGCCCCAGAGAGGCGTTCCATGGGTGTAGCAGGGGTGCTTCCACGCATCCACCCTTGGAGTTTGGTGCATTGCTATGCCCCAGAGAGGCGTTCCATGGGTGGAGAGGGGGTGTTTCCATGCATCCACCCTTGGAGTTTGGTGCATTGCTCTGCCCCAGAGAGGGGTTCCATGGGTGGAGAGGGGGTGCTTCCACGCATCCACCCTTGGAGTTTGGTGCATTGCTCTGCCCCAGAGATGGGTTCCATGGGTGGAGAGGGGGTGCTTCCACGCATCCACCTTTGGAGTTTGGTGCATTGCTCTGCCCCAGAGAGGGGTTCCGTGGATGGAGCGGGGGTGTCTCCACGCATCCACCCTTGGAGTTTGGTGCATTGCTCTGCCCCAGAGAGGGGTTCCATGGGTGGAGCGGGGGTGCTTCCACGCATCTACCCTTGGAGTTTGGTGCATTACTCTGCCCCAGAGAGGGGTTCCATGAGTGGAGCAGGGGTGTTTCCACGCATCCACCCTTGGAGTTTGGTGCATTGCTCTGCCCCAGAGAGGGGTTCCCTGGGTGGAGCAGGGGTGCTTCCACGCATCTACACTTGGAGTTTGGTGCATTACTCTGCCCCAGAGAGGCGTTCCTTGGTGGAGCGGGGGTGTCTCCACGCATTCACCCTTGGCGTTTGGTGCATTGCTCTGCCCCAGAGAGGGGTTCCATGGGTGGAGCGGGGGTGTCTCCACACATCCACCCTTGGAGTTTGGTGCATTGCTCTGCCCCAGAGAGGCGTTCCGTGGGTGGAGCGGGGGTGGCTCCACGCATCCACCCTTGGAGTTTGGTGCATTGCTCTGCCCCAGAGAGGGGTTCCATGGGTGGAGCGGGGGTGGCTCCACGCATCCACCCTTGGAGTTTGGTGCATTACTCTGCCCCAGAGAGGGGTTCCATGGGTGGAGCAGGGGTGTCTCCACGCATCCACCCTTGGCGTTTGGTGCATTACTCTGCCCCAGAGAGGAGTTCCATGGGTGGAGTGGGGGTGTCTCCACTCATCCGCCCTTGGCGTTTGGTGCATTGCTCTGCCCCAGAGAGGCGTTCCATGGGTGGAGCGGGGGTGGCTCCACGCATCCACCCATTGAGTTTGGTACATTGCTCTGCCCCAGAGAGGGGTTCCATGGGTGGAGCGGGGGTGCTTCCACGCATCCACCCTTGGAGTTTGGTGCATTGCTCTGCCCCAGAGAGGGGTTCCATGGGTGGAGAGGGGGTGCTTCCACGCATCCACCCTTGGAGTTTGGTGCATTGCTCTGCCCCAGAGATGGGTTCCATGGGTGGAGAGGGGGTGCTTCCACGCATCCACCTTTGGAGTTTGGTGCATTGCTCTGCCCCAGAGAGGGGTTCCGTGGATGGAGCGGGGGTGTCTCCACGCATCCACCCTTGGAGTTTGGTGCATTGCTCTGCCCCAGAGAGGGGTTCCATGGGTGGAGCGGGGGTGCTTCCACGCATCTACCCTTGGAGTTTGGTGCATTACTCTGCCCCAGAGAGGGGTTCCATGGGTGGAGCAGGGGTGTTTCCACGCATCCACCCTTGGAGTTTGGTGCATTGCTCTGCCCCAGAGAGGGGTTCCCTGGGTGGAGCAGGGGTGCTGCCACGCATCTACACTTGGAGTTTGGTGCATTACTCTGCCCCAGAGAGGCGTTCCTTGGTGGAGCGGGGGTGTCTCCACGCATTCACCCTTGGCGTTTGGTGCATTGCTCTGCCCCAGAGAGGGGTTCCATGGGTGGAGCGGGGGTGTCTCCACGCATCCACCCTTGGAGTTTGGTGCATTGCTCTGCCCCAGAGAGGCGTTCCGTGGGTGGAGCGGGGGTGGCTCCACGCATCCACTCTTGGAGTTTGGTGCATTGCTCTGCCCCAGAGAGGGGTTCCATGGGTGGAGCGGGGGTGGCTCCACGCATCCACCCTTGGAGTTTGGTGCATTACTCTGCCCCAGAGAGGGGTTCCATGGGTGGAGCAGGGGTGGAGCAGGGGTGTCTCCACGCATCCACCCTTGGCGTTTGGTGCATTACTCTGCCCCAGAGAGGAGTTCCAAGGGTGGAGTGGGGGTGTCTCCACTCATCCGCCCTTGGCGTTTGGTGCATTGCTCTGCCCCAGAGAGGCATTCCATGGGTGGAGCGGGGGTGGCTCCACGCATCCACCCATTGAGTTTGGTGCATTGCTCTGCCCCAGAGAGGGGTTCCATGGGTGGAGCGGGGGTGCTTCCACGCATCCACCCTTGGAGTTTGGTGCATTGCTCTGCCCCAGAGAGGGGTTCCATGGGTGGAGCGGGGGTGCTTCCACGCATCCACCCTTGGAGTTTGGTGCATTGCTCTGCCCCAGAGAGGGGTTCCATGGGTGGAGCGGGGGTGCTTTCACGCATCCACCCTTGGGGTTTGGTGCATTGCTCTGCCCCAGAGAGGGGTTCCATGGGTGGAGCAGGGGTGGCTCCACGCATCCACCCTTGGAGTTTGGTGCATTGCTCCGCCCCAGAGAGGCGTTCCATGGGTGTAGCAGGTGTGGTAAATAAATTAATTACCCTGTCAGAATTTCTATACATTAACAAGGATCATGCATATAATGAGAGGCAGAGTCCGTGGTGTCCGATTCAGAAGGGCTTTAATTCAGTAACTCGAGTTAAGGGAGAATCGGGTTCCATCACCACTAGGGATCAGGAAGGATCGTCATCTGATCTTTATTCACAAAGTGCATTATTTATAGTTAAAACATACATTAACTTGCATAGAGAAGGCGGAGCAAGTGAAGGAGAGAGATAAGAGCACATGGGCGTGAAAAAAGGTGTACACGTGGGTGTTCACTTGATGAAACATAGATGAGTCATAGGTGGGTGGATACATGGAGGGGGTCTGCATGGTCAGCAGGAACCTTTACCCTACTTGTGTGCGCAAACTTGGTCATGACGTGGAATTGACGTGTAACTGGGGGAAGCTAGGGGGAGCTAACCTTTGTGCTAGTAGAGGAGTCTTGGATGTCAGGACGACCTGCACTGGTATTATCTGATATCTTGAGTTTGGAGGATGTATTATCTGACTTAAAGGTCGCTCGAGCAAAGGCTGCTCATCACTAAATGCTAGTGTATGCATATATTTCTTTGTGCATTGCGGGGCCATGGGCCTTCTATGGATGCGGGTTCTGTAAATCACTTGAATGGAGACAGAAAGGCTAGGCCCTATCTTCTGCAGGCGGAATATGTTTACCCTTTTCATTAAGCAGGAATGTGTTTCTGTGAAGCAGAGCAGATACCTGTAGGCAAAATACTGTCTTGGCAGGCCAGGCTGGGCACCTCTCGGCTGAGCAGGAAATATGTGAGAGGTCAGGGATACATAGCTAAACTGCAGCTTTCAGAGTGTCAGGAGGCATGGAGCCTGAATTCGGGTCCTGGCTCAGCTGAGCCACAAAAACGAGTTCATCTCGACTTTTAAACATGCACCATGTAAATGCATTGGCAACATAGGCCTCAGTACGGAATTAACATTTCTTTCATGGAGGGCCTGGTAACTGACATGCTAACATTGGACGGAAAGGCAGAGGCATTATTATTACAGGCATGAGAAGGGAATTGCATGGTGACATGGACATACATGGGGTATATGTACATACATAGGGTACATGTAGGGGACACACTGGCCACATAAAATTTCTATTTCCTCATTCCCTCCTTGTTCCCTACTGTGCCCTTCAGGACACATCGATATTCATGATACCATATATCTGATCATACAGCATCATTTGCTCGTCTTTTTTCCTTTGTATACGTGGATGGGGAATACAGGCAGTGGCACACAAGCCGCAAATCGCTGGGCCACATTGTAGACAGAGACAGCAACTGAATATAATAAGCAGTATCATCCCTAGGAATGACAACACTTTCCATCCCCATGCTGATATTCGCCTCCAGAGCCAACCGGACCAAGTCCACGTGCCTGGGTTTTGGTGTATCTCGTGAGCTATCTTATGGAGTCTTGTTATTGCTGCATACACGGATGGCGCGTTATTAGGAATAAACACGCAACAACTGGAGCCGATCACTCTACAAGCCCCGCCCCTATCTGCCAGGATGACGTCAAGAACAAGGCGGTTCTGAAGAACAACAAGTCTCATTGCAGACTGCTCCTCGGTCAAGTTAGCTAGAGCAGAAGTAGTCTCATTCACTACTGCTTCCAAAGTTCTTGTTAACCTTCGTATGAGTTTACTGTTTTGGACGGGACCTATGAAGAAAAAGAATCCTTTATTGAAATCTGTATATTGCTCCAAAGCTGTCTCAGTCTGATCGACAACTGGGGAATCGGTCTCCCTCTTGTGTCTAACATGTACTAGTCGTGAATCTCGATGATAATGGGATGGGGCTAGAAAGACGGGTGGCAGCAGGACCGCTATATAACACGTCCCACTCCAATCTAAGGGCAGACATACATAGGCTGTCTGACCGCAAATGAAATAGGAATGGCGGGAAGCTTTGAAAGTAGACTTTCCTTTATCATTGAACTCGACTAGGGTATTACAATCACTGTGCCCTAAATGCACTGATCCTTTCTTTCTAACGGATAATTCACCTTTTACTGGTAAGACTGTTATGAACGGTGGACCTGTATTTTTCTCGGACTGGACATTCAGAATCATAAAATTAAGGGAAGCATTTCCTTGTTCGTACACTTCATTTTCTAGATCGGTCCCTTTTCTCTGGGGAAGACCATCTTCGTCTGGTAAACATGCCTCGATCATTACTTTATTTAAATCACCCCAGACCCATTCACTCTGGGAATTTGTGAACTTTCTGACTTGTGATGATATTAAAGCAAACCATGCTTCGCACGAACCATTGTGCGAGAACGGGAAAGGAAAGAGGGGCAGAACTCCCTTCGTTTTCTGATAAGGTGGGAGTCTGCCATATACCCAGCAATTCGTTACATTGCTGGCCTGATGAGAATGGTGCAACATTCGAATAAAAGTATTGTTGCGCAGTGCTAGTCGATATGACAGTTTATGGGGTGGCAGATCACTGAATGTGTGCTCTATAGTGTCATTGAAGGAAGAATGTATATGTGAAGCAATAGGAGGAAAGAAAACATGTAGCGTCAAGCTGATACATATAATCAATATACTTAGAAGAAACATAATAATCAGAGTTACTATACATCTGCTGCGTAAGGTCTTGCAGTATTTCTCTTTCTTATCTCTCTGTCTATTATCCTGGTCTACGATCTTATACATGTCAGGAACCTGTCTAACCGATTCACCACAGGGTGGACTTAAACAATTAAACGTTGTCTGACTTACTAGACCGTAACTTTGACCTATACTCCTGTTGCGGAGTCTTTTCTAACAAAGGGGGCTTTGAGTCACTGGTTTCGGTGCAGTCCTTAGTTTCGATCACAGTTCCATGGAATTTTTTTATGTATTGGACATGGATCCAGCCCTTTCTTCCTTCGACCTTGATGGCAGTCCTCGTGGTAAGCAGCACTAATTTCGGTGTTCGCCAGCGGGGCTCGAGAGGGCTTGAACAATCAAAATTCCGGACCAAGACTGTGTCTCCAGGAACGATGGTATGTTCTTTAACTTGGGTGGTGTCGGGGGAGGCTGCTGTTACCTGTGAACGACAAGAGAAGAGTGCAGACATCAAGGAAGCCAGGTAATCTGTCAGCATATTACTGTCAACATCGGTAATTTTCTTTGGCATAGGCGTACCCCACATATTCGGCGGTCTACCAAAAACCACCTCGTAAGGGGGCAGTCCTGTTCTGGAATGAGCTACCACATGCATGTAAAAGAGGGCAACCGGCAAGGCTACCATCCAATCCACGCCTTTTTCTGCACAGACTTTCGCTAATTTTGTCTTAAGTGTTTGGTTATGCCGCTCTACAAGTCTGGCGGCCTCTGGGTGTCGTACACAATGGAACTTCCACTGGTACCCTAACAGAAGAGATACTTGTTTCATTAATTCAGAGGAGAATGGCTGACCGTTATCTGAGTACACGACACGGGGCAATCCATAACGTGGAAAGAACTCTCGAACCAACTGCCTGGCAGTGGTTACGGCAGTGTAATCTGGGACTGGGTATGCTTCTGTCCATCTAGATAGTGCACATACAACTACTAGGACATATTTGTATCCTCTACATCTGTCCATCTGGATATAATCCATCTGGAGGACTTCAAAAGGGTGGTCAGGAGGATGAAATCCACCTTGTTCCACTGGAATGCCTTTGCCTGGATTGAACTGGCAACAGATCATGCAGGTACGTACTTTCTGTTTTGCTGCTGCACGCAGGTGCTTGTTGAACCAGATATTCTGTAAACTGTCTAGCATAGCCTTTTCTCCTAAGTGTGCTGGACTATGTGCTGTGTTTATGATGATTTATACCATAGAGTCAGGCAGAAACCATGTGGCTTTGCCTTTTGTCATCCAACCCTGGTCAGTCTGGACCCCTCCTTGTTCAGTCTATTTCTTTATTTCGTCTGGAGTGGTATGTGTCTGTATGTCGAGTACATCTTGTGAGGGATCCCTGACTGTCATGCTGTTTGTCAGTGATGGCACTTTTGTCTTTGTCGTGTCTGTTGGAGTGTCTGTTGGAGTCTGGGCTGTAAGTTTAGCTGTTCGGTCTGCCAGGTCGTTACCCTGGGAAATGGTGTCTGTGACTTTCGTATGTGCTTTGCATTTCATGACGGCTATGGCTGTAGGCAAGTGTATTGCTTCTAACAGAGCCTGAATAAGGGGACCATGCTGAATTTTGGCCCCATGAGAGGTCAGGAAACCTCTCCCCTTCCATAACACTCCGAAGTCATGAACGACTCCGAAAGCGTACTGTGAATCTGTATATATGTTTACCTTCATGTTCTTGGCTCGTATGCAGGCTTGTGTCAGAGCGATGAGCTCTGCTGCTTGTGCTGACAGTGTGTCTATTCTTTGTGTCTCTATGACTTCAGTATCAGTGGTCACAGCATATGCGGCCACTAACTCTCCTTTGCTTGTTCTCATGCATGAACCGTCCACATATAGTGTCAGGTCAGGGTCTGGCAATGCAATGTCTGTCAAGTCTTGTCTTGGCTTCGTCACTGTATTAAATACTTCCACACAGTCATGTGGTGCAGTGTCCACTGTGCTTGAGGGCAAGAGTGTAGCAGGGTTCAGAATGATGCATCGTCTGATCTCTATGTGTGGCTGAAATAATGTCAGTTCATATCCTGTCAGTCTCGCTACGGTCAGATGTTGTGTCTGTGTCCTGTTCAAGAGAACTTCCACGGAATGTGGAACCTGTACTGTCAGGGGGTGTCCTAACACTATGGAATCACTCTGTCTTATTGCTAGGGCTGTTGCTGCAACTGATTTCAGGCATGCAGAGCCTGGGCCACTGGATCCAGTGTACTAGAAAAATAAGATTTCACAAATTGACCTCGCACACCAAAAAACTATATAATAAACACGATATTAGTGCTTAATCAACATTTGTATTGTAACAAAGATAGAGTCCAACTGTTCTCCCAAGAAATTTTCAAGTCAGTTTTCTTCGTTTTATTCTTTCTTTATTTATTCAAAAACTCGCAGATAAAAATAGCCAACGCGTTTCGTCCGAAACCGGACTTCTTCAGGGCTTTGCGCAGTGTATTTTTATGTTACGCGTCCCATCCGTCTTGGTAGGTGTCTGAACAATAGGTTTTATAATTGTATAGTTGGCAGATCTAATAATCATCCATTCGTTTAGGATCCAGTAGAGTAAGAAAAGAATAAAGTATATGCCATATGTTCGGCGTCGTCGTCGTCTTCGTCGTCGCGTGCGTGTGCGGTCGTCTGGTCTCCCGGTCGGATTCATGGCAGTACTACTCCCGGTTTGAGAGTGACACGGTGTGGCGTAATGTGCATGTAACCTACGTCAGTTGGACCTTGTGCCCATAAATGCTGTGGTACATTCTGGAGTCTGGGATCAAAATCTTTCAAAACATAATGTCCTTTAAAATCACGTAAAAACAATCGCACTCCTTCCGGAGAACAACAAATAACTGCTCCTAGTTCTTTCAATGTCTTTATACCAAGCAATTTTTCTGGACATGACTTAGTAAGTAACAAGTCTGTAGTACGGGACAATGGACCGACTCCTAGGGAAACTGGCTTTGACACTTCGTTAACAATAGGCTTTCCTGAAAATCCGGGAAATATTCTGTGAGCCTGAGAGGGGTGCCCCTGGTACCTTGTCATGACTGATGGTAGTTCTGCTCGCCCCTGTGTCAATCAGAAATTTTCTGTCTTTTCCCATTACACGACTATGTACATAGGGACCTTCTTGATCTACAGGAACCTCAATAAGGGGCAAGCCAACCTCCCTCTCTATGCTTTTTCATGAGTACTGTTGATATTCTGGATAGTCTGACTGTGTGTACTGGTACATTTGTTGCGTGACATGTTGTGTGGCAGCTACTGGTTGGGGTAGAGCTACTGTCTGTTGCGTGTTCTGTGGGGGTTGCGTGTTTTGTGGGGTGCTATTCTGTCTCGGAGGATGCGGCCTTTCTTTTGTCTTGCCTGTAGCTATATTGTGTTTCAGGACAGCACATTCGTTTACATAGTGACCTGGTTGCTTGCAATAATTACAGTTCCCTTTAACAGGTACCGTGCTCTTTTTATTCCCGTTAGCTGGTACCGATTGCGCAACTAGTACTTTCATTTTCGTATCTTTCATGCGTCTCTTTTCATGTTCCTGTTCCTCTCTGATTCTGTTCTGGTGGTATTGTAACATTTGCAACATTTGGGAAGGGCTATTTGCTTGCCAGGTACTCTCAACCTTCAGTACTCTATTTTTGATCGGGGGTAAGGAATTTTCTACTAGTTTGCTCACAAAAAGATGTGGATACGATTCACTGCTTGGCTTAAGGCCACTATTAATAGTAAAACATTTCTCGAATCTAGAATAAAAATCACTGGTGTCTTCGTCTTGTTTCTGTTTACAGGCTGAAATAGCATCCCAATCTTCCTTTTTAGTAACTAATAATCTTGGCAGGACCTGTATCAAGAGTTCAGGTAGTGCTTTAGCTTTTTCCCCAAGACCAACACCAGGGTGTCGTCCTTTATCCTCTGCTTCCAATTCTGTCCAATTTATCTTTTTCTCTCCCACCTCCCAGTCTTTTTCTTTAAGCTTTTCGTAAATGCCGGCTGGTAACAGTACTTTCAATAATTTAATAATGTCAGCGTATGTGTAATCCCCTATGCGGAGAATGTCTTTTAATTCACGGTGGAACCCCCCCGGGTCTTTATCATGGTAGGGCAGCATCTTTTTCATTTCCAGTATTTCTATTTTCGTCAAGGGTGTGTAAACGTATACTCGTTGAAGCTCACCCGCTGCATTTTTAACGGGATGAACCTCCCGTAGGGGGTTCTGTCTGTCTATATGGAAGCCCTTTCTGTCGTGGTGTGGGGCAGGAATCATGCACGTGGTCAGAAAAGTCAAGTACTTATGTCGTTGGTCTAGAATGACATTAATTAATTCGGTGCCTAGGCCTATCCATCTTTCTGGAAGTATATCATCCAGTAATTTATACAAGGGACCGGGATCAGCACATTGACTCTCGTACAACGTGATCAGATGTTGAACCATGTAAATACCAGCCAAGTGCTGTTCGTTCTGTGGAAGGCTCAAAAAGGTCTGAGCCAATACGTCACCATTATATATATTAGAATTAGACACCCATTGAACGGCTGATCGTGCTAATTCTTGTTCATGTACGGTGTGGGGTCTATCGCACTCTACTCGTCTTTTCAGTGCGTTCTCAGTAGCTTGGAATAGATGCTCGAGAGAGTACCTTTCTTTTATAGGAGGTCCCTTTTTGCGGTAATCAAGGCACTTGGGCCTGTCAAACTGCCGTGCTTTGCCTACGTAATTTATTTTACCCACTTCCTCTGTTTCGTGCTCAGCATCATCTGATGCTGAATCCTCTTTCGCGTCAGACTCTTTCTTGTGTAAGTTTAGAATCTCTTTTCGTATTTTCTTGTACATGCATTCTGTCTTTCCCACTGTATCATGTTTACCGGCAGCTATGTTGTCACTCCAATCGGTCATACCTCTAGTTACTCCTTTGTCTGGCTGGTCTTGTTCCCTGATCAGACAGTTAATCAAAAAACGTAAAATTGCGCGTTGTACCTCTACCTTTCTTTGTTCCATGGCCTCTTGTATACTCTCGGGTCCCTCCCCCGTTCTAACGAAATCGTATATTTTGTCTAATTTTTCCTTCATGCCTGGTAATGTAATCAGATACTCTGCAGCGCGTCTTAGTCGTAGTGAGTACACGAGCATTGCACCCATACCTGGTACTGGATCGTATATACAATGTGAAATGGTTACATTATGCTTATAGGGCGTTGATGTCATTTGTGGCGTTCGTTGTAGTCCTAACTCTTGCAGTGCTCGCGTTGATGGCGGTGTTTGTGGCGTGTTTGTGGGCCCCCCTCCCACTGCCCCTTGGCCTAAGTCGTCTTTCACGGTCACTGAAGACTGCAGTTGTGTAAGCTGATCCTGTGTTGGGGGCGGAGGAAAAAAGGGATTGTTGACGGAAGGGACAGGAGGAGGGAATACTGCGTTTACATAATCCGGAGCGGGCTCCTCTAAGTAGGAGGAAATGAAAACCTCAGCTTCTGTCTGTTTATGCCTACGTACTTTAGTCGGTATTAGTGGAGGCGGCAAATTACTAGGTACTTCTGAGGGGGTCACTTTAGCTAGTCCTTCAGCGAGGACGGGATACATGCCTTTGATAAGGGCATTTCTTTCACGATCTGCTTGTTCTGCCTTGACCCGTTCCCCCTCTTCCTTTAGTTCTTTTTCTCTGGCTCTTTCTGCTGCCTCTTTATTTCTCTCTGCTTTGTGGAATTCTTTCTCTGTTCTCCTATGCGCTTCTTTACGCCATAACTCAATGGCATCTTTCTGGGACTGTCTAGCTTTCTTTTTCCATAGCGCTTCCTCTACTTTCATGATGCATTCAGCATCCCATGTTCCTGAGGCAGGCCATCTATACTTCTCTTCTAGATCCTTCGTGTAATCTACCCATAAGTCTAAAAACAGTATGGCATCTAGCCCATGTTTCTGGTACATAAAATGACCAGGTGTGTCTCTAGGCGGTACAGGAACTGACTCTTCGAGTATCCCTTTCCTGGTCACTATCTGACGTATTTTCGAAAACAGTGGCATGTTGGAACTAACTTTAATGAAAACACAATATACACAAGAATAGACTGAAAAACAACCATTCACACTACGACATTAAAACATTAAAAACAGATACATCCTAACTAGTGCATTGATACAACACAAAGTGTAAAACTGTTTACTTTATGTACTGCAAAACAGTACAACCATACCGGTCTCGTGAAGAGACACGTCTTTACCGCGTCCACCGAAATGGACACGTCTCTACCGTATCTGTGTACCCAGACACGTCTTTACCGGGCTCAAATAAATGAACCCGTCTCTATGCGTTCCCAATAACGGTACTCACCGGGAAGCAGAACTTGAAGGCCTCAGAAACTCGATACTGCTGCTGCTACTGCTGCTGCTGCGCATGCGCCTCGGAACAGGTGGGCCTCAGGATACCTCGGACCTTGCTCTCTCGGCTTGGGCTCTGGTTGGGATGGTCCGCAATCCTCACCGCCTCGTGTGGATGCCTGGTCGCAGTCTCCGTCTCCTCCGTAGGCCTGAGGGAGTAGGCAGGAAGTCCCGCTGTCGTGTACACTTGAAGTCCGTCACGGCTGTAGAAGGGGGCAGGGGGCTGGACCTACATCTCCGGCGCGTGGGGAAGGGGACTCGTCCCTGTTCGGGCGCCAGATTATGTGGTAAATAAATTAATTACCCTGTCAGAATTTCTATACATTAACAAGGATCATGCATATAATGAGAGGCAGAGTCCGTGGTGTCCGATTCAGAAGGGCTTTAATTCAGTAACTCGAGTTAAGGGAGAATCGGGTTCCATCACCACTAGGGATCAGGAAGGATCGTCATCTGATCTTTATTCACAAAGTGCATTATTTATAGTTAAAACATACATTAACTTGCATAGAGAAGGCGGAGCGCTCCAGGCGGAGCAAGTGAAGGAGAGAGATAAGAGCACATGGGCGTGAAAAAAGGTGTACACGTGGGTGTTCACTTGATGAGTCATAGATGTGTCATAGGTGGGTGGATACATGGAGGGGGTCTGCATGGTCAGCAGGAACCTTTACCCTACTTGTGTGCGCAAACTTGGTCATGACGTGGAATTGACGTGTAACTGGGGGAAGCTCGGGGGAGCTAACCTTTGTGCTAGTAGAGGAGTCTTGGATGTCAGGACGACCTGCACTGGTATTATCTGATATCTTGAGTTTGGAGGATGTATTATCTGACTTAAAGGTCGCTCGAGCAAAGGCTGCTCATCACTAAATGCTAGTGAATGCATATATTTCTTTGTGCATTGCTGGGGCCATGGGCCTTCTATGGATGCGGGTTCTGTAAATCACTTGAATGGAGACAGAAAGGCTAGGCCCTATCTTCTGCAGGCGGAATATGTTTACCCTTTTCATTAAGCAGGAATGTGTTTCTGTGAAGCAGAGCAGATAACTGTAGGCAAAATACTGTCTTGGCAGGCCAGGCTGGGCACCTCTCGGCTGAGCAGGAAGTATGTGAGAGGTCAGGGATACATAGCTAAACTGCAGCTTTCAGAGTGTCAGGAGGCATGGAGCCTGAATTCGGGTCCTGGCTCAGCTGAGCCACAAAAACGAGTTCATCTCGACTTTTAAACGTGCACCATGTAAATGCATTGGCAACATAGGCCTCAGTACGGAATTAACGTTTCTTTCATGGAGGGCCTGGTAACTGACATGCTAACATTGGACGGAAATGCAGAGGCATTATTATTACAGGCATGAGAAGGGAATTGCATGGTGACGTGGACATACATGGGGTATATGTACATACATAGGGTACATGTAGGGAACACACTGGCCACATAAAATTTCTATTTCCTCACGGGGGTGGCTCCACGCATCCACCCTTGGAGTTTGGTGCATTGCTCTGCCCCAGAGAGGGGTTCCATGGGTGGAGCGGGGGTGCTTCCACGTATCCACCCTTGGAGTTTGGTGCATTGCTCTGCCCCAGAGAGGCATTCCATGGGTGAAGCGGGGGTGCTTCCACGCATCCACCTTTGGCGTTTGGTGCATTGCTCTGCCCCAGAGGGGTTCCTTGGGTGGAGCGGGGGTGGCTCCACGCATCCACCCTTGGAGTTTGGTGCATTGCTCTGCCCCAGAGAGGCGTTCCATGGGTGGAGAGGGGGTGCTTCCACGCATCCACCCTTGGAGTTTGGTGCGTTGCTCTGCCCCAGAGAAGCGTTCCATGGGTGGAGAGGGGGTGTTTCCACGCATCCACCCTTGGAGTTTGGTGCATTGCTCTGCCCCAGAGAGGGGTTCCATGGGTGGAGAGGGGGTGCTTCCACGCATCCACCCTTGGAGTTTGGTGCATTGCTCTGCCCCAGAGAGGCGTTCCATGGGTGGAGAGAGGGTGTTTCCACGCATCCACCCTTGGCGTT
This sequence comes from Lissotriton vulgaris, assembly GCF_964263255.1. Taxonomy (NCBI): domain Eukaryota; kingdom Metazoa; phylum Chordata; class Amphibia; order Caudata; family Salamandridae; genus Lissotriton; species Lissotriton vulgaris. The sequence goes on along the minus strand of NC_141685.1, from coordinate 61,239,852 downwards.
TGATGCATTGCCCTGCCCCAGAGAGGCATTCCATGGGTGGAGAGGGGGTGTTTCCACGCATCCACCATTGGCGTTTGGTGCATTGCTCTGCCCCAGAGAGGCGTTCCATGGGTGGAGCGGGGGTGCTTCCACGCATCCACCCTTGGAGTTTGGTGCATTACTCTGCCCCAGAGAGGGGTTCCATGGGTGGAGCGGGGGTGGCTCCACGCATCCACCCTTGGAGTTTGGTGCATTGCTCTTCCCCAGAGAGGCGTTCCATGGGTGGAGCGGGGGTGCTTCCACGCATCCACCCTAGGAGTTTGGTGCATTGCTCTGCCCCAGAGAGGCGTTCCATGGGTGGAGCGGGGGTGTCTCCACTCATCCAGCCTTGGAGTTTGGTGCATTGCTCTGCCCCAGAGAGGCGTTCCATGGGTGGAGAGGGGGTGTTTCCACGCATCCACCCTTGGCGTTTGGTGCATTGCTCTGCCCCAAAGAGGCTTTCCATGGGTGGAAAGGGGGTGTTTCCACGCATCCACCCTTGGAGTTTGGTGCATTGCTCTGCCCCAGAGAGGGGTTCCATGGGTGGAGAGGGGGTGTTTCCACGCATCCACCCTTGGCGTTTGGTGCATTGCTCTGCCCCAGAGAGGCGTTCCATGGGTGGAGAGGGGGTGTTTCCACGCATCCACCCTTGGCGTTTGGTGCATTGCTCTGCCCCAAAGAGGCTTTCCATGGGTGGAGCGGGGGTGCTTCCACGCATCCACCCTTGGAGTTTGGTGCATTGCTCTGCCCCAGAGAGGGGTTCCATGGGTGGAGAGGGGGTGGCTCCACGCATCCACCCTTGGAGTTTGGTGCATTGCTCTGCCCCAGAGATGGGTTTCATGGGTGGAGCGGGGTGGCTCCACGCATCCACCCTTGGCGTTTGGTGCATTGCTCTACCCCAGAGAGGCGTTCCATGGGTGGAGCGGGGGTGGCTCCACGCATCCACCCTTGGCGTTTGGTGCATTGCTCTACCCCAGAGAGGCGTTCCATGGGTGGAGCGGGGGTGTCTCCACTCATCCACCCTTGGAGTTTGGTACATTGCTCTGCCCCAGAGAGGCGTTCCATGGGTGGAGCGGGGTGGCTCCACGCATCCACCCTTGGCGTTTGGTGCATTGCTCTACCCCAGAGAGGCGTTCCATGGGTGGAGCGGGGGTGGCTCCACGCATCCACCCTTGGCGTTTGGTGCATTGCTCTACCCCAGAGAGGCGTTCCATGGGTGGAGCAGGGGTGCATTGCTGGTAAACCTGGGAATGCGTCAGAAGCCTACACCTCCCGGGTGAGGTGAGATGGGGAACAAAGCTTCGTTTCTCCTCGTTACTCCCTTCCTGCCGGTGCTGCACACACAGAAAGGAAAATGTCTCAGAGGATTGTTTTTGTGCAGGAAAGTGCTTACAACGCATGGTGCAGGGGTGCTCGCATTGGCGCTAGGCAGCACATTGTGCACCCGCAAAGTGAAAAGACAGGGATTTGCTGCATAGTGGCAAATACGCACATTCCTGCTCCTCTGTGCTGCGCTGCATGAGTTATTTCTAATGCTTATTTTCCATTTTCCCCATGGAGAAAGCCCTTCCCTATGCTCATCGAATCTGGGGGATCTGTTGTAGGGTGGGACAGCTCTAGATTGATAAATGCTCACAAACGTACAAGTTTGTGGGTATTCAGAAACCTACAAAGTTTAATATGCCATGTATCGCCCACTCCCCACCCCTGCTGTACAGGAAACCTTGATCCCACTGCACCAATATTTAGACAGAAATGTAATATCTAAAGCACCCACTCTCTAGGAACGAGAATTCTTCATTGGGGTTAAGTTGTTAAAAAATATAAAATCTGACCTCGATTTTATATCACAGTTTAAGAGATGGAAAGAGATGGATCTGTGAAAGAACAGCTCGACTGGACTTCTGCTCTCGGTGGCAACGTATGGGAAAAGCAAGTTATTCCTTATATTCTGCATTAGAACAAAAGAATGAATCATGAATATAGTTCACACTGCCTACAAAGGGCTCTTGAGGCTAGTCTGATTTGTAGCTCTAAGGTAAAGTAGTGCATCTTAAGTACTGATTAAATGCTGCAGATGAAGCCAAGAGTCATCTGAGGACAATTGTGGCACAGAAGGGACCTTGAGCTGGAAAAGTGGGGATTAAAGTCAAGGCTTCATATAACTGCAAAGAAGAACCCTGTGTCGGAGGCAAGTTGAGACAGTGTCCCTCTTACATCATATTAAGAGGTCAGTGTGAGAGCACAGGAGGGGCAGTGGGTCCAATCTCATGACATTTGTGCAAAGACAGACTGTAAACAGTTGTAGATGTTTGAAAATGACTTTGATGCTGACCGAGGGAACCCTATGGACATAAGTTTACAATTAAGGGGTGCCTTCGACGTATCTCCGCTCTTTCCATAGGCAATTCAAAGGAGGAGTTTATTCCTAAACAATAACATGACATGATGTGAAACTTTCTACAGCTCAAATGGAAAAGGAAGTATTGTTTAGTGGCGGCTGATGGTGCTAGGAGCAGCGGGACCCCCTGTTTATGATGCAGGCCCTGTTTTTTGGGCGGACAGATTGTGGCCTCTTAAGAGACAAATATTCTTCCTGAGTTTTGGAAAGGGGTTGATTCCCCCCCCCCCCACCTTATACTGAAAAATCGTAATCTGGCCCCTACCGCGAACAATCAACTTATCACATTGCTAGATGCAAAGGCTAGAACTTTGCAAAGGTTCTGATAAAAGAAGCAGGAGTGAGGAGAATGAAAGACAGCTGGTCACCTCCATAGACACCAGCTCCAGACCAAACAGAGATACATCTAGTCACAACCTCGCCCTGACGATGCTCGCTGAACTGTCTTAAAGTGATCTGTCTGCTTGCTGTTAGAGAGGGCAGTGTCCAGTGCCATTAATAGGGGGCACTAGACGGGGGACTTCAAGAACCTTGACGGAAACTCTGCAGAGTCTATGGAGTGATATCTGGGCGTGGTCTAAATTAGACTGGAACAGGTTCCCTACCTCACATGACACTTTCCGGTTCAAGGCTAAAGTGGGGGTGTATTTGGCGGGAAACATATTGCCAAAAAACAATGGTGCATGGAGGGGTGTGCCTCGATAAGGTTGACACCTTCCGATATTGGGGCCTCTTACATGAGAAGCGGAAGGGACACAAATGCCACTCATTTTTATTTTTTTATTCAATTATTTTTCTTTATTCAACCAGAGATTTTTTTAACACCTGGAGGTTAATGTAGCCCCACAAAATTCATTACATTCAAAACATTACATACAATACAGTTCAAGTAGCATATATATGTATATATATTTTGTACCTACTGGTGGCCTTTAGTAGGTAGTTATAGTTAGGACCAAGTTTCCATAGGAAGAGCATTTTTTGTTTCTTGCGTATAACTTTGGTGTCGTTTGATGAATCTTCATGACATTTTCCAAAATAATTCTTTGTTCATATCAGCTCCTATGTTGAAAGTGTGGGGGTGATTCTTCAAGGGGAAGCCAAGAAAAAAGGGGGTCTAAAATGTGTTTTCTCCATGCAATTTCCATAGGAAACTTTAGACAAGGCTACAGGTCGAACGGGTGAACGGAATTACCCGAGGTTTGGCAGGGAGAAGGGTCTTGGTCTAGAAAGCATGCTTTTGTTTATTTGGTGTAAATCTGTTTAATAGTTTTGGAGGAATATCAAAATTTACAGATATCGAAATTTGGGAATTCTGCCATCTGATTGGCTTTATACCTGCTTGCACCGCAGATAATTGACACTGTTCTCTCCTGTGTAAAATTGCCATTCCATGATACAAAACTTTACCAGAGTGATCATTCTTCATGTAAACTATTGCTTTAACTGAGCAGATGGCGACAGGTGTCTGGTACTGAGTACCTGCACTACTTTAATTTAAAAGAAAGAGCATCTGCACTTCTCCGCACTGCTGTAATACATTTAATGGAAGATGCAGCACTTAGGAGGAGCGAATAGGTCCTATAGATAATAAGTAGCAGCACTTTTACTATGTTTCCATTTAAAATACTGCCTATAACATTTCATAGGTATACGTCACCCCTCTAACCGCATACATCACTCTATCAGCTCTGATTGCTCGCCTCTTCTGGACAAGCCACCTACCAACTCTTGGGTCTACAAGGTTCTGCTCGATTGCCAATCGCTTAAACTGGTGCTGGCGTTCCGCTGGTAGCAGCTGGTGCTGGGCCTCTCTTGACTTTGGAGTCTCAGTGCTGCATTAAACAGTTGACGGTCTGTAGAATCCTCAGTCGCAGCTGCCACCTCAGGTAATTGACAAGTTACAGGCTCTGGTTTGTGCCTTTTGAAAATAGTTTCAAGTTTATTTTATTTTGCATAGTTATTGAAAACCATTGCAACATTTGCTTAAACAAATATTAAAATTATTGTTGTACAATGATAAAAACCATAAAACGGGCACCAAAATTACTATACAGAAAACGTTGGCTATGCAGGCGATGGCAAGGTTCATCAATTCGCAAGATAAAGTGCAGTGCATTTGCTGTTCCTAGCTGGTACTGTGTGTAGGCGGGTTAAGTGCCCTATAGAATGTATTTTTCTTGTTGTTAGTTCTTGCTCCAAAATTGTTGTTCAAGAAAAGTGCTGATGCTCTATCCTTTGAGGGAAGCCAGAGTCCCGGTTTATAAGTTAGTTTCACCACTAGGGCTTCTTACTTGTGTGACTTATTTATATGGCTATTCCAATATTTTTTTTAAATATTTCTTTTTATTAAAACAAGGCAACCACAGAATACATGAGTGCATAGAATATACGAGGGTCGTGCATCATATTAACATATAATAAAATAAATGATAAAATGATGGGGGACGGGGGAAGGGGGAGGAGGAGAGGGTACAGCAGTAATACAATGTCAACAGTAACAAAAAGGGGTCAGGGGGAAAGTGGGACATCAAAGATCGCAGTCACAGGTGGTACACATATGTCTCCTCTATATCGGTTCCAAGGGCCCCAAACCTTACTCCGTTTCTGAGGGCGACCCTGAGCCAAATACACAGTTTTTTCCCGGAACATGCACCAATCCATGTTTTCTATCCACACCTCAAGAGCAGGCGGCATCTGGGACCCCCACTGCTGTGCAATGTTCCGTTTGGCAATTATGGCCCCCAGAGTCACCCATTGGGTGTGTGCCGTATTGAGATCAGTGGGCTCCCAGACATTCAACAAGCATCGCCTAGCTTCTGGTAAGAGAGCCACCCCCGTAATCTCCTGCATCACTTCGTGGACCCTGCCCCAATATTCAACCACATATCGACATTCCCAGTTGACACAGTCCCGCCGTCGAAAAGCCCCATCCGGATCAGACGGGGACCCGTGACATAGACCCTGTGCAGTATTTTGAGCTGAACCAATCTTAGTCGCGCCGGAATTGCGACCTCCTTTGGTGAGGAGATCGCCGATTGCCAGTCCTCATCATCAAGCTCAAGGCCGTCACCTGTCCACTTATCCCATAGCTGTATCAGAGGTCAGTTCTATGGTTTATCTATCAGTTTCTTATAGACAAGGGAAATGGTACTGTCAGGCAGATGACCGTCCAATACACGGTCCTCCAATGGGATAGCCTCTGGTATCTCCCCCCCTTCCGGGAAAACCGATGTCAATGCATGACAAACCTGCGCATAACGGAAGTACTCCGTCCCTCCCAATTCGTACTAAACTTGTAAGGCCGCAAACGGCTTAACCTGTCCCTTCACCCAGAGGTCACCCACTGTGGAAATGCCAATAAGATACTATTTGTCGAAACCCTTAGTATTCCACAGTCTACCAAACTTTTCAGAGCTGAAAAGCGGGGTAGCTAGGGTCAAACGGTCTTTCCATCCTAGCAAGCAAGTGGCATCATGCCAGATCCGCACGGCCACTCTAGTCGGCCCCGTCAAACTCTTCTCCACAGACTTAGTGTACAGTGCTCTGTTATAATTGCCACCAGGAAGTAACCATCTGTCCATGGATCTAACTCGGGCCCGTATGTTTCGTGATTAATAGCACCCAACTGCTATAGGTTAAGAACAAGGAGAAATTACCTGATCCTACTACGGTAATGATAAATCGCTGCTACAAGAGTCCCTCAGGAGGCGAGTGAAGTAGCAAATCCAGGAAAATGACTTGAAGGTATTCATTGCCGCTCCCCAGCCAAACAAACACACCGGACGACTGCTCTGGTATTCGCGCAGGACCATCCCATTTGCTCTATTAACAGCCCAAGTGCCCGCGTCCACTTTAGCGTTACCACAAAAAGGAAACACTCAGGTTGAGTTGGACACCTTGAGCTTATACATCAAAAGTACCTTACATCTGTGAGTAATCTATACATACAAGGATGTTCGTAGAGTAACTTTGCTAGTTTTAGCTATTCACCATTACGATAAAGTTACTCAAAAGTGTGGACTTGCACATCTGCACACGCTTAAACAGAGGTGGAGTAAAATTTACAAATGTAACTTACTTCGGCAAAAGTGGAGCAATAGAGAGTGCAGCACCATACATAGCCAACCACTGGTAACGCAAAGCCCTCCCATAGGAAATAATGGAGAGAGAGACTTGAAAATCAAACCCATTGAAAATAAAGATAAAGTAAAATTTTGTATTTTGCCTTTTAAAAATACACACACCTTCAAAAGAATGTTATAAAATGTCATATATTTAAAATTAATGTGTTCATGATAATATGTTATGCTTTTAATTTTAAAAATATTACAACTATTAAAAAATACTTTCAAATTATTCTATACATGATTTTTTAAGGATGTACCCCTCCGAATAGAGGTGAATAAGGCAAATCAGTAATTCGGAGTACATAGTAAGAAAATCAGATGATTTTAGCTAGTTGGAATTTTTGAAACAGATCTGTGAGAAAACCTTTTTTTTACATTTAAAATCAATTAGATCTCTAAGTAAACTGTGAGTTTTTAATTTGTTCAATATTTAAAGTTTATAACATTTACATTTGTATTTAACATAAAAATATTTTTTCCAAGTGTAATAAACAATTTAAATATTCTTTATATTTTTTACACAGGGAAAATTCCACCCAAGTTGAATATATAGAAGATATATTTGTATTAAGGTTTAATTAAAGGTGTCCCACCGAATTAACATTTATAATATGTATTAATAATTTTTAAATGTATTGTATTGTAACTGCATGTATCTACAGGCATTTGCATCAAAGTAAATACCGGTCGCAAATGGGCAGATTCTCAGAATGTGCCCCTTTGCGACCAGTATTTTTGCATTTGGGATGCATCAACCCAAATGCAAAAATAGCAATTTAAGGAATCTCTAAATTGAGATTCCTTAAATTTCGATTGCATTTAAGGAATCCTAAATTGAGACTCCTTAAATGCAATGCATGAAAGTAAAAAAAATAGCGAATTCGCTAATAGGAGTAGCAAATTACCATGAAGTTGGACTTCATGGTAATTTGCTAAAACTTTGAAAAAAGCACTTTTGTGCATTTTTCAAAGTTTCATGTTGCGCACACACATGCCTGTGTGTGTGCAACATATGTGCAGAGATCAATTTCATGGGTGCAACAGGGTGTCATTTTGACACCCTTGTACCTACTGGTACTCGCAAATCGCTCATGCGATCTCCCCTTCATTCCTATGGGCCTGGAGGCCCATAGGAATGAATGGGACCGCATTCCTTAATTGGGACTCGCAATCTCCCATTCATTCCTATGGGCCTGGAGGCCCAATAGGAATGAATGGGACCGCATTCCTTAATTGCGACTCACAATCTCCCATTCATTCCTATGGGCCTGGAGGCCTGGAGGCCCCATAGGAATAAATGGGACCGCATTCCTTAATTGCGATTCGCAATCTCCCATTAATTCCTATGGGCCTGGAGGCCCATAGGAATGAATGGGACCGCATTCCTTAATTGCGACTCGCAATCTCCCATTCATTCCTATGGGCCTGGAGGCCTGGAGGCCCCATAGGAATAAATGGGACCGCATTCCTTAATTGCGACTCGCAATCTCCCATTAATTCCTATGGGCCTGGAGGCCCATAGGAATGAATGGGACCGCATTCCTTAATTGCGACTCGCAATCTCCCATTCATTCCTATGGGCCCGGAGGCCCATAGGAATGAATGGGACCGCATTCCTTAATTACGACTAGCAATTTGTGAGTAGCAATTAAGGAATGTTTAGGAATCGCTATTTTAATAGCGCTTCCTACATGCATAGGCTTTTGCTATTCCTAAATAGCGATTCCTTAAAAATCGCTATTTAGGAATAGCAAAAGGCTACGTTGATGCATCTGCCAGCTAGTGCTTATTACCCCTCACGAGGTATCAAAGCGCTTTTTCGGAGAGTAGCACACTACTAAGGAACCCATTAAAGGATTAGTGGTGAATTAGTATAGTGAAAATTGAAATTAATTTGAGTGGTGGACATGTTAGTCTGTTATTTGGATTGAAAATATGAAAATCTCTGCAACGTGGTGTCACCTGATTGCCTGAAATAACCTGAAATTTGATTTTGCGCATTAATTATAACATATGTAATTATACTTCACTAAAAATTATGTTATATTAGTGTTGCAATTCAACAAATGTTATTAAAACATTGTAAAATATTTTTGTCTTTTTAGATATTTTTTGCCTTGAATGACATTTGTTTAGATTTTTAATTAGTTTAAAATATTTCATTTAATGACGTTTTAATTTATGTCCGTACCTCCATTATTATTAATGGGAGTGTGTTGCAGTTCCAGTGGATGACCATGTGTGATGTTGGACTCTGAGCTCGGGTACATTTACAACTGTTTTAGGTACATCATGGCTGTTGTGACTGTAGAGGTGTGGTTTGTAAATAGCAATGGGTTTACTCCTTTGTGGGTGAGTGCTTGTCTGTCCCTACACCCCTCCTTACTCCTCCCTTAGCCCCGCCCCTTTATTCATAAATATTTCCCATTTTACACCCACTCCCACTCTGTCCCTCTCGCATTTACTACAAAAAGTATATAAACATGTGCGGAAACTCTGCAGTCGAGGCAGGCAACTCCACAAAGAAAAAGATAGGAGAGGCAGAACGACAGCACAAACTTTGTGAATCACATTTTGTTGTGCTTTAGTCGTCCTATAGTAGTTTATGATTAGGCCTGATTATCTGTGAGACTCTAATGGGTGTATCTGATGAGATTGTAAAGCTTGTGAAACTGTCCTCAGCAGATGGGAAGCAGGTCCATTTGTAGCAAAAAGGACATGGAAAGAGGCAGCTGAAGTGGATCTTTGTAATACGAGGCCATGTCCCCTCGGAACCGAAGTCATTAGGACTATTTACGGTGGAGCCAAGAATGGTTTACATATGGCTGGCCTTGTCTGTAGTGGTACAGAGACTAGAGAATGATGTGGCGGGATGGTGCTTCGATCAACTGCCAGTCATTCCATCACCTTTAGTTTTTCTCAATGATCAGCCGTAAGTGGCGCAGACATGAACAGATGTTGGTCCCATAGAGACCTATGACAAAGGGACTCCTGCTGCAGCCCCCTGGTGAGGCTCATTAAGGCTGGAAACAGTTCGAGGTTACATGCATTCCTGACCCTTGGGGGCGTGGCCTCAAAGTTCAGTATCAAATGGACTTTGTGGGTCAGTCATTGCTTATAAACACTCAGGAAACAAAACACGCTGAATGGAATGAGGCCACAAATAGTTGCAAAAGAATGAGGTTAATTCAAGCATTTCCATCCCTCGCTGTGTGCTTTTCTCAGTAGACGGTTTGTTGGACAATCAATGGATTTATGTTTTTGTGGCTGCTTCGTGTAAAGGTTTTGCGATGCTGAAAGCTCCTCCTCAGGGTTGACAGTGAGCACCTTTTATTCTCCCACATTGGCTCGCTTATGTAGAAAGGTTACATTTACAACTGAAGTTTTTGTCACATTGAGAGCACGGGTCATTTCTTTTCTCATTGTGCTTTCTCTCTTGTTGAATGAAATTGAATCTCCAGCAGATGCTTCCCAGGCATTCAGAACAATGACAAGGTTTTTCCAGGTAAGTTCTCGCAGGTTGAGTGAGACCAGATTTCCGACTTTTTCAGCATTCAGAGAGCTAATCAGGTTTTTTCCCAGTGTGAGTTCCCTCATGGTGAGTGAAAGTTATTTTGTGACTGAAGCTTTTTTGGGATTCAGAACACTGATACGGTTTGAGCCCAGTGTGGGTTCTCACATGTACAGTAAGGTTGTATTTGCGAGTGAAGTCTTTCTGGCATTCTGGACACTGATAGGGTTTTCGTCCAGCGCTAGTTTTCTCATGTTTAGTGAGGTGGGATTGATGGCTAAAGCTATTCTCACAGTCATTGCTCTTATTCGAGTAGTTTGTTTCTCCAAGTTGGGTTTGTTCCTGGATACATGTCATCTTAAGACTGACTCTGATTTCTGATCATGTACTTGTTTGTTACAACTCAGCATTAACTTCTAAATTACATTTTAGATGCTCTTCTTAACATATGTATTTAACTAATGATAGTTTTTTCCTGGAGATCATTTTCCTACCTTTAAAGGCACCTATCTCACTTGTCTTATAAACTTTCACTGAAGAGCCCCTTGTATTGATTAAGAGGCCTCTCATGGATTCATTTTCTCCAAGTTATGCCCCGGTGAATTCTATCTCCTCTGAATCACAGGAGACGGAGTCAAAAGCTTGCACTTGTAAATCGGGGATATTAGTCTTTTTGACAGTTCTGTCACATCACAACACGTCTACGGATGCTAATCTGTTGGGGAGGGTTTAAGTCTCCAATGCATTTCTCATAAACCATGAAACAGAATTTACAACACTGAGTTTTCTCAAGTGCTCTGTGTGGGTATCAGTTGTGGCCAATGTTCTCCTTACTCTCAGTTACTGACACTTAGTAAACATTTATGATCATTTTCCTTTAGGGATTTGACAACTTTCACATTCACCAGTTTCTTCCGCTCCAACATCCTCACCATTCCTGGCACATAGAATGTGTTTCTTCTCTAGAGCTCGAGAATGTTTTTACTTTCCTTGAAATAATCCTTTTCTTGAGGTTTCACTAAATTTAAACCTTATTTTATCTGTTCATGCTTCTGTCACCTGTAGAAATGGAGTCAAAAATTGTAAATGAACACAAAGAAAAAATATTTGTGACTTTATACTTTGCACAAAGAAAGCATTAACAAAAACAAGATAGGAAATCAGTTTGAGTTGCATTTCTGATAGTGGTGAAACAGTGTAGATCGGGAGCTTGGGATCACTGGAAATCAAGGATGTGAGAGCAAAAGAAGTAAATATTTAAGAAAGAAACACAGATTCTCAGAAGCAGCCACACTATCAAATTGCAATTTCTGTGGCAACGGCTGGGTACATAGTGAGATATTTGTCATTCTTCTAATAAATTACTAGATGTTATTTACTCCCCTGCCCACCTAGACTGTTAATCTAATCCTTTTTCGAGTGATCTAGGAAGGGACATTTTATTGAATAGCACAACAGCAAAGGAAACCAAACAGAGTAAAAAAAAAAAACACAAAACAGAGGAAAGAGAAAAAGGCTATCTCCCACTTTCACCACAGGGGTCAGGCGTAGGAAACTCCGCAGTAGGCCTGGGTGGTAAATTCCGCTTGTGGAATTTGCGGAATCTGGGTAATTTTGCGTTCTGCGGAGAACACGGAATTGCCAAAAATTCTGAGATTCGACGGTTTTGAGTAATTTTTTGCTTGCTCGCACTTTCAAAAAGCTTGTTTGCGAGATATTTCTCCCTGAGCACGCAAACAGCATTCGCGAACAGGAAAAAAGCAACGCAAACGGGCGGAACAAGCAATTCCGCGTGTTTGCAGAACTTTTGCGTGCTCGCAGAGATTTTTTACCATTTCGCCAAGCTTTGTGTAGCGCGACTACTCAAATTCCTCCCACCCCTACTCTTCAGCAGATGCTTGTGAACCCATAAGTTACTTCTAAATACAGTGCTCCCAAGGTCAGTACCAGGTGCAGCTCCACCGGTCGCACCACCCACATGTACTGTGTCTTTTGCTTGTAGTAGACAGGACAAAAAAGGGCAGGATGGGAGGACGCCAAGAGATGGAAGTCAGATCCAGAGAGAAAATACGCAGAAAGAACAGACAGAGGGAGGATGGTATCATGTGGTCTGGAAGAGGAGACAGATGTGCCAATTGTTAAGGAACTGGTGGGTAAAACTGACCTAAAATGAACTGGACCTGCACTACACCCCCAACATGTACCAGGAGGAATGTGGATCCATCAGGTGATTATCAGAAGTTTGATAACAACAAGAATAGTGAACAGAGGGAGTCAAATGTGGAAGCTGAAGATACAAAAAAAACAGAGATCAAGAAAGGGAATAGAGAAAGAAGAAACAGGGGAAAAGGAAATGTAGAGTTATAGGTATCCTTACCTGACAGTTATATTATATTTTGTTCTTCCGAGGATGGCACCCACGCTGCACTGCCTGCTCATCCCAGAATACCTTGAAAGGAAGGAAAGAAATGGTTTTGCATCAGACGACAATCACACTTCATCCCATTTTACAAATAACCGTCCTGAACTTACAAAACAAAAGAATCTCTTGTTCTCTGGAGGCCATTGTCAAACAACTCTGGTTATGAATACATTTTTTTTTTGGTTCAAGAGCCATGATCCTTTGCTGGAAAAGGTCTCTGTGAATATAGAGTGCACCCACAGCCTCAGAGAACAAACCCTAACAACCCAGTCCACGTCTTCATAACCCCCATCTTAACATTTACAGACCATGAAACTTGCAAATTAAAACAATCTGGTTTGCAAAGGTATGTTAATGTCCTTGTACATAATTCTGCCCACCGTTCATAAATCAGTGAACCAGACTCTTAGATTTAAACAAACCATGCTCTCTGGGCAACAGTAATTCAAGCTCAAGCTGATGCAGAGTTTGAATGCTGAGCAATGGAAGCAACAAAGCATCAACGTGTTGGCGCTTTTTATCAATAACTTATCTGAAGGGATGATGCGGGGGGTCAGCATAAATAAATCCTTCACGAGACAAAACTTGGAACATTGAAATGTTGAGACCTCCATTGAAGACAATGGAGCAGCAGCAGCCTATTCAACCTGATATAGGCCCGCTGCTCTCAACATTACAATGTCCTAATACACAGCCTCTGCCTCTCTGAAATATAGGGATTGGACAGGAGAAGGCAGAAGATAGAGCCTGCAGCAGGCCACACAGGAGCCTCCCCCCTTCCTCCTCTCATAGCTCGTAGTGTCACTGGTATCTAAGAAGGAAGAGGGGGGGTTCTGCTCATCTCCTGCATCTCCCCGGCTCAACTGAATGATAAAAACAGTTTAGCCGAGCCCAGGGAGAGCCAGGGGCTGACTTCAGCCTCCTTTCACAGCTATTGCTGTGACTGTTCAACATTTCACCCCTGTGGTCCTGCATGCGGCTGTTAACAGTTTCACATTCACAGCAACAACTGTGAAACAAAGGTTTCGGAGTACCGGAGGTGTTTCGACCCCCTCGGTCTCTGGGACACCTTTATTTTATTAATTAACACATTCTGCCCTCATGGGGCAAACAGTGTAATGACCTTATAGTCAGCCGTAGCAGGCAAAACTGCCCATTAAAGGACCGTTCCCTTGGTAAAGGCACTTGCATTTAGCTTTGGAGTTACAGCAAGCAGTAAGGTCATATTAAAGATTTAAAGTAATGGTTACTTAGTCAGAGAAATAATCATAATATTTGCAGAAGGATCACATACAGTTAACCTCTAAATTATATTAAAAGCCAGACTCAGATATAACTCTAGATGTAAAGTCAATAGACAGACCACCACAACAAATGTGTGCTAAGAAATAAGAAACCCTTTTTCTATAATATCAAATAGCAAACTGACATAGAATCTGCTTAGTTCAAAATCAAGGAAAAGTTCTTACGTACAAAATCCGTAAGAGGAGTGGCATGTAGTCTGCAATTTGGAAAAGGGTAAAATAAAACAATTGTAACAAATATCCCAAAACAGTACATTTTATAAGTTTTTAGACAGAGAGAACACATTATTGACATGGTTCATGATGAGGTAAAAATGACAACAACTAATGAATGTTCATGAAAACATAGCACAACAAAATGTAATTTAATAAAACACACCTACAAAATGAATAATTAATTTTGACTCTTCACCTTAAAGCAGGAGATTGGCGTTAGATCTTGCATGTTCTACCATACAATACAGCAACATGGGACAACAATAGTATTAATTCTTCTCAGGTCCTTTACTATCCTCCTTTTTCTACCTGTTTATTTAATTCCCGTGATAGTAGAGTTACATGGGCTCCATATCTCTTCTTTTAGAATGCCTTGCTTAAAAATGTTATCAATGACAGGTATATGCCCTCCTTTGCTTCACGTGTATGGTTGTACTGAGGAGTGTGTGGACACACTGCATTCGGTTTCACCGTGATTTAAGCTGGCTCTGCACTTTCAATCAATTCACATTTCTTTCCTGTAAAATTCCAAGCCTCTTGATTTACTGTACAATTTAAATCTGGATTTAAATACTCTTATGTAAAGCCTGGAAACAAATTAACTCTCGAGTTGCCGAATGTAATTTAGAGTCTTCACGTTGTGTTTGAATACCAACACCATCCGGTGTACAGTAAATTACACAAGTCAATTTACATGGTTATTCCCTAACAAGTTTCTGGCCATTCATCATTGACCCAATTTGTACTGGAACATTTGCTGACAGCTCATCAGTTGTTTATTAGAAATGCCTACAACTTGGACTCCTTTCCCAAGAGGGGTGGGTTGGGAGCTCCTGTCAGTCTGACTGTGGAACGGGTAGCACATTTAATGATTAAAAGTGATGCTGGGCGTGGCTTGGCGCCGGCTGTAATGGCCGCCTGATCCCGGAGCTCCGCCGGCCCGAGCCCCAGCCTCGATCCAGCCGTACATAATCCGCTGCTTCACGCGGATGACCAGTGTCTCCAAGTTCCCCTGACCCCGCCGCGCACAGCGGTCTGCCTCCGGCTCCTCTACGTCTCGCGGGCACCGAGATACGGCTCCTGCCAGAGAGGGCCGGGAGAGGCCCCGGAACGTGCCTGCATCACGGCCGGCGTGCCGCGTAACGAGAGGCCCCGGCTTGAGGCCTAGTCTTGGTGGGGACAAACTTGGCCCTGCGGCGGGCGCCCAGCCTCTGCTTCACGGAGCGCGCTGGGGGGAGGCCGCATGGGCCGCGGACCTTCGGCCCAGAGCCGGTAAGACCCCTGGCTGGACACTCCTGCCACGTGAGGGGGCGGCTTTTAGGGAACTGCGGCCCCAGCTTGCGGCCAGTCTACCAGTGGCCGACTTCAACCACTGGGGCGCGCCTGACATCCTCCACCTGGCGTCCTGTAAGGGCAGGACATTTTGGGCCGAGGGGCCCCCGGTGAAGTGTTGGTGGACCTGAGACTGCGGCGCATGGGCCTGAGGAGGTGGCGGAGGCCTGGTGCGGCGCCAGAGATACTGTGTAAGTGGCGAGCTGGCCTCGGGGAGTGACTGGGACCCTGCGGAGCCCCGGCCCGACGATCGTGTTGCCTCTGCCGCGGCAGTGGTGGTTCCGCCTCTGCCTGTGGTCCACTGAGGTGCCGTATAGCTGGGTAGTATGGCCCCTGGTGTCCACGCCGATCGCCTCACACTGCCTGAATTTTGAGGCGCTACCTAATACCACGGACCTATCCAATCCGCCCTGGTGATCCTCTCCTGACCATCGGCCCAGTTGGGGGGCTGGAAACTGGAGGGACGAGCACAGAGTGCTTCCATTTTACCAGCTATTTCATTGCGTGCCGGCGACCCACTGTGACGACAGAACACCGCCCCGGCCAGGGGTCTGCTTCTCGACGCTAGCATCAACATGAGGCCTAAGCAGGGTCCGCCCGCACAATCGAACAATCTCGATAAATACACAGTACAGAGGGGTACGCCGCGGACCGAGGTACCGGCGAGCGGCCAGCAGAGTCCAAAGGAGCCATCGCTGGCCAGTATTATGACGGCTATTCAGGCACTGAATGAATGAATGAATGAATGAATGAATGAATGAATGAATGAATGATGAATGCATCTTTATTGTGTGGTTACTCAAAACCATAACATTAAGACCAAGGTATAAAATTACGAAAGTTAAAAAAAAAACACAAAATTTCTGTAAGCAGGCGTTTGTTAAAAAAGTTCCCAAAGTTCATAAGGACGAAAAACCACAGAATTTTTGATGACAAGCGTTTATAAGAAGTTCCCAAAGTTCATACGGGCACACGCGGTCAAATGCCTTTGAGGGCCACCGGGGGTCCTATGGCAAGGTCTCTATTCCTGCATGGCCTTTGCGGCTATCAACTCCAGCCGAGTCTGATGTATAAATTTTCCGAATGAGGCCATCTGTTTTACTACGCTCAGGGTATATAGGTGATGAATTGCTTCCTTGGCTGTGCGTGTCCCAGCGTCCCTAAGAATGGGCCTAAGGTAGAGGGTGCGGGGAGCGCGTAGAGCGGGGCAGCAAAACAGTAGGTGGGCCAGTGACTCTCGTTTGTAATTGCAGAGTCTACAATACCGAACTCCTATGCCTGCATTTTCCGGGTGATATACTTCATTGAGCGGCAAGGGATGCAATCTGTAGGCGAGAATTTTGTGGAGGGCTGGGAGGCCCACGGCCTGCGTGAGGTGGTTTCGGGTGTTGTGCACGGTGTGTGGCAAGCGTAAAGACTCATGGAAGGCTCTTTTCCTGAGGGACTCCAAGTCCAGTTCCCGGGAACATGCGCGCACTTGCCTCTTTATCACGTGTTTGATGGTCGTGTAGTTGACAAGATCTGGGTTCCACGACTCGATCGCCAGGTTCAATTGCGTCGTGGCAGCTTCGATGGTAGTTGACCAGGGGTTCCCTGGTTCAGTAAAAATGTGTTTCAGGGCGGCCTTTAGTGTGTTATCGCGTGCCGCTGTTGTGAGGTAGTAATATTTACTTAGGGCTGCCATCTCTTCCTATTCAGGCACTGGGCACCACCCTTGAAACTAAAATCGACAAGATGGCCATAGAGGTGAACCTTCTCCGGACTGACCTCAATAAAACGTCAGAAAAGACAAAGGCTAATGAGACCGACATTGCGGACCTGCGGGCATCTACGAAGCATCTGGAAAAGAGAGTCAATGATTTGGTCCATCAACACCGTCAGATGGCGATACGGCTGGACGACCAGGAAGGGAGGGCCAGAAGAAGTAACGTACGCCTGGTTGGAGTTCTGGAGGACCTCCAGGGGCCCAGTGTGGAGCTGTTCGTTGAGGATTTAATCCTTAAGCACCTCAAGCCAAAACGTTTGTCTAAAATCTTTGCCGTCGAGCGCGCGCACCGGGCGCCCATCCCCAAACCTAACCCGGGAGTGCCACCGAGGACAATTATTGCTAAAATCCTCAACTACAGAGACGCTGTCCTTCAGGCGGCCAGACAATTTGGGGATCTACTCTACGAGAACGCCGTAATTCGATTCTTTCCCGACTTCACCCTCCAGGTCCAGCGCGAGAGGAGGTCTTTTGCGGGTGTGAAAGGGGCACTCCGAGAAAAAGGTATCAAATACATGATGTTCTTCCCCGCCAAACTCAAGGTTCTCATGGGAGGAAAGTCCTTTTTCTTCACGTCGCCATTGGAGGTGCAGGAATTGATCGACAAGGAGGTGGCCGTGACGGGCGAGGGTGCGGAGGCCCAGAACTGGAGAGACACTCAGACCGCATCTCTGGGCTCAGCGGCCGGGGGATCTGAACGAGATGGCCAAAGTCAACGCTCCTGGAGATCCCGCTCCGCAAGTCCGAGCTGATCGACACAGCAGAGGGACGCCCGAAGACGGCCTTCGCGAGACTCACAGATCCGATAAGGGTCACTTTAATGTATTGATCTGTTGCCTTTGACTCTTAGATTCTTACCCATGGGGTTAGTTGCCCATATGATATCATAACCAAACATAGACACTGGAATTCCGAGTTGCAGGACTTATGAACTACCTCACTAAGAGGTTGGGGGGGCACGGGCGGCGGGTGGGGCCGGGCCAATGCACGCTTCACGTGACAGGTCCATCTGAGGGGAGGGTGGATTGTTCATTGTTGGAGGTTCCTCTTTGGGGTGTGTCTTTAGGGCGAAAGGCACTCTGCTAATTGGAGATGTGGGTAGTTCTAAACCCGCAGAGCAGGGCAGCAGGGAGGGGGGATGTGGGTGGGAAGGGCTGGGGGTGGTCGGGAACAGTTTGGTAACGCTGGGCTCCACCAATGCTGTAATGATCAATGTTTGTATTGAACATGAATGTTGGGGAGGTAGCTGGGAGGGTGGGGGAGTTGGGAAGGTTTTACGGTCATGTGTAATTCGCAATGTCATAATCGACCCGGGCGCCAGAATGCAGGAACAAGTCACGTCACACAGCAACGGTTATGGCTAGGAGATGGGAAAAAAGCCTCAAAGCTCTGAGCTGGAACGTCAACGGGCTAGGAGACAGACTCAAGCGCACCATAGTCCTGAGCTTCATTAAAAGGTACCAGCCGGATGCAGTCCTGCTGCAGGAAACACACCTCATGGGGAACACATGTCAGGCCCTCAATAGGTGGGGGTACACCCTTGCAGTTCACTCCGGCTTCACCTCAGGCTCCAGGGGTGTAGGGATCCTGTTGCGTCGCTCACTGCCCCTTCACGTAGATCACACTGAGTCAGACCCTCAGGGCCGCTTTGCAGTGGTGTCCGGCAGATGGGAAGGTTACCACCTGAACCTTCTCTCTGTATACATCCCACCTGGCCTCCAGACTCAAGCATACACAGATCTGGGCAAACTGCTTCTCTCCCTCCCTGATGGTCAATTGGTAATGGGAGGAGATTATAATGCTGTAGTGTCGGGGACCCTGGACAGACACCACCCCAGAGACATGCCACAGGGGCAGAAGTGGCTGGCGGACTTCTTGGAAGCCTTCGGGCTCACAGACGTCTGCCGGCTACTGCACCCAGCGGATACTCACTTCACCTTCTTTTCCGGGCCACATCGCTCATTCTCCCGCCTTGACTACATCCTCACTCTACTATAACACGACACAACGGTACGAGAAGCCACGCACCTCACCTGTGGCATATCTGACCACTCGCCGGTTATTACCCACATAACGTTCGGGACTCGGCGTGAGTGCTGCATCGCACCAATAAGCGCTTGGCACTTGAAGAATGAGGAGACTAGTAGGAAGCTATCTAAGTCAATTACCCAATACTTTGACGATAACGTAGGGTCGGTGGACTCTCCAGACACCCTGTGGGAGGCCTTTAAAACCGTGATCAGGGGGGAGGCGTTGTCGGCCATCGCAGGTAAGCGAAAAGATAAAGAAAAGCAGGTTGCAGCAGTGGAAGCAGATCTGGCGGTGTTAGAGAGGAAAGCGTGTGAAATTGGGGCGACTGACGTACAACATCGACTGCAGCTAAAAACAACGGAATATAGGGAACTAGTTACACAGGAAGCTAAAACAGCAGCCATACATAAGATGGGAAGGCTATATGACCAGGGCGACAAAGCTGGGAAACTTATAGCATGGCTCGATAAAAAACAACAGGCCAATAAAGTAGTGCCAGAAATACAAACAGCCTCAGGGACTGTTGTAACTGAACCCTGGGAGATAGTGGCCGAATTTGCACGACACTATAAACAGGTTTACAGCCGGGAGTCCGACCGCCCAGAGGAGGACTCGGTAGCCCTCCTTACAGATATCCGACTGCCTTGTCTGTCGGAGGAAGACCGAGAAACCCTTCAGAGCCCACTCGAGGTCACTGAGCTTCAACGCGCTATAGCCGGCCTCCGCCCGGGAAAAGCCCTAGGACCCAACGGCCTCCCATTAGAGCTCTACAAGCTAAAGCTGGATGCCCTCAGTAACCACCTAAAACACATGTTCGAAAAAAGTAAAGAGGCGGGACTGTTGAAACAAGACCAACGCCTAGCAACTATAGTGGCAATACCTAAAGAGGGGAAACCTAGAGAGTCCTGTGCCTCATATAGACCAATCTCGCTGCTCAACGCGGAGCCCAAAATTTTGGCCAAAACACTGGCAAATCGACTTCAATCGGTCCTGCCTACCCTGGTCCATCCGGATCAATCAGGGTTCATGCCCCACCGCAAAACCGCACTCAACATTCGACGTCTTAATGGGGTACTCGGGCAACGACATAGGTTGCAAGAAGATGCAGTGGTGGTCTCTCTTGATGCCACTATGGCATTTGACACCCTAGAGTTGCCCTACATGATAGCGGTACTTCGTAAATTGGGCTTTGGGCCGAATTTTATATCCTGGATCCGTCTCCTTTACACTGAACCGCTAGCCCAGGTGGTGGTAAATGGTAAGGCGTCCGAGGTCTTCACCCTTGAGAGAGGGACTAGACAGGGCTGCCCTCTCTCTCCCCTCCTATTCGCGCTTTCCCTTGAACCGCTCGCGGCCTGGATAAGGCAGGATGTCTACCTCAAAGGGATAGCATGGACGGAGGGATGGGAGGACAAGATCTCCCTATACACCGACAATATCATTCTGTACCTCTCCAGACCGCGTAGATCTGTCATGGCGGCGCTTGATATCTTCACGATTTTCGGACGAAACTCCGGATTTCGGATAAACTGGAGCAAATCCCACCTTTACGTACTCCCCGGGGACCCCCCGAGGCTCCCTGCCACTTGTCCCATAACAATGGTGGAGGACGGCGTCAAATATCTAGGAGTCTTTGCCTCCACAGACAAGACTCTACTGTACGAAAGAAATCTACTGCCACCTCTAAGACGGCGCCAACGCGACTTTAAATCCTGGCGGCAACTTCCATTGTCATTTCTGGGCCGAGCGGCCCTTTTTAAAATGATGGCGATGCCAAGATTTCTCTACGCTTTACAGAACTACCCAGACCTAGTACCGAACTCGTATTTTGCAGCAGTTGAAGCGGCGCAGCGTGACCTCCTTTGAGCAGGGGCGCCTAGAATCGCATTGCGCAAACTCACACTGGGGTGGTACGACGGTGGAATCGCCCTCCCTGACATCCGCAAATATTACTGGGCCGCCCACCTCTCAGCGATCAACCAAGGTACATACAGTGACGGGAACGACCCCGGGTACGGGATGGACAGATGGCTACTTCCTGGGGGGAATTATGAGGTCGCACTCTACTCCAAGCCGGATAAACACCAACTCACGGGACCAACTAAACATTCAGTACAGATATGGCACATTGCTCAGCGGAAACTAGGGTGGTCAGATGTCCTTACTATGTCAACTCCACTATGGGCCTCCGAAAAACTTGGCAACTTGGGGCACACCAAGGGGTTCCGTAACTGGGACCTGATAGGAATCTCACAAATCAGAGACATCTGGGGCCCTAAACGAATCCACACGTTTGCCCACTTGCAGGACACATACGACCTAGCTCAGACCGAACACTTCAGGTACATGCAAGTGCGACATTCTCTGCAGGCGAACATTCCACCAGAGACTACACTGCCTCAGACCTCCCCACTCGAAGACAGATTATTGGATGGACACATTACAGACCACGCCATCTCTCTCACATACAAAAAGCTAATCAACAACCCCCCGACGCGCTCCTTCCCCTAAAAGAGAAATGGGTTGCTGACGGGCTAGAGATAGATGAGGAAGAATGGATGTATGCTCTTGCTTCCTTTAGGGAGGTGGCGATTTCACAACAGCGTTGTTCGCGCACTTGTGGTGAAACACTCCGAGGCTTCTGGTGCTTCATCTGTTGTGTTGCTCTGCCTCCCGCCCAGCACTGACACCGCATGGCGGTCTGTTTTACGGGCTTTGCCCTTTTATAATAAGCGTGGCCTGGTTGTATTAAAAAAAAAAAAAGTTTGAATATATGTGAAAGTCTTCACAGCCACTTCTGTAGTACATTGAAGTCTAACATTTTGGTTACTCACCTGTTTCTAGAGGCACTCGTGTTGGGGGGAGCCTTTTATAATTTAGTAGGGTGTATCTGTTAATGGGTGCCCGGCCTTCATTAAATATGCAGTCACCTTCTGACCATGACTATGTATCAGCTCACTCTGTTGAGGTGCAGCCCCCCCCAGGCACGCACTCCTGCAGAGGTTGACAAGCTCCTTTCTTCGGCCATTGCCCAGGCGCTTGCCCCTCTGCAGGACAGCGTTAACAAACTGTCTGCGCATGTGTTCAAGACTGGTTCTGATGTTGTGAATCGATCTAAGACCCTAATTAAATATTCCTGATTCATGCCCTTATGTGGTTATAACAAAACATATCCTTATAAAGGCATAAGAATCATGTCCATATTTAGTCATAGCCAATGCAGTACTAATACGGCAAGGCTACTCCCATGGATTCCTAGAAAGTACAACGTGTTCTTTAAACAAATCCAAGCCTCCGGCAGCCCGGCAATTCCCCCTGCTTTTGTCTTGATTTGCGCAAGAACTCCTGGAGTCCAGAACATACTGTTAGTTATTAGTGACGTCTCATGTCAAACCTTACATCAAACACGCCACCTTCCAGGTATAAATATACCAACGTTGCCTTAAGCAAATACACGGTGGTGGTTTGGAGCAGAGCGGCTATCTACTTGCCCGAAGCCGAGCTGATGCGAGAGCCGAAGGAAGCCGACCCTCCCATTGACGAACTGAGAGAGACGCTGTCTTTTCTCCTGCCGAGAATTCCAGCTCCGGTGTTTCCAGTCACCCTTGCGGGTTACTGGGAGATCGAGTCCTGAGAGAGAGATACAAGACCTCCTTCATTCTAAAAACCAAGGTACGGAGCTGACTAAAACCTTAAGAGAATTCTTAATTCAGATTCTTGGCAAAACAACCAACTTAACTTAATCTGCTACTCACTTACTCCTTCCCACGTATTAGGCTTAGGTCAGGTACACCGGGGTAGGCGTATATTAGAAGCACCAGTTGAGTACGTTAGTCAATGTTTTTATGTATGTATATATTTTAACCATTTTAAAGTATCATATGGCTAAGAAACCATATCAATGCTTTTACAGTATTATTTCATAATACTCCTTTTACTGTACGCAATTTACTTTATGATAAGTATTGCAACTGTGGCAATTCATTTCTCTTGCATGAGAAAGAAGACTACTCAATAAATAACAACTTTTATTGAAAACGCCTGTCTCTCTATTTCTCTGCACTCTGGTGAAACTAAAGCATGCACGATTGACTGAGTGAAATAGTTGTCTATTGTTTTCACACGACTCTGGAGATACACTCTTATTCTGAGGGAGCAAAGTTGTCATGTTTATACGGTTGTCAGAAACGAATCCCTTCTTGTCTATTCAGGGAAGTTAACACCTCCTTGTTCACTCAAGAAAGTTTCTAGTGACCTCTGAGCTAGCTGGCCAAATTAATTAAGTTTAATATAGTCACTAGAGACCTAGATAACCTCAGTCCTATGTCTAAACTGCTGTCTATATTATTCCAATGCGCAGAGCCTATTGGGAAAATAGGAACTACACTACATGGTGCCCAACGTTTGGTAAGGTGATAATCTAACGCAAGACGCAAGACGCTAGTGTAACTCAGTCGTGCTTTTCACACAGACCCCTTTTTCCCATAAAAAACTCCAATAGACGTCTGGAGTGGGTAAAAGGTTAATATCCGCCGAAACATAGTAGGATGAGAATCCTATGTATTCGTTTTTGGTTTAGTCAACGTTGAAGGATACAGTGTTCCAAAATATTGTGCACCTAATCTTGATTTCCCTTGAAACTTGTTCTGCATAAAAGAAAAAAAAACTTTGTCACAAAAAATGACAGAAAGTGATAAGAAAGAGAAGCTGCTTTACTCAACTATTAACTGAGGACACAAGTCTTCAAGATGAAGACCCGAATGCTATAATCATTCCGGTCAATGTAAGAAGAACCATAACTATTAAACTCATAGAAAATGGACTATCATCGAGAGGTGTTACAGTCATATTCGTGGTAGAGGCCCATGAATATCGGCAGACAGAGGTATTCTATTCATGGATACACTTTCCAGAAGCACACGCTGTAACACAAGTCTTCCACTATTACAAAATAGAGGAACCTCCAGATGAATACGCTCCTTTCGAGGACGTTGAAATCCCACTAACTTACCAAGAGCACCTGCTCTGGTTTAATGGCGCCCTAAAACATCAACATCACATCACCAGGCTCGGTCCACTAGGTAGACCAGGAGCCACGTGGCCGGTTCTAGCCAGCTACACACCACATCCTGACATTGAAAAGATGTCAGACCAAGAGCTTTGAGCTCAGCTAAAACTGCTAATTAAAATACATAGACAATTGGTCCAATATGTAATGCGGACTTCAACAGTCCAAACAGCAATAAAAATTCCACAGACCACCCATCAGCAGGGGAACATAAATAAGATAACTCCACAAAATATACAATCAGCGATTGGCAAAATTCCTGCAAAACGGGAACAGATTCCATTCTGGTTAGCTCAGAAAATTACTCAAATAGAGGCAGTATTTCCTGATACTACACCTTATGAGAAACACAGAATTCTGACTATCTGCCTTCCAATGGGGATTGCACCACATGTGGAGGACTGTGACACTTGGGGCACAATCTTTGCTTCAATTTACACAAAGACACATGGTGTTCCGTCTATGGCGGTTATACCAGACGTACTAAGCCAAATTCAAAATGAATACGGTCCAGAGCCTGCTTTAAATCTAAGTATGAAATTACTGAAAGACTTTAAGCAAGTCTCGGCTATACTACTAGCCAACATAAAAGGAGAAGCAGCATCTGTCGCGATCCGCCAGAAACTGAAAGAAACAGATATAGCAGAACAACCATTTGAACTAGCCAGAATCATAGAAAAATCCTATGAAGAATTAGGTAGAGATAGTTTGGGTGGGAAACCAGTAAAACCGCAACTAACTGACAATCCTGAAAAAAGATTTATTAAAAATAATCTCAACACTCCAAAAAAGAGTTGGGAGGGTAATAAACAATCCACTCCCAGAGAAAAACGATTCCAGTCCAGAGGAAAGTCTCCTCAACAAAGAGATAGATCTATAGAACGAGGAGGCAAGTCTCCCCAGAGGGAGCCCTCTGAGAAAAGATACAACCTTAGGAATAGGGATAATTTGAAAAAAACGGACAGATATCAAGACACTGATACACGTCCCTCTCAATCTTTTCAGACTTCCTCACAGAAATCTGAAAGAAGAGGACGGTCAGAACAGAAAGAAGAGCACGTCAAGTCCAAAGACAAAGAACCTGCTCATCAAAGTATAAAATTACAATTTCCAAAGAAGAAGGTAGCTAGTGTTAAAATAAAACATGCCGAGGATTCTGAGGACACAACTGAAAAACGGAGAGTGGACCCAGACAAAGCTATACAGCGCAGCAGAAGTGACCATAGCTCGCAAGATCCTGATGAATCTTCTGGAGACAGTGAACACGAATGAATACATTCAAGTGGAAACTGCAGACACCAGAGTTAGCAAACCCCATAAGTTATACGAAATAACATTACGTATAGAGGGGGACAAAACTAGGAAAGTAAGGGGTCTCTTTTGGGATAACCTTTCGAAAGGCTATGACATCCTGTTAGCTGAGAAAGACTGGCCACCAGAGTTTGTCAGGGAGTGCCCTCATGGCGAAGAAATAATTATGCCTGCCTTCTCAAATAACATTCCAATTCATAAAAATACACATTGGCAAGAAAATGGGCAGTGGCACAAGCTCCTGCATTATATAAAAATCATGTAGGATGGGGTGAGGATTCTCCTCACCATAAAATCCAGTTAAAAAATAAACCTACTGCACAAAGGCAGTATCCTGTTAAGCAAGAAGCTAAAAAACAAGTCAGGGAGATCTTAGATCAACTTGAATATCAGGAGGTGATTGAAACATGCACCTCGCAAATGAACAATCCTTTGTTTCCTGTCTCCAAGCCAGACGATTCATATCGTCTAGTTTTGGACTACAGACACCTTAACTCATGTTGCAAAACATTTGCAGTACAAAACTCACACAGTGCAGCACTAATGAATAACATTGTGCGCAAAAAATATAAAACGACATTAGACATCTCTAATGGATTCTTCTGTCAAAACATTGCACCAGAAAGCAGGTATTTGACCGCTTTCTCAATAATGGGGTCTAAAAAACAATTCTGTCGACTCCCACAGGGATTGAAGAATAGCCCAGGATTATTCTCAGCCAGGGTAACAGAGTTACTACAAATATATGATGATGAAGCATTGTCATATGTCGATGACATCTATCTTGCAGACGACAACCTGGAGACTCACTTGAAAAGAGTGAACACCATTATACTTGGGTTCGCAGCTGAAGGGTACAAATTCAACTTTAAGAAGTCTCGTATTGCCCATCTAACTGTCCTGTTTTTAGGATAAGAATTATCAAGTGAAGGCAAAAGCCTAGCAGACAACTTCTTAGAGAAGTGTGCTGTACTCCAAGCTCCAAAAACGCTGAAGAACTTACAATCAATACTAGGTTTTCTGAATTTCAGAAGAACATACATTCTAAATTATGCAGAGAGGGTTAAACCTCTCTACGAACCTGATTTCAAACAAAGTAATTGGACTAAAAAACACACAGAAATTTTAAGATCATTACAAACAGACATGTTAACAAAAACAAAACTGCAAACACGCGAAAACATACGCAAACTTGTAATCCGAGTCATCCCAGGAAGATGCGGATTCACGTACCTGACCTCTAATAAGGGAGAAACGGTACCAATAGCTTACAAATCACATTTGTACACACAAGCGGAAATGAAATTCAGTTCTACTGAAAAAATTCTAACTGCGGTTCAAACTGCTGTAGCAAAAGAAAGAGCCCTAGTCCAAGGGAGAAACATATCTTTTTTAACAGCAGAATCAGCCCTTGAGGCATTAACAAGCCCACATATACTATCGCAAGGGATCCTTCCAGAATGCCTGAAAGCAGGCCAAGTTACACCGATCATCAAGAAACCAACAGCGGACCCAGCGGATCCTAATAACTATCGCCCAGTTACCAATATTCCATTACTGGCCAAACTAATCGAGAAATGCGTACAAAATCAACTAAGCCAACACATCACAAACTTCAGACTATTGGACAACTGCCAATCAGGATTCAGAACAGGACACAGTACGGAAACAGCGATCCTAAATATTGCGGATGACGCCTTACAGGCCCTTGATCTTAATAGAACATGCCTACTGGTCCTTCTAGACCTATCGTCTGCTTTTGACACAGTAAATCATGATAAACTACTGGACAGGCTCCACAAGAGGATGGGAATGTCAGGACTGGTACTGAAATGGTTTGAATCCTTCCTTCAGAACAGATCGCAAAGATTCTTGATCAACCAATCTTTATCCCCCTCCTGTCCAAACTTGATCGGGGTCCCTCAAGGATCTACCTTATCTCCTTCACTCTTTAACCTATACGTGGAACCTCTGACAGAAATCCTCCATGACGCAAACATATCCTATAACATGTACGCGGACGACACGCAGATTTACATCAAAGTAGCATCTCTAGAGGACATCAAGATAATCAATGAGGCCTTAAAAAAGACAATTTATTGGTTAACCAGTAATCACCTGAAGCTGAATGCTCAAAAAACTGAATTCCTAATTATCTCACCACCAAAGAACAACTCAGAGACGATAGAGTGGACCAAAATGATCACAGCACTAAACTGCACCCCTACGCTGGTGGACTCAGCCAAATCATTAGGAGTCACCTTGGATAAGAATCTAGACATGAAAGCACACATCAGACTAATGGCAAAAAGTGCACGCTTTCATTTGAACTACTTAAGGAAAGTGAAACCGTTTATCTCGGCAGACCTCAAACTGGCTACTCAATCCTTAGTTATCTCAAGGATTGAATACGGATGTACAACCTTAGCAGGCCTACCAAAAATGTCCACGGCACCACTAAAAGCATGCCTCAATGCAGCTGCAAGGCTCATCACCGGTTCGAGGAAATTCGACCATATTTCACCTCACCTAAAAGCGTTAAACTGGCTTCCATATGAAGCCAGAATCCAATTTAAAATGGCATGTATCACCCACAAAGCACTCCACTACAAAACACCGAGTTACTTGGCCCAGAAGATTGAGATATCGGGAGGTTGCAGACCTGCCAGAAGTGCCAAGGAGCTGCTGCTGAGGCCACCCATATTCAGGAAGAAGAAAACCTATGACAGAGCGTTCTCTGGGGCAGCCCCCAGAGTCTGGAACTCACTCCCTCCGAATATCAGGAAAATTACTAACACTACTACATTCAAAAAGGAAGCGAAGAGCTTCCTAATGAGTAAATTCCTTGGATAGTCAAGTACGGACTTCAACGCCACCACTGCTGAAAGGGCCTACACGGAGCATCGAATGGAAACTAGAAACAATGTCCAGTAGGCAGTAACGATCTAGAGGCTAGATCACAGAGAGAACTAGAAGCAGATCGTACAATCAAAGCCAAGGCAGTACGGTCTACACAGGATCTTAGCATTCAAGTTAAGAGGATATCGAAGAACAGTTATAACATGTATGCCAAATTGGGGAGAGACGCAGGTTGAAAACTTAGCACTATGTAATCACGGTGTTGAACTAACCGGATCTACCTCATACCAGTGTGATACGACTATTATTTAAAGCATAATTAACCTACCTCAGTCCAGTAGGGCAATGCTATGTTGAATTGTAGCCGTAGGTCACACCTAATATAGGGAACTATAACTACCTACCTCATTATCTTTATGATAACGATATGTAACTGTATGTCTAATCTACCTCATGTATACGTACTCTGTATTGCTAATCTACCTCTTGTTATATATGCTGTGAAGCGCTCTGATACCCAAGGGTCACGTTCGCGCTATATAAAACTTTCTAAATAAAATAAAATAAAATAATCTAAATGCTGTGGCATTAGATCCAAAATGGATACAATGGGAAAATTCTCTTGCTGCAGAAGACGTGAAACACTATTTTGATCCGAAAATGAAAAAACTAGAACATCTAGAATATGAACAGGAATATCCTCTGCCAATCGAAATTCTGCCTCGAGAACAGTATTCCTGTGTAATCTACATGGACAGATTTGCACAACACTACGTTGTGGACAAACAACTTTACTATCACGCGTGCACGATTGTTAAAGGTCTCTGGCGCTTAGGTAAATTTAGACCAATGATCACCAAAACTGAATCACTCAGAAACTGTACAGCTCAGCGAGCTGAAATAAAATCTTTAAAGATGGCGCTTGAAAATGCCGATCGCGAATTCCCAACACTAATATAGTGTGATTCGCATTTCTGCGTCAGGTCTTACAATAATGACATGCAGACATGGATCAAGAACGGTTACAAAGATGACACAGGTGCTACAATAAAACATAAAAAGCTTTGGGAACAAGTAGTTCTTTTACAGAAAGAACTACAAAAGACTCATGTGATACATACACTGAGTCATCAACGTGATGGCGTTCACGTTGCAGGGAATTCATTGGCTGATAGAGCCTCAGCGGCAGCAGTTCAACCGGCTTACATAGCCACAAAAAAACGTTCTGAAAAAGACATAGATGGAGAAACCAGGCTGGCAGTAAAAGCCTCATTAAAAGGCGACTATGCAGCATTACCTCTAGGCTATCCACTCAATAATACATACATAATTGATGCAAACTCCGTTCCTTATGCTCAAATCCCTGGAGTGAGGGATAGAGTAATTCCAAACACGAACCGGAGGGCTTGCTTGATTCAAGAAGCACACATGGGGCAGGGTCTGAGGCGCCAAGAGATCTTAAAATCCCTAATTGATTAGAATCAGAATACTGGTGGCCGGGGATGAGC
The DNA here is from genome assembly GCF_964263255.1 of Lissotriton vulgaris. Classification (NCBI taxonomy): domain Eukaryota; kingdom Metazoa; phylum Chordata; class Amphibia; order Caudata; family Salamandridae; genus Lissotriton; species Lissotriton vulgaris. The sequence continues at coordinate 61,209,976 of NC_141685.1, read as the reverse complement.
CTGCATGTTTTTAACTTTGCAATGGCTTGTCACAACTGCAATAGAGATCGCAGTTGTGAACCGGACCAGAAACCAGCCCAGATACCACCATTAGAAAGCATAAGGCTATCTATACGCAAACGTCCAGAAAGATATCAGCGATGCCATAATTATTAAGACTAGATTCCCTTAAGATGTAGACACTAGCACTCGGCTGACGCCAGAACTGTTATAAAAGATTTGCGAGTCTTTATCGGCATATACGCAATCGGCATGCTACATTCTGACCAGGGTCCTGCGTTTAGCTCTCGAGCTTACAAAGAGGCCATGGCCAGCCTGGGCATTGCATTGCGGTACTCTAGTCCCTTCCATCCTAAGGGAAATGCGGTAGTGGAAAGAAAAAAATCGTGACATAAAGCAATCTATATCAGCGAGGGTATTAGGTTCGGGTGATGGGTGGGTCAAACATCTAATAAGTGTCCAACTTAGTCTTAACAATCTGCCAAGAAATTCTCTACAAGGTATCACTCCTTACGAACTATTGTTCGGCACTAGAATGAAAGTCCAGGACTTAGATTGTCAGACTTCAGTGGTGAAAGAAAAAGCCTTTGATATCAAAGATCGTTTGGCTGTTTTACAGGACTTAAATGAAACAAGAAGAAGTCGTAGTAACATAAAGTTAAAGCCAACAGCCACTGAAGAGAAACCACCTCTCCCAGCAAGACCTGTCTGAATTCCAAAGATTGGGGATTTAGTCAGAAAAAAGATCGCGTTGAAGAAGGTATTTGGGCCTTCTTACAGAAAAGCAGTACCTGTCTTAGCAATCAGCGGAACAAGTTCAGTAGTACTACCGCCCCTTGCTGGTAAAAAGGAGAACAGAGTTGTATCCATCGACCTGGTAAAACCACAATCATGTGGCCAATAATAAGTATTAGGCCCAGTGGACTCCCAAGAAATAGTAGAAGACCAAATCTTGCTACAATCCAAGAGGTTCAAACTGAGAGACTAATCACCTTTGATAAACCTACAGTGAACAAAAATGGACTATGCAACAACGCCATGGAACTTGTGCCTCTTGAAACCCAAACTGCAACAGTTCGTCAAGAAACACAAGTCTACAATGATGTAGCCTCAGTCTATGCTAATGAAACAAAAAAAATGCAAAGACAAATGAAAATCCGGACACAATTCCAACAATTGACAGAACTGCATCTGGCTACTTCGTCAACTTCGATGACTTTTCATATAATCCAAGGGAGCATGAAGAAATGCCAGCAACAAAAACTTTCAAAGAAAAAATAACTGAACTTTTTCACCAACTAAAAGAAACATATCTGGTTTCACCATGGATTGAATTTTGGATTGTGTTAGGTGTACTTTTCCTCCTCCTTTGGCTCATCATGGTTTTATGTTTGGGTAGATTTATTGATGGAAAATATAGTGCAATGGACACAGCAAGTCAGAACATCAACTTGGTCCTAAAGCCTCACAGATCCTCTCACATCGAGAAAAGAGAACTGTCACCAGTAAACATCACAGCCAATCCAATACCCGGTGGGGTAGCATGGGACAAAATGGAGTATGACATCTATGGCCCGATTGAGCTCTTGAAATATCCTCATCAATTTAAGGTTTCCTTAAGTGACTTTGTGACACCAAGTACTTTCTCTGATGATTGGGAAGATATTAATAATATGATGTCAGATTTAGTAATGTCAGCAAAATTTACAGAACATGATTATTTACAGGGTTCATCGAACTATGAAGAAATGTACTGTTTTAACCCCTATGGTCATCACTATTTGCATAAATCTGCTCAACCTAGAAATGTTTTAACTTATAATCAATGGGAACATTGTCCAACACCGCCGAAGGGCAGCTCGAAAACATTTTTTGAGAAATTCACATACTTCTCAGGGTTTAACAACAGTGATCCAGAAACGTTTTATTTTATAAATGACAAATAAGACAGGAATGAAAACAATGTTGCCAAATACTAAAATGATTTATTCTGAAACATTTTATGATGAAATGTCTACAATTGGTTTTGAATTTTGGAAAAATAACATTGAAACAAAAACTATCTGGGGGACAAAAGACTGGCAGGTACAAGGTCTAGAAGCATTATTTAGATCCTGCGTGATCCCAGAACAAATGATATTCCTGAATTACACCATTCAACAGACAACCTGTCTTGGTTTAGCCAAGATTAAAGATTTAAACAAACCGTCTATTCCAACAACCATACCTGATGATAGTAGTACTACAGATATGGAGGTAGACGTATCCCATATTTTACACCAAAACAGAACAAATCCTGATTGGAAAAAATGGTTGATCTGGCCCACAGACACTAATAACTGTCAAGATAGATTCCTGAACAAAACACAGGGGTTCAAACAGAACAGGTCAGACCCAAGATATTCCCAGAGACAACATCCAGGGATAATTACAACATATAGTGTAGGAAAACTCTGCCTTGAATGGCTACAGAAATCCACACTACCAGAAATTAAGCAACACTTGACTTTACTTAAAGACGGTGCTGACTTGCGAGATTTCATATTGGGACCTCGCAAACAGCGTCAAAAACGTTTCATATACGCCGGTATATACGCTGCTTACAACGAAGCTTGGAAAGTAATGCAAATTGAAACTACAGAAAAATACGAGAAATTGATCGTATAAATTTGGAAAAATCACTTTCTGTAGTGGACAATGGGTTAACGACTCTGTCCTCCAGGATTTATCGTATTGTATCATCTGCTATTGATATAATAGAGCAGGATTTGCTAATGTTACTATATGGTCAGTCCCAATTACATTCTATTGTACAGCTAGGCTGGACGTTGCAAAACCTGCGTTCAGGCTACGTGCCATGGCGTCTAATCAACACAACGTCATTATTCTCTATCTTTAACCTTACTGATAAACAATTCAGTTTGGCACAAAAAGGAGCAGACTATACGATTCTGAGCATTGAAAAACTTGAGAGATTACCATTGACAATGCCAGAGAGACCTGTCATTGAATGGTAATACACGGAATTATTACAATTCCGATAACAACTTTCCAGTTTAAGTATTGCCAAAAATATATACCAGCAGGCCTGTATGAAAGGTTGGGTAAAGGATACATCAAATCAACCTGGAAATTACCTTACACTCATTGATGTTGGAGTGGGAGAAATAAAGAGGTATTCCTTAGTGGTAACAATTGTAAACAATCACTAAGCGGTACACTTATGTGTCAAGGTAATAACTTGCATGGAGCCTGTGAAGGTTCATCGAATAACCTTTCATGTCATCTGCACGGCACTCCTGCAACACAGATAGAGCCTTTTTTCAGACAGCTTTCCAACTGCAGTTACGTTCTAATAAGTGACCACAGCTGTTGTGGCATGGTGCTCGGAAAAGCCTATATCGTAACCGTCACATCCAGGGTCATTTGCTGTATGCAAGTATTGTATCCTATCAGCAATCCAGACATGGAGGCAACACTTTGGCCTTCTCTGAATATCTCTTCTATTCGAATTGATACTTTAAGCAGAATGAAGTCTATTCTTTTACAGACAACTGTGCCTTTAACCTCGTCCAAGGAGTCGTATGATCTGCAGGTTGCAAGGACAGCGGCAGAGATACACTCCCTATTATCAACAAATTGCCACGTACATTTCGTAGAAGTGTTAGGTCAGATTTTTAACATGTCTGATACCAGTGGCATCGCACATGTATTTAAGACAATTTTTCCGGGCTATTAGCACCATTTGAAGCAGTCCTGAACATCTTCCCGAATTTTGTGCATTCATTATTTGGCGGCCTGCCTCTTCTTTTGGGACTCGTAGCAGGAATTTTATTTTTGCTCCGTCTGATCCGATATGGCAAGCCAAGCCACAGACAAAACCCTAGCTACAATGGAAGAAACGATCCTAGCAATACGCTACCGGGACCAAATCACTATAGTGTTCGGATTAGCCCGGCTAAGAGATCTAAGTGCAACCTGCTTTCTTTCATTCAGACCAATCTGGCAAGATTGCATCTTACCTGTGCTTCGAAGACTGCGTGTTGGACATCTGTCTTACACTACCATCAGCAGTACTAATGGATATCGATACTTTGCTCGGTCCGGTAATGAGTCATGCAACGTATTGTCCCCAGCGGCTACCTATTCTGATTACGGCATTCGTTGAGACTTCACCATTACGAGTAGGTGGCGGTGAAGTACGAGATGAACGCAGCACCACCCAGGTACAACCTTCTGAGAGCATTACTGATCCAGACATCGATGATAGCAATCACTCTCACATATGTACAATTTCAGCTTTTTCGGACTTGGTCAAACTTTCACCTACTGTTGTAGACCAATTTTTCACAAGCTCTCTCCTAGCAACGAGAATAACTTTTAAAACAACGAGCACACAGCGTTCCCTGAACTCTGAGTTCGGCCTTCAGTTTTGATAAACAACACTACTGAAAACAATTGGAACTATTTTTCCCCTGAAAACAAAATTATTATTTTTACATTTCCAAAATATTTACCTTTTTTTTGGCACATGGTACTCTGCTTAAAGTAGAACTATTCTTAGAGAACAGAGCTTCTATTTTTAGGAACTCTAGAGACAATATTTTACCTCAGCCTGTAGCATATGTACAGTATTGTATAAAAATGTGATGAAATGGTCTCGACCTTCTTTTCTGTATTCTGAGCCATTTCATAAATGTAATTCTCGCAAATCATTCAGCCGATATTTATATATGCATTATCTGAATGATACAACTGCTTAAGAAACGTACAGTATAATACTCATTTTCCGTGTATATACCATATACCATTTTAACTGCAATCAATGTATTTTGGGGTGTGTTGGAAAACACATGCATCGTTATATGTTTACTATTGCTTAGTATTTTTAGTAATGATTGACATAATACGTGGAGTGGGTGTTGTGAATCGATCTAGGGCCCGAATTAAATATTCCTGATTCATGCCCTTATGTGGTTATAACAAAACATATCCTTATAAAGGCATTAGAATCATGTCCATATTTAGTTATAGCCAATGCAGTCCTAATACGGCAAGGCTACTCCCATGGATTCCTAGAAAGTACAACGTGTTCTTTAAACAAATCCAAGCCTCCAGCAGCCCGGGAATTCCCCCTGCTTTTGTCTTGATTTGCGCAAGAACTCCTGGAGTCCAGAACATACTGTTAGGTCTTAGTGACGTCTTATGTCAAACCTTACGTCAAACACGGCACCTTCCAACTGTTAGTCTTTTGCTTTGGTCCTATGTAAAGTTTTGTTTATCTGTCTATATTTGTTTTTATAAAAAGTAGTGAATGCAGAGGTATGTAAGGTATGCATGAGAGAATGAATGGTAATAGGATATGATAAGTTGTTAGGGGTGTTTCGCTTCAACTGCTTTTTATGAAATTTACAAATATTCTTTTGAAAGCTTGTTATTTATGATTATGTTTCTATGTGACAAAATAAATTGTATTTATGTATAAACAGTCAAATTGAAAAAACAAAAAAGATAAAAAGAAAATAATAAAATTATGTCTTCAAAGTAACTAAAAGCCTTTTTCTCTTTCTATAGCATCCATCTTTATAAAAATGTTTTTTGATAAATTCTTGTGATAAAGTAATATAGGTCTAATCAGAGGTACTTCCTGTGCTTAGTTTATCTTCTTCTCCCCCCTCTGGACCTAAAAATATACTGGGAGAACTCTTCTTTCTGGGTGAGTCCACCCCAGACTTGGACCCTGATGAAGGGTTTCCCAAAGACGGAGAGGGTGAAGATGATGACAATTCCTCCGACGATATGTTTGATTCGGGCAGGTCTTGGTGTCCACGTTCTTCTTGTTCTGATGTTGGTGATGGAGCTCAGTTTCATGCGGATATGTTTGACCCTTCCTGTATCTTTCGACCTCAGAGTTCTGATTGGGTACCTGATAAGAAGACGGCGGATTATGTTGCCGCAAAGATTAGGCAGCCTCTTTCTCAATAGGTGAGATCCCGCCTTAGGTCAGAATGCCCTAGACCGTCTTTTCCCAATGGCGTTGCTAGTACCCCAGAGTTGGACCCTAAGCTCTGCACATTTTTTGCTAAATATATGAAGGATCCAAAAAAGGGGATAGATCGTTCCTGGAGGGCTTGTCAGGACAAGCTTCTTGATGTTGTGGGACCCCTAACTAAAATCATTGAGTTAGCGGAACGGTCCAGAGAGTCAGGCCTTCCTCTCCCGATGGACGATATTGTGGGATGGGCGCAAAGGGCAATGTGTCTCTTGGGCAATGCCAATTGTGCCCTCTCCGCCGAGCGTCGCCGTTCCCTACTTTTGAAAATTGATTCCAAATTAGAAGAACTGTCTTCCTCCAAGGCAGGTTCAGTAGCTCAAGGTATGCTCTTTGGTGATCCCTTCGTTAAGGAGCTAGGAAAGTTTGTAGCCACCTTTTCTGCCCTGGATAAGGTTTTTGGGGGGGCTGGGCGAGGCAGGGGTCGCTCTTCCGGTCGACAATTAAACCAAGGTCCCAATAGAGCACAGGCAAAAAGAAAAAATGGATGGAACGATGGCAGACAAGGAACCTTCTATCCTTCCCGTGGAGGCAAGGGACAAGGCAGATGCCGTGGTGGCAACAAGAATGCACAAGGATTCAGTGGTAAGCTTGAAAATCCGCTCTCCTGTTCGCCTGGGGGCAGGATTTCTCTGTTTCTAGCAAACTGGGCGGATTTAACATCAGTTCCTTGGGTGTTAGAGACAGTTCAAGGGTTTCACATAGAGTTCTACGGGTTCCCCATCCAAACATCTCATCCTCGCCCTTTGGTTTTTTCAGACTCAGAGACCGATCTGATAGATCACGAGGTTCTAGATCTTCTTTCAAAAGGTGCTATCACTCTCTCCCATCTTCATCCGTGCTGATTCTTAAGCAATATTATGGTGGTAGAAAAGAAAGAAAAAGGCTTCAGACCGGTTATCAATCTCAGGTCCTTCTACGAGTGGTTAGTTTACCGGCACTTCAAGATGGAGGGAATTCATCTGCTCAAGGACCTTCTTCTCCAGAACGATTGGTTGGTCCGGTTAGACCTCAAAGATGCGTATCTGTCAGTTCCAATTCCCCCCCCCATCCCCCCCCCCATTGCAGGTTCCTGCAATTCCAGTGGAAGGGTCAAACTTACGAATTCAAAACCCTTCCCTTTGGCCTCTCATCAGCTCCTTCGTGTTTTACCAAGCTTCTTCGTCCTGTGGTGGAACATCTCCGCACCAAGGGTATTTGACTAATAATTTACCTGGACGATATGCTGCTCATGGATCAATCCAGGGATCATCTTCTCCTTCCCTTACAGATTACAATATCCCTATTACAGAATCTGGGGTTCACCATCAATGTCCAGAAATCGGACCTGGTTCCCCAACAGAGCATGATCTTTCTAGGCTTTCGCATCGACACGAGGGATGCCTCCTTGAATCTTCCTTCTCGGAAGATTTCAAAGATTAAGAAGGAGATTCGACAGGTTCTCCGCAGAGACAGGATATGCCTGCGACAGCTGGCCAGGATTGTTGGCTTGTTATGTCCTCGATTCAAGCCATCTTTCCGAGTCCTCTACATTACAGGACCTTGCAGAGGTTGAAGGCCTCCCACCTGCGCAGGGGTCTCACTTACTCGGAGCTGAACTCCCTTTCCTCAGAGGCCAGGGCGGAACTTCTTTGGTGGATTGACCATATGGAGGCCTGGAATGGGAGAGCGATCTTCGGATCCCATCCGGATCTAGTGATAGAATCGTATGCCAGTCGCCTGGGCTGGGGTGCCAGATGCGGCTCTCTATCGGTGGGAGGTCGGTGGACGTAGGAGGAACTCCTTCTCCATATCAATTGCCTAGAACTCCTAGCGGGCTCCTTTGCCATTCGATCTTTCACGACCAACAGAGTGTCCTGTTGTGTCCTTCTCAGGATGGACAACACGACGGCGGTGAGGTACATCAATCGCCTTGGAGGTACTCATTCCAAGATTCTGGCGGATCTCTTCAAGGATTTTTGGCATTACTGCCTCCAACGTCAGATTTCGGTGACGGCGGAGTATCTCCCAGGAGATCAGAATTGTGTGGCAGACTGGAATTCCAGGAATTTCAGGGATGCCAGCGATTGAAGACTGGATCCTGGAGTGTTCTCTCAGATTGTGTCCCTTTGGGGCCTTCCCCTAGTTGATCTTTTTGCATCCAGATGGAACGCTCAGGTTCCCCGTTTCTTCAGCTGGACACCGGATCCGGGAGCGGAGGCAGTGGACATTTTCCTTCAGGATTGGTCGGGGATACCAGCTTACTTGTTTCCACCCTTCCTTTTCATTCAAAGGGTTGCAGCCCAGGTCCGCAGACAGAGGGCCTCTCTGATCCTGATCACTCCAATTTGGAGAGCCCAGATTTGGTTTCCGTCCCTTCTAGAATTATCTTGGGACAGACCTCTTCGGTTGCCGTCTTTCAACAACATCCCCTCAGACCCTCTGGGACTTCCTCACCCCCTGGTTCTTCAAGGCCATCTACATCTTATGGCATGGAAGATTTCAGGAGATGTTGGACTGACGTCTCGCTTTCAAGAGAAGCTGAACTCCTTATCCAGCAGGCTTGGGCCCCGGGCACTACCAAGCGATACTGATCAGCTTGGAGAAGATGGGTTTGTTGGTGTGTGGCGAAACACCTGGATCCCATGGGCGCCTGCGTTGCAGAAGTTGTGAACTTCCTATCGGAACTTTTTCATCAGAAATTAGCCTATGGCACTATTAACTCTTTTAGGCCGGTCATTTCTGCTGGTCACTCTCTCGTGGATGGGGCTCCGATTGGGGAGCACCCATTGCTTTGTAAGCTTTTGAAAGGCATACGTCTTTCACGTCCATCGGAGCCTCGTTACCTGTTCCTCAGGGACGTTAATGTGGTACTTCGTCTACTTTAATCCTGGCAAGATAATGATTTCCTTTCCCAAAAAGAGATTTCAGCTAAACTTGCTATCCTCCTGTGTCTTATTTCTTGTAAGAGAGTGTCGGATGTCAGGGCCCTTGATATTTCTGCCTGTGTTTTTTCCCCGGAAGGTGTTACCTTTACCATCGGAATATAGAACAAGGAACGTAACCCCGCCTAATGATGTAATGGTCCTAACAATAGGATCCCAATATATGTGGGGTGATTAATCTAGGAGTTTAGCAGTGCACATGACAAAATATAGTCAATCCAATTATACTCAACAAAAATTATTTGGAAAATATATATATATTTTTACTTTTTTATATATTCTTCGAATTGATGTAAAAAAGATCATACAAAAATAGATAACATTTTAAATCCATAAAGTATCAAACAACATACATTAGTGCCAAAAAAGGGATAAAAATAAGAGAAACTAATATTACTTTGCTGCCTACCCAGTAACAAAGCATACTTCAATCACACTCTCATGTTCACAGATTTTCAAGATAACCTACCTAATGTCCTTTCATTCAACTTTCATTCTTCCATGCATTCATTCATTTCTATTGTCCTGGCGTATGTAACACAGAGATGGTGAATTTGTTACATAGATCAGAATGTTATTCCAGATAGATGACATTATTACGGCATATGATGTTTATAAGGCAGTGTGCCGTATTTCTGGAAACACAAGCCTACAGGGACGTTAATGTGGTACTTCGTCTACTTTAATCCTGGCAAGATAATGATTTCCTTTCCCAAAAAGAGATTTCAGCTAAACTTGCTATCCTCCTGTGTCTTATTTCTTGTAAGAGAGTGTCGGATGTCAGGGCCCTTGATATTTCTGCCTGTGTTTTTTCCCCAGAAGGTGTTACCTTTACCATCTCCAGGAGAACTAAATCGAGTACGAGGTCAGTAATCTATCCTGCTTTTCCAAATTCTCTGAAATTGTGTGTTGTTCGATGTTTAAAATCTTATGAAGATATGACTTTGGAGGTTCGTCCTCCGGGTGAACGGCAACTTCTGATTGCCATTAAGAAACTGTTCCAGGCGGTATCTTCTCCTACCATTGCTAGATGGGTCAAATGGATTATGACTGAATCTGGTATTGACGTCAGGCATTTTGGGGCTCATTCTACTAGGGGAGCAATGGCCTCCAAGGATGTCCAGGTCGGTTGCAGGTTGGGGACATTATGAATGCAGCTGATTGGTCTTCAGAATCTACTTTTAAGAAATTCTATCTTTCCCTGAGAGGCTGGAACAGTGGGGATCGATTGTTCAGTGCCGGGAAACATATTGGTCACTGGGGGCTGGTTTTGCTGTGGTGCTGCTATATCACCCCCCAGCTACAAAAGAGGCAGGGAGCTGGTCCGTCATAATTGTCAGGCCTGGTTTGGGTTCCCAGTCCGGCCCTGACCCAGAGGAACAACATTTCCTCCATGCACATACTGAACATCATTATTTTGCACACCAACGCCGTGCATATCCAAATTCACACCAGCAACAAACCCAGAATCAAAACAAGAATACAATCCGTGAGAACCACTTTCGTCACCCGTTTGGAAAAATTTTGTCTGAGCCATCATTATTTTTATTTTGATCTTCTTCGGCTTAGTAATAAAATTGTCACTAGAGTACTTTGGTTACAACAAAATCTCATCCAGAATGTTGGTCTGCAGCCCCTAACATTTTGCTGGATATGTGCACTGTTTAACAACAAGGAGTGGTGATGGACAGAGTTTCTGAATTAAGCAGAATACTCTCACCCAGTCAAGAGATCAGGGCTAGATCCAACACCGTTTTTTAGCTCACTGCACCATCCCTGGCTATATGCAAATTAGTCTGTTCCTGTCCCAGTGCATGATGGGAACAGGGCAAACCAAACTACCAAGCCAATTCTTACACTGGGAAGGAAACAAGCTCCCGGGGACCGGTTTCTGGCATTTCAGCCGTCGTCGGCCCGGTTTGCTTGAATCCTGATGGTGCAATGAGCAAGGGACTCACATCTGAGTATACCCTTCCACGCTTAGGGTGGACAAAACGTTTAACAACAAGGGGTGGTGATGGACAGAGTTTCTGAATTAAGCAGAATACTCTCACCCAGTCAAGAGATCAGGGCTAGATCCAACACCATTTTTTAGCTCACTGCACCATCCCAGCTCAGAACCTGGCTATATGCAAATTAGTCTGTTCCTGTCCCAGTGCAAGATGGGAACAGGGCAAACCAAACTACCAAGCCAATTCTTACGCTGGGAAGGAAACAAGCTCCTGGTGTGAGCTAAATAACGGTGATGGATCAAGCCCTGATCTTTGGACTGGGTAAGAGTGGTCTGCTTAATTCAGACACTCTGTTCATCACCAGCCCCTTTTCTGAAGTGAGCTAAATAATGGTGATGGATCAAGCCCTGATCTTTGGACTGGGTAAGAGTGGTCTGCTTAATTCAGACACTCTGTTCATCACCACCCCCTTTTCTGAATCGTTTTTGGCCACTCTATGTGTGGCAGGGTATACTCAGACATGAGTCCCTTGCTCACTGCACCATCAGGATTCAAGCAAGCCGGGCCGACGACGGCTGAAATGCCAGAAACTGGTCCCCGGTAGCTTGTCTCCTTTCTGGTGAAGAATTGGCTTGGTAGTTTAGTCTGCCCTGTTCCTATGATGCATTGGGCCAGGGACAGACTGATTTGCATATAGCCAGGTTCTGAGCTGGGAGGGTGCAGTGAGCTAAATAACGGTGATGGATCAAGCCCTGATCTTTGGACTGGGTAAGAGTGGTCTGCTTAATTCAGACACTCTGTTCATCACCACCCCCTTTTCTGAATCAGATATGTGCACTAACATCTGGATTCAACGCTAAATGATGCGTCCTCTTTTACCCGGTCTTCGACTTTGCAATATTGTCTGCAAATCTGCAATAATCTCTTGTAATATATAATAACATATTTGGAGGCGCTTCACTCTGTGGCTCTTCAATTAGCCAGTTTACAAACAACTTACACTCATTCCACAAATCTCTTGGAACAACAATTAACAAACTTAAACTCAGCTCTCGACCACCCTGCCTGGACAAACATGTCTCATCTCCACTGCATCCCTCCTGGACAGGCCCCACCTTCTATGAACCACCCAAACACAGGACAGGCCTCACCTCATCTGCACCCCAGGACAGGCCTCTCCCTTTCTGCACCCCTGGACAGGCCTCATCTCCTCTGCACCCCTGGACAGGCCTCATCTCCTCTGACCCCTGGACAGGCCTCATCTCCTCTGCACCTCTGGACAGGCCTCACCTCCTTTGCACCCCTTGACAGGCCTCACCCCCTCTGCACTCCTGGACAGGCCTCTCCTCCTCTGCACCGCTAGACAGGCCACACCTCCTCTGCACCCCTGGACATGCCTCACCTCCTCTGCCCACCTGGACAGGCCTTACCTCCTCTGCACACATGGACAGGCCTCACCTCCTCTGCACTCCTGGACAGGCCTCACCTGGACAGGCCTTACCTCCTCTGCACACATGGACAGGCCTCACCTCCTCTGCACTCCTGGACAGGCCTCACCTCATCTGCACCCCTGGACAGGCCTCACCTCATCTGCACCCCTGGCCTCACCTCCTCTGCTCCCCTGGACAGGCCTCGCCTCCTCTGCACTCCTGGACAGGCCTCACAGGCCTCGCCTCCTCTGCACCCCTGGACAGGCCTCTCCTCCTCTGCACTACAGGGCAGGCCTCACCTCCTCTGCTCCCCTGGACAGGCCTTTCCTCCTCTGCCCCCCTGGACAGGCCTCTCCTCCTCTGCACCCCTGGACAGGCCTCACCTACTCTGCACCCCTGGACAGACGTCTCCTCCTCTGACCCTGGGCAGGCCTCACCTCCTCCGCTCCCCACTCAGCCTCAACAGCAGGAAGAGCTGAGCTCTCCTGCCTGATGTCAACATGAATGCCAGGGGGGAGGGGGTGGGGGGAGGTGGGGAGGGGGGGATTTGATCCATGGATTCATAAATTGCAGCCAAGTGAGTTGGCAGCTCGCCTACCTGAGCAGAAACCTGTCCGGGCTCTCTCCTCCTCCTGGGGGCCTGCGGGGGAACAGATCTGGGGTCTGAGGGAGGCAGGGGCAGATCTGAGGTCTGAGGGGGGGTCTGTGAGGGTCTGAAGATGGAGGTAGCTGCAAACACAGACAGACAGGGCTCCTTCCTCCTCTGCAGTAGGCTGGACACATCAGTAGAGGCCGGAAGTGATGTCAGCACCCGCTGCTGGTGCTGTCTCTGCCACCGCTGACCCGGAAGATGAAACCCTTCTCTTTTTCATCCAATGTGCAGCTCAGTGGGTTTCATCAGCAGGCGAGGAGCGCCCTCTAGTGGCCGCTGACGGAACCGCCGCCTCCAGGCTTCAGCAGTGAATACATTTCACATAAACAAGCAATTATACCTGTAAAGACCTGGGATTTCAGATGTCTCAGACGGGAATGTTTTTAAGGGTCAGACAGTTCAATTACAGGGCTTCACCCTTGGCTGCTGCTGTAAGAAAGCATTTATAGCTTCACTTTGGATGAGCATCTTCCAAACATTGTTGTATAGGACTGAAGAGTATTTACAGAAAGGTGACAACTGGAAGCAACAGTCCGTATTTCAATGAATATATCTGTATTTCAATGAATATATCAGAATATCAGTCAGTTTTCCAATTAAACTGGGCAGCTTATTTATTCTTTTAAATAATTTATTTGCAGTTGTTCAAATCCACAACGTCCTAGATGGCAAAGTAAACAGAGGTAAATACCATGGAGTTTAAGACACCAGATCAATGACAATGAGGCATAGGTCATGTGTCAAAGCGACAATTGAAGGAGCTTATTTCTAATGTTCCTGTGTCTGTGGCTTATTCCTTATATTTGATTCGGTTTTATATCCTTGAACAAGACTGAATTGTAGGTTCTAATTAGGTTTTGAGTTTCTGGTTTAAGAGCACAACTGTCTCCTAAAATATTAAGATAGCAGTCTCTTCCTGGCTTTGCTTTTTTGTTTCCAGTAACCACCATCCTCTCTCAACAAAGATTCACTGAAAAAAAATAAAGCAATATATCTTTGAAACAATTAATTCCTAAGATAGGGCAACCAAGTATGAACCAGATGTTTCACAAAGTTTATATTGTATCATAAAAATGAATGGGTATTACTGGCCTGAAGAACAGGGGAGAGGCATTTCACTACTCGAAAATATTCTACTCCTTCACATAGGCCCCTATATCATAGTACGCTCGTCATCAATACACCGTTAATTAGTGAGTGCGTCAACTCTTTGTAGCATTGTCATGCAGGAAGCCGTGAGTGCCTCGACAGTGACATTATTTTGGACGTGCATACATCAGAGCCCTCAAGCCTCACTCATCATGAGTGACACTAACACATTTGGAGGTCGTGCTGAGGTCTCACACAAACCTGGCCCATTCTTCCAAACTATGGGGATTAACTAGAACTTCACAAGTGACTATTTGGCACAGAGCAGACCCTCTGTCCCACATTTTGGTGGCAAACGTTTCACATATTTCACCATGAGTACTGCACACAGTTCAGTAGAATGTTAAATTGAATGTTTATTTTAGTGAGACTTGGTTGCAATTTCATCACTTTACATGTGTTCTGATCATGTCTATAAATTCAGTAATGTCTCTTCCTTTGGATTTGTCAAAGTCAAATGTTAAGTAACACCACTCCCTGTGTCTTTTTTTAAATACCTCAATTCTCTATTGATTTTTCATATACTATGAGCATATAATAGGTATGAAAGTTTATCGATTCCGCAGAGTCCAAGATACTCTGTAAACTAGAACTTGTGAGAAGACATTGAAAACAGGAAAAACAGTAAATGAAATAAACCCTCTAGATAGAGGTGATGTGGCTCAGAAGATCCCGCAGATGATCAGGGAAGGAGGATGAGGGAGAACACGAGGGGAAGGGACATGGGAACAGGAAAAAAAATATGTTAGGGTGCCGAGGCCAGGGCCGGTTTCGGTTTCCAGTCGGGTCGTGGCTTGCTCTATCAGAATAGTACCTGCCACAACCGGTATTAATGTCCTATAGCCCCAATCCTGGGGAGTGGGGGCGTTTGCATTATGTTGTCGATTTTACTCTGGTCTGGGTTCTGGGGAAGGCAAAAAGAATCCAAAATTATTATTAGAAGCTGAGTCAGCCTCTGTCTTATCGGCGTGCGTAGCTGGTCCTCAAATGTAGATAACATAACTGCCATCACCTGCAGACAGGCTGCACTTTGCCTGCTGATATGTTCTGGCAAGGCTTGTCACGCTTATTCATATTTGCAGCGAGGCAGACATTCCAGCATATCCCAAAAGGGCCACTAGCTTTTGCAGCAAGCAGCAGCAGTGAATGTACTCTTTCCTGGTGTGCTCGAGCCTGCCATAGTCAGGTCAAGTGTCGGCTGCATCCTAGCGCCAGATATCAGAGTGACAACTCGGACGACTTTATGTCTGCAGCCAGCAGACTCTCATGCTGGTGGACTTACAGCAGCCCTGAACTGGGGCCTCAGCACAAGCACCCCTGCCACGTCACCAGTGAAGCGCTCCGATGGGCAGACACACTCCCCCAGGCACATGTAAACTGGCAGCCTGGGGGAGTCCCGCACTTAGGGCCCGATTCACAAATGTAAACTGAGACGAAAGTCTAACTTTGCTACTTTTGGTATTCACAAAAGGTATTTACGTGTAGTAAAGTTAGACTTTTGTCTCACTTTAATTTAAGTTTTGGTCTTAAGTCTAACTGAGTTATTCAAGAATAATTGCCCGATATTATTGCAGCGTGCTGGTGGTACGCCTGGGCCGCGAGGCCGAGGTGGCTTCCAGTCAACACCTAGGGGGAGGGGGCAAAGTACCATGTACCAGGATCAACGTTCCTTTCCGCCTCAAAATTCCATGAATTATTTTGATCAGCAAAATACTCAGTCTGCCCATTATTATAATGACGATTATTATATGGAAGATGAGAATCAGGGTTTCTCTAGCTAGGACAGCCGTAGACAAAGTGAGGGAGTCATTTTAGTTCCAGTGGACCAAAATGGGCCTCATGTTGATGTCGTTGCGCTTGGTGTGTCAGAACCATTTCTCTTGGATACTGGTGCAACGAAGAGTTCTATCATCCACTCTAAACTCCCTGGGGCACCTTTGTCTGGCTTAACATATGTTTCTGTAGGATTTTCTGGCCCCCCAGTTCGTAACCCAGTTTCTTGTCCTTCGCCTATCTCCATTGGTCCTTATGATTTGGAGGCTCCTCTTATTTTGACAACTGGTTGTGGTGAGAATTTGTTGGGTTTGGATTTGTTAAAGAGACTGTATGCGACCCTGCATTGTTCTC
This sequence comes from Lissotriton vulgaris, assembly GCF_964263255.1. Taxonomy (NCBI): domain Eukaryota; kingdom Metazoa; phylum Chordata; class Amphibia; order Caudata; family Salamandridae; genus Lissotriton; species Lissotriton vulgaris. The sequence continues at coordinate 61,193,690 of NC_141685.1, read as the reverse complement.
CTTCTGGTGTACATCTTACTTTAGGCAAGAGATTAATGTCCCCGATATATTTGTCCAGAGACCAACTCCCTTCTGAATTATGTTCCCTGCCTGCTACTCTTTGGGCTTCAGGCCCCAATGATGTTGGTCTCTTGCAGATTCCACCCTATGTTGTCACCCTCAAGTCCAATGTTCGGTTACCTCGCATTCCTCAGTATAGAATTTCGAGTGATGGTGAGAGAGCGCTGATGGCTATCATTTATGATTTGATTGAGAAAGGTGTGGTTGAAGAGACTAGAGGAAATGTGTGCAATAGACCTGTCCTTCCTGTCCTTAAATATACTGACTCTTCCCAGCCACCTGTTTATCGTTTTGTGATCGATCTCCGGGAGGTCAACAAGCTCGTTGTACCCCAGTTTCCTGTCGTCCCAGATATCACTGCTTTATTGACACTAATACCTGCCTCAGCTGCCTGCTTTTCGGTCATTGACCTTAAGAATGCTTTCTTTAGCATTCCCATTGCTGAGGAAAGTAGGGATATTTTTGGCTTCTCTTTGGGAGGCTGAAGCTTCCGGTTCAAGCGTGCACCTCAAGGCTATTGTGAAAGTCCCTCCATTTATAGTCAGGCTTTGAAAACTCAGCTCGATGCTTTCACTTTGCCTCCAGGTGCCACCCTTATTCAGTATGTAGATGTTCTGCTGGTTGCTGCTGATTCGGAGGAAATTTGTAAACGAGTTACTGTTTCATTGTTGCATCACTTGTCTGACCTTCATCATAAGGGTTCGCCCTCTAAATTACAATATTGTCACCAAGAGGTTACCTACTTAGGTCATCTCTTGTCCAAGGAGGGACGGCAATTGACCCCAGAAAGAATCCAAGCGATTGCACAAATGTCTGTACCATGCACACAGAGAGAAGTGCGTGCCTTTTTAGGAATTACCTCTTACTGCAGACAAAGGATTCCGAATTTTTATTTGTTAGCGAAACCTTTGTTAGCACTTACTCTTAAAGATACACCCCAACCTCTCCCTTGGACAGAGGAATGCCAGAAAAGTTTTACTGATTTGCATAGTTCCTTGTGTTCTGCTCCTGTGTTGGGTACTCCGGATTACAGCAAATCTTTTACACTTTATGTGCACGAGAGAGAAGGTTGCGCGTTGTCAGGTTTGACACAACAATTTGGTGACAAACAACGCCTGTGTGCTTATTTTTCGGCTACGTTAGACCCTGTAGCTAAAGCATTACCTAGTTGTCTGGAAGCTAGAGCAGCAGTTTCTATTCGCCAATCTGCTGGATTGGTGCTAGACAACACGCTTATTGTCATGGTGCCACATGCAGTGGATACACTTCTAAACAGTACAAAAACTCAGCCTCCTACGAGCGCCCGTTTATCGGTGTATGAGCTGACGCTCTTTTGCTATTCACGTGCACATCAAGCGATGTAATACCCTAAATCCAGATACATTGTTGCCAATTTCAGTGGAGAAAGACATTCAAGAGCAACATGGTTGTTTTCTCCGTACAGAAGAGGAGACAAAAGGTAGGATCGATTTAAAAGATACACCGCTCCTGAACCCGGAATGGATCCTATGGGTAGATGGTTCGTGTTTTAAGCTCCCCAATGGTGAAACGACTGCAGCCTATACTGTTACCACTTTGCATACGATTATGGAGACAGCACACATTAGGCAAAATTCAGCCCAAGCAGCTGAATTGATAGCCGTGACTAGAGCTTGTGTATTGGCTGAAGGGAAGAGAGTGAATGTGTTCACCGACAGCCAATATGCATTTGAGGTGGCCCACAGTTTTGGCCGCCTTTGGAGGGAAAGAGGATTCTTTACCTCACATGGTACTAAAATACAGCATGGTCAGTTAGTGAATGACCTTTTGGAATCACTTGCTTTACCCGCTCAGATAGCAATTGTGAAGTGTAGTGCGCATAAGAGGATCACTGATGATGTGGGTGAAGGAAACGCTTTTGCGGATCAGATAGCAAAAGAGACAGCGAGAGATGTAACGAGTCATATGTATGTTGCTGGACCTGCTAGATGGGTCAGTCAAGGAGGAATGTGTGAGGACACAATAGAAAGTGTGAAAATGATTCAGGAAGAGGCTACAGAGAAAGAATTGAGTAAGTGGAGAGATAGTACGGGAATGTTGGATGCTACAGGATGTTGGAAAGAATTGTCTGAACACCAACGTTGGCTGTTACCAGACGCCTATGTACTTCCAGTAGTGACTATGGCGCATGGTCCAGCCCACATCAGTGCGAAAGGAATATGCAAGCTTCCTGCTCCGTTATGGCAGAATGCAGGGATTCCTAAATGTGCAGACAATCTTGTTAAACATTGCATTGTTTGTTTGATGCACAACCCAGGAAGAGGGACACCAACCCCAGCAGGCCATTTTGCTCCCCCAACGTATCCTTTTAAGATATTGCAGATAGACTACATTCATATGGAGAGATGCAAAAACCTAAAGTATGTCCTTGTGGTGGTGTGTGCCTTTTCTAGATGGATAGATCCTCAAAAGGATAAAACTGCCTTGTCTACAGCCAAGGTCCTTCTGAAAGAATACTTCCTGAGGTTTGGTTTACCTTGAATTGTCTGGAGTGACAATGGAAGTGAATTAGTGGGTCAAATTATGCAGAAAGTATGTGCAGGTCTTGGTATTAAGCAGAAATTCCATGCGGCAAACCACCCTCAGTCAGCGGGTTTGGTAAAGTGCTATAATGGCACTCTCAAGCTTAAACTTGGAAAGATACAAGCCAGCACAGGTCTTGCCTGGCCCGACAACTTACCTCTAGCCCTCTTGTCAACTCGAACAACTGTTCAGTCTCGTGTGGGACTTAGCCCATATGAGATCGTGTTCGGACGCCCGGCTAATGTCTGGGGTGTCCCTAGACCCAAGAAGTACTCTGACATAGAATACCCGATGTTAATTGATTATTTGCATGACCTCACCACTAAATTGCATGTTCTCTATCAGCAGGTACAAGACACCTTGCCGCAGGCTTCCTCGGATCCTGGGCACACCCTCCAACCTGGCGACTGGGTGTGTCTGAAAAACTTCCAAAGGAAGAGGAATTTGGAGCCTCGCTGGCGGGATCCGAGACAGGTCCTGCTGACGACACGTACAGCCGTAAAGGTCGTTGGGAAGAGGAACTGGATCCATGGTGTGCACTGCAAAAAGGTACCCTTGCCTTTGCCTTTTGATGAGTGGGTCCGCGAAGGAATAGGTGATTGTGAAGGAGAGAGAGTTCCCCGGTTTTTACCTTTTGGCGATGCACACCTAGAATGGACTCGGACTGAGAAAGAGGACGAGGATGTTTTGCAAGAAGCTGTAACATCGCATCTCAGAATAGATACAACTGATCCAGAGACACTTTTTTGAGACCAAACTGTGCCTGGTAAAGAACGCTACAACTTAAGGTCTAAAAAGGACAAATAAAATCTGAATTTTTTTGTGAATTACACTCTTTCAGACGAGAGACTATTTTTCTTCTTCGAGCCACCATCCGCGTTCAGCTGCAGGGTCGCGGTATAAGACTTAGGGGCTGGCCCGCGTATTGACGAAAGGTCTGTGGTTCTAGGGATATCTAGGACGCCTGGACGCACACTTGAGTGAGAAGGAAAATTGCCGCGAGCAGCACGTTAGAGGATGGAGTCTGTTGTAACTGAAAGAGATTTTAAGAGAATAGACCTTAAGACAAGATTTTGTACATTAATATATAGCAAATGTTTTATAATATTGTGCTTCTTGATGTTTTTAAGTATCACATTAGCTTGTGTGGGTTGGATGTTTATGTTACACAACAGACATCTACACCCACCTCCCAACATATGCTTTCTTTCACTACTGTTTCTTTGCACCAGTTTTATCTGTTGCCTGAACATGAACAAACAAGGAGATCAGAATTTGTCAACAACTCGTTCATACAGTTGTTGCATCAGCATCAGTTAGTAGTAAATACCACTAATTGTTGGGTTTGTGGTCTTATGCCTCATATGACGGATAAAGGTATACCATATTTGGTTTTGCCTTTTTCTGTTAATGGGTCTGTGTGGGCTTTACAGACCATGTTTATCTATGCAAATGAGGTACACCCCTTATGTTCCCTTAAAAATAACTCCAGCAATGGTGCCTTGATAAGGGGAATAGTAGCTATGATCCGAGATATTGTTGCATATAATGCTATCCCTAAGGATGAGGTGCAGGCTTATGTTGGTTGGAATGTGACTGGATATAGTACCAGCTTGACAGAGAAGAAGAGACGAAAAAGGTCTCCTCCTATTTGGATTGTACCCCATCGAGGCCATTTTTGTTTGCAAGGTACTGGTCAGAATCCGAAAGCTCAGCTAGGTAAGAGTGTGTGTGCTCAAACCTATGTCTATTCATCCCGGACTTCTCCATCGTTTGTGCCAGCTAAAGGCACATATTTTGCTTGTCATGACAGAGCCTACACATGGTGGCCACCTGATTTTTCAGGAACATGTTATGTGGTGTTTTTGCTTCCCCCTACATACACTACTGCTTCAGACTATCATAGAATGAGATATGGTAGAGGTGTCTTCGATAAGGAAGATACTGCAGCACACGAAGTAGGAGATTTTTTTAAGGGCTTCCTGCCCTTTTGGGGTCCAATGATCAACAGTAGGCATATTCGACAGCTTGTCCGCATTGTTGAAACCACTATTAATGAGACAGCAGATGCTCTTAGTAATGTCACAGCTGAGCTTCAAGCGGACCGCCTTATGACTTTGCAGAATCGTATGGTATTAGACATCATACTTGCAGATTGAGGAGTATGTAAATTAATTGGATCCAATTGCTGTGTTTACATACCAGATAATGCCCCTACAGTGTACCAAGCCATCTCTAGGTTGCATAAGATCTCTGAGTCTATCCATGTAGACGAAGTAGACTGGTCATTGACGGGATGGTTTTGGGGACTGCAGTCTGAATTGTTGCGTAATTACGCCAGACGCTTCTGTTGTGTTTCCTACTTGATGCCGCTGATTCCCAACTCCCCTGTGAACTAGCTACTCAGCAAGGATTGTAAGACACTTGCCAAATCTCTAGTCACCTAGGGAAAGGGGAAGTGGATTGACAAACAACAGAAGAGAAAACAACGTTGGTCTGTCTTCTTTCAGTCGCTGTTTGTCATTCGAGTGTTCTGGGCTGGTACGAGTTGGCAACCTTTATGAGACTCTGGACAATACAATAATACAAGCACATTGTCAATTCCTTGAACCTCCTAAATTCTGGTGTATACATATGACAATATTCAAGAAACCAACTAACCGTTAAATGAACCAGCCCTTGTATACACTCCACTGGGTTTTGAGGTTATGATTCTCTTTTACCTTTGAAAAGAAGCAGTCATGACGTTAACTAGAATTCCTAGAAACTTATTCCTACCACATTCTACAACTTGGTTAATGAGGTTAGTTAGTGGATCAAACTAGCACACTTGCACACCATGCACATACCTGTGAAAACCCAGTTGCAAGGCTGGAATGTGGATTCTGTTAAAATAGGAAAAAAGTAAGAAATAACCAAACTATCTGGTCTATCTTACAATTATATCAGTTCTTACAATCAACTTATTGACCTCATAAGTCGCTTTTTGAACTCAAGTTGTTTAAGCATTCACAAAACCTATGTTACAATACTCTTCGATTTGGATTGGCATAGGCTTGTTTGATTTACAGGAGTCTCTTTCAAATAATCATGTGTCCTTGTGACGTAAATAATTAATTTACTATCTTAATTTCTAGGCAGGTAAGTACTTAATCAATAATAACTCAGATCGGAAGAAAAAAGACAGAGTCCGTGGTGTTAGAGTTTCTTAGGGGTTTTATTCCTTAAAAAGGAATGGTCAAGACCAGGATATCATATTCTGAACACCACAGGGGTGTCAGAAGGGATAGAGCAATATTGACAATACATAGCTTATATACTTGATTTATACCATAAGAAGTAATGCAGGAGGCGTAACAGCTGAGAGAAGACAAGATAACAGTATACACGTGTTACTAGTACGTAATCAAGAGGCGTGAACTAGGCGTGAACTGGAGGTGTGTGCTAGAAACGTCACAGATAGATGACACAAGTGGGTGGCACTGAACAGAAATTTGACAATGTCAGCAGAAATTGGAAACTTGGATGCGCGCGCAGCTGCATGACGGGTGTATGACGTGTAACTGGAGGGTGCAGGGGATTTGACATTCAAACTGACGGAAAGAGACAGAAGTCTGGCATGTCAGATCAACTTGTACTTTTATCATATCTGATATCTGATGTTGTAGGAACTAAGCTATCTGGGCGGAAAGGTCTCTGGGGCAGAAGTTATTTCTATACTGACTGAGAGTGCGTGTATAAGCGCCTGGATGTCTGCAGGAAAAACGTGGGGGCATGGGCCTTCCATGGGAGAATGGTAACAGAGGCTATGAATTACTTGAATTACTTGCACGGAGACAGGCCGGCCCTTTGGCTCTGCAGCTGGGAGGATGTTTACTTAAACTAGTAGGCAGGAATGCATTTTCGAGGAGCAGATCAGATAATTCGAAGGTTGAAGTCAGTCTTGGCAGAAAACAGGCTGAGCTGAGCGCGAGGGGCCGCGCTGAAAGTAAGTCAGAGTTCACGGGTACAGAGGCAGCCTGGGCTGAGGCCCTCGGAGTCAGAAGCCAGAAAAGAGGCTCGGTGGCAGAAATTCAGGGCCTACTCAGCTAGAGCTGAAAAACAGAGAAGTACACCACAAAAAGACGTTGGCATGGCATACTTAGGAACGGACTATTCAACCCATTCAGGGTGGGTCTGAAAGAGGACACATTAACGTTGGACGCAAACGTGTTTGCGTCTTCATAGCTGACACAGGAGGGAAGTTACATGTACTTTAAGCTTGATACATGGAGTCGGTGGGGTACACGATAGGGAACATAACATGACCAAAATTTATATTTCCTCACTTGAATCCACTCAGTCTAATCTTGAATCCTGGTAAACTCCTTTAATACACGTGGGCTAACTTGCCACCTTTAAATCACTCGCGAGAAATTGTCTTGCTTTTAAATCAAGTGAAGTTGCAGTATTATTTAAACAGAGAGAATGCAGGTTTGTGAATTGTTTCTGGTTGCTTAGCAACTTAAATTCTTACTGTCCTTTCTCGCTGTCCGCGGCGATCCGATGACGTGTCCAGGCCGCCCCAGAAGTCCGATGAGCAGGAAGCAGGAAATCAGGAAGTCCTTGCCAAGATTCCGATGGCGGACGTCTCGCTGGAGCAGGAGGAAGAGCCCAGAAGCGCGCCCCAGGTGAGGAGAGGGGAACGAGAGGCAGGGGACAGCAACGAGGGCTCTTCGGGGAAGGGGCTCGAAGGAAAAGAGTCACCGAATGGAAGGCGGGGTCCCGGCAGCCGACAGGAGCGCTTGGCACAACCAGCAATGAGACGAAGCACCGTCTCGATGAGCGCTCCCCTTAAATACTCTCGGCTGGCTTACAGTTGCACTTATTTACATATTTTTCACGCGGAGCGCCGAGCACGTGTGCCGTGAGCCTTCCAGAACCCAGGGGAAAATCTTCTCTAAGATCATACCCAACAAGCATTGGCAGCAACAATAAATACTGACTGCTGCATTACAAGGAGCATGATCAACAAGCATTGGCAATGTTAATTATAGCACAACCTATTACCCTTAACAGACCTTAGGCAATTCAAGTATGATGCAATCTGAAACACTCAACTGATGCTAGCTCTAGTTCCTCTAACAGTCCCCCCCCCAAAGGTCGTCCCACGGGGCGTGGTTTATCCGGGTGTAGTGCATGGAATGATCTCACTAATCTGGGGGCATGTGCATTATTCGCTGGTTCCCAAGAACGTTCTGAGGGGTCGTACCCTTTCCAGTCAATGAGATAGTAAAGACGACCTCGAATACGTTTAGCATCTAAAAAATTTTTTACTTCATATTCGAGATGGTCTCCCACTATGATTGGAGGAAGAGGATTATCAGGCCGTGTATCGGGGTCATACGGCTTCAGGAGGGATACATGGAACACAGGGTGAATAGCATATTCTTCTGGAAGAGTCAACCTAACGGATACTGGGTTCACAATTTTTTCAATAGGAAAGGGTCCTAGGAATCTGGGTTTTAATTTCTTGGGACCTTCTATTTGAATATTTCTCGTGGAAAGCCAAACCATTTGCCCTTTTTGATACTCAGGTGCAGGAATTCTATGTTTATCTGCTGCGTGTTTCATCCTGTCTTTGCTTTTCACCCACTGTTTTTAAGCACGTTCTTGAATATCTAGCAATTTGGTTAATCTATCCATGACTGCTGGCATGGTTCCTTAAGTTGTAGGCAGAGAAATGGGAAGAGACCGAGGATGTTGTCCAGTTAGGAAGTAAAAAGGCGAACAACCTAAGGCTGAGTGTGAGGTATTGTTATACGAAAACTCAGCCCAAGGTAACATCTCATCCCATCGGGAAGTGGTGGTGGACAACAGACAGCGTAAGCCTTGTTCAACAGATTGATTTACTTTCTCGGTTTGCCCATCTGTTTGTGGATGAAATGAGGAGGACAAAGCCAGTTATATTCCCAAGTGTTTACTGAGCTGTGACCAAAACTTAGATATGAATTGTGGACCTCTGTCTGAGATGATTTTACTCAGTAAACCATGTAGCTTAACTATTGTGGACAAGAAAATGGTACTGAACTCCATAGCGGTTGGTAATTTTAACAATGGAATAAAATGTCCCATCTTAGAAAGTAAATCTACAACCACTAGGACTGTGTTAAAACCATTAGAGTTCGGAAGATCGGTGATAACATCTAAGCTAATGGTATGCCATGGTTGAGGGGGTAGATCCATTGGTTGAAGTAACCCCATGGGAGGTTTGTGCAATGATTTCTGCCTAGAACAAACTGGACAGGTTCAGACATATTGTTGAACATCTGGGACAATCTGTTCCCACCAAAAATATCGTTGGCATAATTCTAGGGTTTTATTTACTCCCGGATGTGCGGCCATGGCTGAGTCATGGTTCCACTGCATGATCTTTTCCTGTAATTCTTTGGTAGGAATGAACAGTTTGTTTTGATGAAAGAAAAACCCCTCATTAATTGTATTATTCTTTTTGGCTAACGATTTGTCAGAATCATGGAATTGGAGCTCACTTTTTACCAAGTCAAGGAAATTGTTTGTGTCCACTGCGACTACTAATCTTTCTTTTGGGAGGATTTTTGGTGATTCTCTAATCTGGTCATTTTCTTTTTTACATACTAAACGAGACAGAGTGTCGGATAACAGTTGTTTATTTCCGGGCCGGTAGGTGATTATGAAATCAAATTCGCTGAAGAATTGTAACCACCGCATTTGTCTGGGTGTGAAAGCTTTTACAGTAGAATAAAATTGAAGATTTTTATGATCGGAATACACTGTTATGGTATGCTTGGCCTCCAATAAATGGTGTCTCCATTCCTGGAAAACATCCTTTATCGCCAACAGTTCTCGTTCTGCAATTGTATAATTCTGTTCTGCTTCTAATAATTTCCTGGAATGAAAATCTACTGGATGTAAGTTACCTGAGTCAGGGTTCTTTTGTAGTAGGACACCACCAAGTGCAGTTTGAGAGGCGTCTGCCTCTACAAAAAACGGTCTATCGGGATCTGGATGAACCAAGATAGGTGCCGAAGTGAATGCCTTTTTCAATGAAGTAAAGGCATTATTTGCCTGTTCTGTCCAAAGAAAAGGTTTCCCTTTTTTCAGTAATTGTGTGATGGGTACAACAATGTCAGAGAAACGTGCAATAAACCGTCGGTAAAAATTTGCGAATCCCAGGATTCGTGGTACGTCTTTGACTGTCTTGGGGATTGGCCAATTAAGGATTGCATCAACTTTCCTAGGGTCCATATGGATCCCTTTAGGTGATAAGCAATATCCTAAAAATTCCACTGAGTTTTTGTTGAACTCACATTTTTCCAGCTTTACGAATAATGAATGTTCTCTCAACCTTTGTAAAACTGAGCGGACGTGTTGAATATGATCTGTTGTATTTTTGGAGTATATTAAGATGTCATCAATATACACAATACAATAAGTGTCCAGAAAATCATGTAACACTTCATTAATGAAGTACTGGAATGCTGCTGGAGCATTACAGAGACCAAATGGCATGACGGTATATTCGTATAAACCAAACTTGGTCCTAAAGGCCGTCTTCCATTCGTCTCCCTCCTTAACACGAATCAGGTGGTAAGCTCCTCTAAGGTCTAACTTAGTGTAAACGCTAGAGCCCTTTACCTGATTCAGTAAAACTGGAATTAGAGGGAGTGGATATCTGTTCTAAATAGTCGCCTTATTGACTGTGCGATAGTCTATGCAAGCCCTCAGATCGCCCGTCTTCTTAGCTACGAAGAAGAGTGGAGATGAGACTGGGGAGGTGGAATGTCTAATGAAACCTAGCTCTAATAGCTCATCAAGATACTTTTTCAGATACTCATTTTCTGGTTCAGTAAGGGCATAGACTCTACTACACGGTAGTACAGCTCCAGGTATTAAATCGATTCGACAGTCATAAACCCGATGAGGCGGTAATGTAGTGGCTTTCACAGGGTCAAAGACATCTGAAAAGTCACTATAACTAGATGGAAGACTAATGACTTCAGAAGGAGCAGTAGCACAGAACAAGGGCATTACCGGGTCTTTGGTTTCTTGGTAACAATGTAACTTACAATGAGAGGAGTCTAAAGTCACTGTTCTTTTTTGCCAATCGATCTTGGGATTATGTAGTTCTAACCAAGGAATACCCAGAATAACTCCAAAGGTAGGAGTATCAATCAGGTCAAACACAGTGTGCTCTGTGTGACCATTATCCGCAACTATAGTCAATGGCTCGGTATTAAACCTAATCAGACCAGATGACAACGCGGAACCATCAACAGCTCTGACCGGTTCAGGTTCCTTCTTAGGAACCTTAGTCAAATGTAACCGTCGAGCAAATTCCAAATCAAAGAAGTTTCCAGTAGCACCTGAGTCAAGAAGCACTGGAATGCTATGTCTTTGCAGAAGAGATAATATAAATATCATCCTTACCGTGAAATGTTTTGGGAAACCAGAATCTACATTAGTAGCATAATGTGAGATCTTTTCAGTAGCCGTTACTCTCGGGGAATCGATCTCGACTTTCTCCGAGATCCCTAGTTTTCCGACTGTTCATGAGGGATGACATCAAGTGCTGGGGCCCTCTTTTGGGCCGGTTTAACAGTGCAATTCTTTGCGAAATGTCCTGACTTTCCACAATAAAGGCACAGCTTCCCCTTACGTCTCCTTTCCTTTTCTTCATTGGTTAAAGGCCCCCTGACTCCTCCTATCTGCATAGGTTCTACTGAGGAAGATTTGTTTTCGGACTCTTTTTTATCGACTCTGAAATGCAGATTTCTAATGTCTCCCTTAGGTCTTTCATTTCTACGTTCCCCTAGTCTATGATCTAGCTTAACTACCAAATCCTGAAATTCTGCGAAGTCATCTGGTAAATTAACAATGTGGGCCAAAGAGTCTTTCAGGTCATCCCTTAAACCTCTATAAAATAGAGAAATTATTTTTCCTTCAGGCCAACAAGTTTCAGCTAGAAGCCTATTAAAGGTGGTAACATAGGAAATTAAGTCTTTTGATCCCTGTCGCAAATTTAAGAGTTCGTTATCTGAAGCTTGGATGAACACATGCTTAGCAAATAAATTTGACATTGCTGCCTTGAAATCGGTCAAATTATGGAGGAGTGGGTCGTCAGTGTCATACTAAGGGCATGGCCCAATTGGCAGCTACTCCTCCAAATAAGAAATCATGAAAGCTACCTTGACAGTGTCATTAACAAACACCTGGGGTTTACTCAAAAAGTGCAACTGACATTGACTTAAGAAGGAAGTGAACTTACTACTATCTCCTGTGAATCTTTCAGGATTGGCCAGAGGAACAGGACTGGGTGTGACGACTGTGACCTGTACTGGAGGCTCAGTAGACTGAGTACTTGAGGAACCAGTCTGGAAGGCTGAGGAACCAAACTTGGAAGGAGCTATGATTGTTTTTTTGTCTGCAGAAGTGTCCCTCCAAGAAGTAAAACCTGCTTTAGTTTTGTCTAACTCCTGCCTAAGGAATTGATTCTCCATTCGCAACTCCTCCATTTCCTCAGCTAGTTTTTGTACCAACTGGGTGAGCTGTGGAACATCCATGGGAATGAATTAACGGAATCAAGAGGAAACAGGGTGTGTGAGGCTTCGTCTTCTGTTGCGTAATTACGCCAGACGCTCCTGTTGTGTTTCCTTCTTGATGCCGCTAATTCCCAACTCTCCTGTGAACTAGCTACTCAGCAAGGATTTTAAGACACTTGCCAAATCTCTAGTCACCAAGGGAAAGGGGAAGTGGATTGACAAACAACAGAAGAGAAAACAACGTTGGTCTGTCTTCTTTCAGTCGCTGTTTGTCATTCGAGTGTTCTGGGCTGGTACGAGTTGGCAACCTTTATGAGACTCTGGACAATACAATAATACAAGCACATTGTCAATTCCTTGAACCTCCTAAATTCTGGTGTATACATATGACAATATTCAAGAAACCAACTAACCGTTAAATGAACCAGCCCTTGTATACACTCCACTGGGTTTTGAGGTTATGATTCTCTTTTACCTTTGAAAAGAAGCAGTCATGACGTTAACTAGAATTCCTAGAAACTTATTCCTACCACATTCTACAACTTAGTTAATGAGGTTAGTTAGTGGATCAAACTAGCACACTTGCACACCATGCACATACCTGTGAAAACCCAGTTGCAAGGCTGGAATGTGGATTCTGTTAAAATAAGAAAAAAGAAAGAAACAACCAAACTATCTGGTCTATCTTACAATTATATCAGTTCTTACAATCAACTTATTGACCTCATAAGTCGCTTTTTGAACTCAAGTTGTTTAAGCATTCACAAAACCTATGTTACAATACTCTTCGATTTGGATTGGCATAGGCTTGTTTGATTTACAGGAGTCTCTTTCAAATAATCATGTGTCCTTGAATCCACTCAGTCTAATCTTGAATCCTGGTTAACTCCTTTAATACACGTGGGCTAACTTGCCACCTTTAAATCACTCGCGAGAAATTGTCTTGCTTTTAAATCAAGTGAAGTTGCAGTATTATTTAAACAGAGAGAATGCAGGTTTGTGAATTGTTTCTGGTTGCTTAGCAACTTAAATTCTTACTGTCCTTTCTCGCTGTCCGCGGCGATCCGATGACGTGTCCAGGCCGCCCCAGAAGTCCGATGAGCAGGAAGCAGGAAATCAGGAAGTCCTTGCCAAGATTCCGATGGCGGACGTCTCGCTGGAGCAGGAGGAAGAGCCCAGAAGCGCGCCCCAGGTGAGGAGAGGGGAACGAGAGGCAGGGGACAGCAACGAGGGCTCTTCGGGGAAGGGGCTCAAAGGAAAAGAGTCACCGAATGGAAGGCGGGGTCCCGGCAGCCGACAGGAGCGCTTGGCACAACCAGCAATGAGACGAAGCACCGTCTCGAGGAGCGCTCCCCTTAAATACTCTCGGCTGGCTTACAGTTGCACTTATTTACATATTGTTCACGCGGAGCGCCGAGCACGTGTGCCGTGAGCCTTCCAGAACCCAGGGGAAAATCTTCTCTAAGATCATACCCAACAAGCATTGGCAGCAACAAAAAATACTGACTACTGCATTACAAGGAGCATGATCAACAAGCATTGGCAATGTTAATTATAGCACAACCTATTACCCTTAACAGACCTTAGGCAATTCAAGTATGATGCAATCTGAAACACTCAACTAATGCTAGCTCTAGTTCCTCTAACATGAATGGGGATGGAAGGTTTTGACATTCCTTGATATGGTTTTAGCCATCCTTTTCTCTTGTTGTCTTTGCATCCAGTGTGGTCCCGTCATTTGTAGTCTTTGTGCTACTATGTGTGTTCGGAGATCTGTCCCGAGAGAAGTAGAGAATAATAAAATGATGCTACAGCAACATCTTGATGATCTAATGAATATCGATATAGACCTAGATTCAGATTAACATGAGTCTTAGGTTATTGCCTACGTAATGGCAAAAGGAGGGCCTGAGGTTCTGTAATTCTCGAGTCTGACTCCATTTTGTGTTGCCCTCATGTAGGCCTGTAAAGGTAGCCTGGCGAACAAAGTGGCCTCGCCTTTTCAGTTCAAGTATACATTAACTAGGTTTCTTTCGACTCTGAAATGAACTGTAAGAAACTGACCTCTTCACCTGAAACTGACCTCGCAAAGCCAATCTCCCTGATCGATCTTTGTCTGAGATTGCCAATCAATGTTCAGGACATCGTTAACCTTTTTAGTTTCCTTGCACTTGTCTTATCTTGTTCAGCATCTGTTACTGTTTCTTTTTTATGTTTCTTCATTACATGGGTTATGCTTTCAATTATAGGTTTGTCAAGCTTGTGGAGATTGAATTTGGGACATTCCTAATAATTAACTTTTGGGTTGGGATACTGTAAATTGAGTTTTTGCTATGTGATACTTTGTTTGAAAATGTATCTTATTGGTTAGAATTTTGTGCAGTGGGTGTACATTTTTAATGTGAATATTGAGTATAAAATGAGACGTCTCGCCTTAATAAAATAGGCAGTCTCCTGAGAACCTACTTGATGTACTTCTTGGACAACTGTGCTTAGCTGCAGCTAATAAACTTGGTTTTCTACGACAACAGAGTATTCCGTGTCTCTGTGCAACAAGGCAGGTGAACTCGAAGATTTCAGGCGTGCCCTGCGCCGCCAGGCCCAAAGGCCCGGTTCTTCAGATGACAACTGGAAGTGACAGATTGTATTTCATGGAATAAAAGAGAATATTGGTCAGTGGTGCAATTTTTAAGAACTTTATTGGGTTTTTTCAAATGCACAGTGCAGTTCATAGCAAAGCAAACAGAGAAAAATACCACACAGTTTTATACACTAGATCCAATAAAGTGTGTGGCATAGTTCATGTGTCAAAGCAAACATTTTAAGGAAAGATTGCGCATTTTCCTATGTATGTGGGAAATTCCTTATATTTAATATGGTTTTACATCTTCGAACAAGATTGAAATTGTGGCCCAAATTAGGTGTAGAGTTTCTGGTTTAAGAGCACAATTGCCTCTTAAAATATTACGTTTGCGGACTCTGTCAGGCATTGATACTTGGGACTGTCTCTTTGTTTGTTGCTTTATTGACCACCTCCCTCTCTCTATCAATTCAATACTTTGTTTCGCATACAAGTGCATAAAAGTGCATAAAACATTTACAATAATTGAATTAAAAGACATTAAATATGAAATAGTGCCAGTATAGGGATAAAAATATATTACAACACTACCAAGCTTGTTTTAGATCAGCAACCCTGCAACAAATTGACTTAAAAAATTCCTAAAAGGCAATCCGTCATAAGTAAACTGAATAATCTATTGTGTTTCTCTCCAGATGGTCAATAATCCTATATTTCCACCATAACCACTTCATCTATCACTGGACACTCAACAACACCAATAATAGTCGACCATAAAAAAAAAACTCCCTCTCTCAAGTATGATTCACTTAAAAAAAATAAACAAGCAATGGCGTAGCCAATAGGTCTCGCCGGCGGGACCTAATAAGTGTTTAGCCATGCAGGAGAATAGGGTTTGAGCACAGGGGTGGGTTTGCTTAGACTAGCACTAATCTTTGAAGCTACTGTATGTGGGGTCATGCTGCTGCAACACAAATCAACCACCAACAGAACCAAGCAGATCCAGGCTCATGTATAAGCATACACACTCGTGCAAGCAGGCAATGAAGAGGGAGCATGCGGGCACCTGATCTGCCAGCCAGAGTCTGTGCCCAGCTCCTCGTGCTGCCCAAGCAGAGCCACCCGCACACTGCCCCAGATGCCTTAGGCACGTCTCTTTTATTACCCGGAGTGACTAAATCGATGATATCATGGATAATGAGACAGCAAGCACTGTGGCACTGTTTATTGTTAATTGGCAGCTCGCCTTTCTTTTTTTTTAAATGATTGTCGCCATTGCTAAACTGGCAGCCAGTGCCCATGCCGGGGAGAGGTCGCCATGCCAGGCACACCATGGGAAGGCTTTTACAGCAAAGGTGACAAATCTCCCTAAAGGGAAGAAAGAGAGAGATGGGTCCTGCAGAAGAGGCAGCGATTTCAGACATCCCTTTTCCCAGTCCTTCCCCTCCCCCTCCTTCTCCTCACCAGATCCGTTATCCCAACACTGACACCCCTTGTGTACCGACTTGGCAGACAAGCATTGGCAAAGCCAATAGGTCACGCCTTTTGGCTTTGCCAATGGTTTTTGCTGACTGTTCAGCCTTTTAATAAACAGTGTTGTGCCGCGGGTGGGCAAGGGCGGCGGAGCACCTCACGGGCCGCCGCAAGTGAAGAGGCAGGCGGAAACAAAAAAGAAATGCAGACACCGGGAGGAGGGCTGGAGCATGTTCAACACAGACAAAGGAGGGGGGCGGGAGCAAAGGTTATCCGGACAGCGGGGGACGATAGCCTGGTGAACACGGACAAAGGGTGGGGGGTGGGAGCAAAGTAACAGGAAATTAAACAAGCGCGCCGCTAAAGTGAAAGTGACTGCACTGTGTTTAATTAGTAACCTGATCCAAAATGAGGAATGCAGCTGCCACCCTGCGCGCCGCTGCTCGCTCCCGAGAGCAAAACGAGGTGGGAGTGAAGCTTTGAGAAGAGGTGGGACATGCACCCCCCTTTGTCCGTTTGTGCGCTTCCATTATTGGAAGACACACGCAAAGACCAATCCAATGTGTGGGAGGAGTCAGACCCATACGGAGAAGTTTAGAGTGCTGACAAGAAGCCTCCCATAGAGCTAGGCTCGACCTAAAAAAGATATTGTTGAAACAAGAATTCCTAAGAGAGAGCGTACATAAGAGACACCGCTTGCCTCCCGCACCGCGTTTTTAAGCTCTTTAAAACACTTTACATTGTACCTTTCTCATTTTAAAAATACCTTACTCATTTGTACATTGCTTATTTGTACTTACATGCCACGGGGCGATGTTGTCATACAAGTTTGGGGTAGCTTTTAGTTTTTAAATTTACTGGGGGGTATACAATTCAAATTTGCTTGAATACGATTTGGATTTGCTTGAATTTGAATCTGCTTGAATCACTTTTACCTGCATTCAAATGGCGGTGGTGTAACTCCACTGCAAAGCTTTCGCTTCCCCGCTCCAGTGTTTAGCAGTGGGCGGGGCAGCTTACTCTTTTCTCTTCTAACGCTTCTTAAGATGTTCAAAGTGCAGATGTGCCATTGGTGTACTGAAGGCGAGCCTAAGGCAAGCCCATCTGCAGCCGTCCGGGTTCCGTAAGCAACCAGATTCTAGCACATCAGACGACGTCAATGGGAATAGCAATTGCTCCTGCTGCAGATAATGTCTTACCAATGCCCAGGGCTTCAGGGGCAAAGAAATGCATGTGACAAGAGAGATCACTTATGAAAGGTCTGCAGGTTAAACCTTTCAGCACAATCTAAAGCACCTGAAAGAGAAAGGAATCTAGACTCTTCATGAAATACACATCAACAACAAGAGAAATACCGACTGAGAAGGGCTCCTCCACCAGCCCCATGCATGGTCAGGACCGCATATTTTCTATTCACTACAGATTTGTTACTAAAGATGACTGCATCAAAGAGCTGGTACTGGACGTCATTACTGATATAATTGTTTTTCTAGGTTGATACAGTCCCCATGTTTTGTCTGCAGCCCACCTTGGTCCAGTTTGTTATCGCTGTTTGACGATTACCTGGTCTTCTGAAGTACTTCCTTTGCCCGTTGTTGCTGCCGTCTAGAGCCTCCTGAGATTTGTGGGCTCAATCCTTACATCAAGCCATCCACGCGCTTTCATCGCGGACCGCGGACTGCCGGGGAACTACATCCCTCAGAAGGCAGTGCGGTCTCGCGGGAAGAGGAGCGAGAGGACCCGCGTCACCACCACATAAATCTGCCAGGAGACCCCGCGGCGCGGGACGCTGTTTGCCGATTACCTGGTCTTCTGAAGTACTTCCCTTGCCCGTTGTTGCTGCCGCCTAGAGCCTCCTGAGATTTGCGGGCTCAATCCTTACATCAAGCCATCCACGCGCTTTCCTCACGGACCGCGGACTGCCGGGGAACTACATACCCCAGAAGGCAGTGCGGTCACGCGGGAAGAGGCGCGAGAGGACCCGCGTCACCACCACATAAATCTGCCTGGGAGACCCCGTGGCGCAAGACGGGCTCGGGCTCGCCCAGGCAAAGCCCGGGCCAAGGGCGGGCACGTCTGGGCCCGTCCTGGACCGTTCGAGGCCGGGCTGGGCCACCCCCATGCCATTTCAAGGACAACTGGACCCTGCAGCGGTGAGTGGGGTTTATTTTTTAAAGTACCTATTGAATTGCTGGGGTAAAACACACCCTGGGCAAACGAAATCCAACCACCACAGCTCATAATGCTACGTCTATAAATACTATGTTGGAAAGGGCGATGGACATAGTCAGTACCGAGATCGAACTGACAGAGAGACGTTTATCCCTAGGTCTCACGAAACCCCTACCTGCAGTACTAGTTGAGAACACTGATATAAGTGACCCTCAAATAATGGTATACAATGAGGCTGACCACTGTCAACACCCATTAATTGGAGATAACTTACTGAACGTGGAAGGCTCCGACCATATAGGTGCAATAGTGGACTCTTTATCTAGGAGCTGCCCAATTGACATTACAGTTTTGGTTAATTCAGACATATCCCCTAACCCTGAGGTATGCGGAGTGAAAAGGAAGAGGAAGGCGGTGAAACCAGTTTGCGCCAAACGGAAAAAACATCCACGCTTGAACTCAAAATGCACAACATTGAATACATGGATTAAGGGGCCGAAGGCCATAGTAGACCCAATCCCTAGTAGTGACTCAATTAATTTAGTTTCATTGGATGTTTTAAGTAACTCTGTATACACACAGATGGAGTCCACACAGACGCTTTTTCTAATTTTACACTTGGGGACACTGCCATAGATAATATTATAGACACACTGTATGAACGTGCTGAAGGGATTGTGGATAAAAGCTTTGCAAAACTATGGAAGCGTCTAGATTGCCTGCAATCCTTAACCACTAAGGCAAAATCTCCCTGTAGAGAACCTAATCAGCAGCCTGAAAAGGCCGGTCCCCAGGGAAATTTAGCCCAGAGTGGGCAATATGTACCTCAAACTGCAAAGTCGTTATCTGCCCCCTGTGATATTAACTGTAAAACTAATGATTCTGCAGCTTTAAAACACGCATGGGACCTGCTAATATTCAAAACATGAGTGTCATTTGTGCTCATGACGGCCCGAAAGTCCGCTCGAATACTGTCGATATTAATATCGGCAAACATGTTGAGCCAAACAAGGATGTTTTAAATCTTTTTAAATCTACCTCCAGAATCTTGCCCGTATGCTTTGGTTCTTGCAGGGGTACCTCCATCAGGGAAAAACAAATTAGAGTCCTGGGAACAACTTCGGAACAAAAGTGTGGATTGGTACAGGAGGTGGGATATACATGATAGTCGAATGGTACGAAGGGTAGGCTGGGTGGGACCAGCAGAAAAAACTATTAGGGGTGATTGTATTGTCATCAACTTTCGCCGACCAGGTATTGTTAGATCTATACTAGTTGTTAGAGAGACTAATTGCCCCCTACCCACAAACATATGTACACGACCCCTCGGCTTCTTTTACAGACCACCACCGACACAGTGCTCATTCATTAGCCCATTTTCCCAATCAGTAAATAGGTTCTCTCCCATCTCTGACCTAGACACCCTTGATTGACCTTTTTCTAAATCTCAACCGACTGTTTCTGTATTCGCTGCACCCATGGAGACTCCTAAAATTAATATTGACACCGAGGTGGAAACTGTTTCTCCAAATGATCATTCTGACTCATTACTACTGGTGCTGAGCTGGAATGTGGCTGGTCTGGCTCCTAAACTAGACATCGAAGAATGGGTTAATATGGTAAATACATTTGATATCCTTATGTTCCAGGAGACCTGGGCAACTAAAGAATTATACCTAGAAGGATATGAGTGCTATAATATTATACCCCCTAACCCCAAACACGGTAGACCCTCTTGTGGTTTATCAATATGGGTCAGTATCGCATCAGGTGGCAGACCGAAATTAATTCCCATTAGAAACGCTAACTTTCAAGTACTGATTAATACACGGGGGGTTTCTATTTGTTTTATTAATTTTTATAATAATGACTTCTTAACCACACCTAACGTTAATTTTGTTAATCTTTTTAACTTTATTTCGGACATGGATAATCTACTGAGAAAGCATAAACCGGTAGGGATATGTTTGGGAGGTGACTTTAATGCGAAGATAGCAGGGGGAAATACTGCGAGTCCCACCCAGCATATCTCAGTTAATCCATGTAAGAGAGGACACAAATTAATAAACCACCTATCAAAAAGCAGCCTTTTAAATGTTATGGATATTGTTTCTGTAAATAATTGGGAAAATTCAACACTGTCTTATAGAGGTTTTGGTCGAGCCTCAACTATAGACTATGGGGCAGATTTATGTTAACTGGCGCATCCCCAGGGATGCGCCAGTTAACATGCGCCACAGTGCGCCACAGCTTCGCCAGCCATGGTGCGCCGCATTTATAATGCGGAGCACCATGGTGCAAAAACGGCACAGATGCGTGACGCATCTGTGCCGGAAATGTGGCGCATTGCTGGAGTTGCGTCCCAAGCGCGACGCAGCTCCAGCAAGGCTCGGGGGTGCCCCATTTTAACAATGCTGCGTCAAGAGCTACACCTGCTTCAAGCAGGCGCAGGCTTTTGACGCAGCATTGGCTTAAAAGTGACTGAGTGAAATCTCATAGATTTCACTCAGCCACTTTTGTGAGGCGCACCTGCCCCGGAACGCCCACCCTGCGCCGGAACACCCACAAGCGGCGCAGGGCTTTACAACGTGACGCATCTGCCTAGATGCGTCACGTTGTAAATCGTTCGTAGGGATGCGCCACGTTTACGCCGCCTTGCGTGACGCAACAGCGGCGTAAACGTGGCGCAAGGGCCTCATAAATCTGCCCCATAGTTTTTATATCTGCACCATTAGAAGATCATCTGGTTTTGGCAGAGGTTAGGGCATCGACTTTTGGGGATCGCAATCCCATCTGAGTCTCTTTCTGGGCAGCCCCGAGACCCAAAACTAGAAAGGAGGCAGGGGCTGGCAATTTAGACATTTCCACTGATAACCGAAGAGTTAAATGGAAAGCATTGGACTGCACGAAGGTGTTCCAAAAGATGGTATAAAACTATCCATCGCTCTGTGAGACTTGTCTAACACTGGCTAACCCTAACCCAGAGGCAGTCTCTGCTTTTATCTTACTATGCGCAGGTGTTAAAGAGCTAATCTCCAGACCCGCAGCTACACCTATACCTACCCTAGGTGGTTTGATAACATTTGCTCCAGGGCTAACAGAGAACTCAGAGCTGCCCTATCAGCTTCCCCTAGAGATCCTAACCTCATTAGAGTACTAAGGCACACTTATAAAAGTGCAGTAAAGCACAGGCGAGATGAGGCCCCCGGATAGAAGAGCTCAGCTCCGCCCGGCTCCTGCAGAGATTCCCTCCAGGATTATTCAGTCTATTTCTACAAACACTGCAGAAGGTGCTGACAATCTCCTACCTGAGCAGAGACCCGTGCAGACATGTCCAGGCTCTCTCCTCCTCCTTGGGTGCCGGGGGGGGGGGGGGGGGGGTGGCAAGATCTGGGGTCTGAGGGGGGGCAGTCTAAAGGGGGAGCAGGGGCAGATCTGGGGTCTGAGGGGGGGCGCTGGGACAGATCTGGGGTCTGGGGGGGAGAGGCAGGTCTGGAGTCTGAGGGAGGGATCTGTGAGGGTCTGTAGATGGCGGTAACTGCCCACCAGACAGGGCTCCTTCCTCCTCTGCAGCAGGCTGGACACACCATGAGTGCTCTTTCTGGTCCCTACACGCCGGGAAAGAACGTGCATGTGCGTGATCCAAAGGATCAGAATCAGCTTCTGGCCTGGCCATTGTAATGTCAGCCAAGCACATTGCTTGCATGCGTGTTATCTCTTTGTACCATACGTTATCTTAACAGCATCTATGTAACATTTTCTAGCTTTACAATTGCACCAAAATACGTTCTTATTAATGTCATTCTTTTTTTAAGGCCCTTGGATTTCTATCCATGGGCTGTGTGTGGATGCGTATCATTGGAAGAGATTTCTAAAGTATCAGGTTTTTAATTAGTTATGCCACTGATGGCCGTACGAACCACATATTCCTAAACATATTGGGGTGCATTGCAGTGGCGGCTTGTGACTTTTGAAAGTAGTGGGGTGTAAAAGTTGGGGCTAAGTGTTACATCGGAACCAAGCAAAGCCTGATCAACAAAAGGGGATTTGGGGGTTGTCCCCTCTGTGAAGATGTTTAAAAAGAGTGCACTTTAATACAAAATTATTTTACATGCAATTAGACATGGGGTCACAAATTTAAAATAGTTCTAGCAACTGCCTCCTTAAACTGACCGACTTGCGTGCACAACTGTACCTTTTATCATGTGTATATGTAATTGTGATTGTGTGTACATGTAGTGTGTATGAAGCATGAGCTGCTGTACTGTACCTGCTATGTGTGTGTAAAGCTTGTGCTGTTGTTGCCTGACTGTGCATGTCATATGTAAGTGAGCGAGAGAGCGAGTGAAACTTTTTCTGATACTGATGTGTGTGTGTGTGTATCTGTATGTTTGTGAAAGCACATGTATGTGCAGCACTGCTTCTGCCAGAGAGTGCTTGCCAGTCATGTGTGTGTGTGTGTTTTTGTATGCTTGTGAAAGCACATGTATGTGCAGCACTGCTTCTGCCAGAGGGTGCCTGCCAGTCGTGTGTGTGTGTGTGTGTGTTAAGCTTGTGCTGTTGTTGCCTGACTGTGCATGTCATATGTAAGTGAGCGAGAGAGCGAGTGAAGCTTTTTCTGATACTGATGTGTGTGTGTGTGTGTTTCTGTATGTTTGTGAAAGCACATGTATGTGCAGCACTGCTTCTGCCAGAGGGTGCCTGCCAGTGTGTGTGTGTGTGTGTTTCTGTATGTTTGTGAAAGCACATGTATGTGCAGCACTGCTTCTGCCAGAGGGTGCCTGCCAGTGTGTGTGTGTGTGTTTCTGTATGTTTGTGAAAGCACATGTATGTGCAGCACTGCTTCTGCCAGAGGGTGCCTGCCAGTGTGTGTGTGTGTGTTTCTGTATGTTTGTGAAAGCACATGTATGTGCAGCACTGCTTCTGCCAGAGGGTGCCTGCCAGTGTGTGTGTGTGTGTGTGTTTCTGTATGTTTGTGAAAGCACATGTATGTGCAGCTCTGCTTCTGCCAGAGGGTGCCTGCCAGTCATGTGTGTGTGTGTTTCTGTATGTTTGTGAAAGCACATGTATGTGCAGCACTGCTTCTGCCAGAGGGTGCCTGCCAGTGTGTGTGTGTGTGTGTGTGTGTGTGTGTTTCTGTATGTTTGTGAAAGCACATGTATGTGCAGCTCTGCTTCTGCCAGAGGGTGCCTGCCAGTCATGTGTGTGTGTGTGTGTGTGTGTGTTTCTGTATGTTTGTGAAAGCACATGTATGTGCAGCACTGCTTCTGCCAGAGGGTGCCTGCCAGTGTGTGTGTGTGTGTGTGTGTGTGTGTGTGTTTCTGTATGTTTGTGAAAGCACATGTATGTGCAGCTCTGCTTCTGCCAGAGGGTGCCTGCCAGTCATGTGTGTGTGTGTGTGTGTGTTTCTGTATGTTTGTGAAAGCACATGTATGTGCATCACTGCTTCTGCCAGAGGGTGCCTGCCAGTCATGTGTGTGTGTGTTTCTGTATGCTTGTGAAAGCACATGTATGCGCGGCACTGCTTCTGCCAGAGGGTGCCTGCCAGTGTGTGTGTGTGTGTGTGAAGCGGGTGCTGTTGTTGCCTGACTGTACATGTCATATGTAAGTGAGCGAGAGAGCGAGTGAAGTCTTTTTCTAATATTGATGTACTTTACCTGATGTGTGTGTGTGTTTCTGTATGCTTGTGAAAGCACATGTATGTGCAGCACTGCTTCTGCCAGAGGGTGCCTGCCAGTCATATGTTTGTGTATGTGTGTGTAGCTTGTGCTACTGTTGCCTGACCGGCTGCTGTTCTGTGTGGGAGAGCAGAATGAAATGGTGAAGCTTCTGCTTGTTAGCGTCATAAGCGAATCTCGAGAACAGTGTTTACACTACACAAACACTGAAACTGCTGGCCACGGACACTGCTTGCTGCTTTACTCACCAAAACACGGGGTGTGCAGCAGCGCCTACTAGTGCCTAGAGAACCTGCTCTCCGGCGCCTCGGTGACGCTGTCGCGTGGTGAACCGCCCTCCTCATACCTGACTCTCGCAGGGCTGACTCTACCTGATTATCTGCTCTGAGGGGTTGGAGGAAGTGGGTTCCCAAAGGCCACAATTAAGAGGCAGCCCCATCACTCCTCTCAGCGAGCCCTATGTCATTGCTGCGCAGTTTGGCTTTTTAAACCTTTCTTGGGGAGAGAGAGGCCCTTCATTACCAGGTCTTAAATACTTGTGTCAACTGATATGGGGGAGGCGTGGAGGAGCCAAGCCCAGGAGCTGTGTGCTCCGTCCATCGAGGCCTCTGCTGCTGCCTGGCACCGCGGAACAGCTTTGGGGACGGATCCAGGAACCTACAGCCTACCAAACAAGCATTAAAAATGCAATAGGTCTCTTGCTTTGCTATACAATACCATTAGAAAAGCAAATGGCTTTAACTCAAGAAAAGGCGAAACCTATTGCATTTTCAATGCTTGTTATCGTATTGCCTCAAGGAATGGACTGCCACCAACCGCCTTCGCATTAGTTAAGAACCTTGGAGTTGTAAGTCTAGCTCAGCGAAGATGACAGTAGCCTTCCTGAGTGACCTTTAATTTGAGATTTAGTGCCTACCTGCCCTGCCCGGCGTAAGGTCCATTTATCAGTGCAGCTTTTCAACGCAGAGGTCTTTACTTTGGATTTTCTTTTAGCCCTTTTAGTTCCCGAGCACCACAAGTCAGCATCTAAAATGGTGTAACCCAGCTAGAAGCTGTGGCCACACCTTGCCCTGCAGAGCAATTGGAAGCACTCGGGGGAGGGGGGAAGGGGACCACCGGCTTCACCAGGCCAGGTGTGGCGTCTTCTGAATGATTATAGCATACAGCTGCATAGCATAGTAACTGGAAACTTCAGAAAAACTTCAATCAAACCACCCGTAGCACATTATACAAAGGGCATTTTCAACGGACACAAAATACCCAGAGATTCATTTTCTACAAACCGCTGAAGACCGCCCCATCTCTTTGCTTCCTGCACTAGCAAAGACGCTGGAGACCCATCTTAACCAGCATTTGGCGGCGTTTTGGACTCCTCGGGTCTCTTAGATCAATCCTAACATGATTTTAGGAGAGGCCACAGCACGGAATCCTACGATAGTGCTTGACAACATCGCACTGAGGTCGATCAGGGACACACTGCCCTTCTGATCCTATTAGATCTGACAGCCGCCTTCGATACCCTATCTCCCTCGGTTCTTACATCTCGTCTGGGGGAGATGGGGGTAGATGGGGGTAGATGGCGCTGCCTTGAGTTTATTGGCCTCTTTTTTGGATCAGAGGGAGCAGAGGGTCAAGCTGGGAAGATTTCTATCTCCACCCACTCCTGTGCAATGTGGGGTCCCACAAGGGTCGGCATTAAGTCCGACCCTGTTCAACATCTATGTGGCCCCACTTGCCAGGCTTGTGAGATCGTTTGGGATGGAGGTAGTCTCCTACGCTGATGATACTCAGATCCTGGTGTCCCTCTCTCATTCGGGGAATGCCCCATTCATAATTTTAGAAGCTGCATGGATGCAGTTTCTAAGTGGATTATTCATAATTCACTAAAACTGAATGGGGAGAAGACCGAGATTCTGGTCTTTGGTGGAAACTCTAAGATCTGGAAGCCAAATGGTGGCCTCCCTTGCTTGGAGTCTGTCCCACACCAACAGACTCTGCGAGGAACCTGGGAGTGATGATTGACCCAGCTCTTTCAATGACACAGCAGGTAAACAGGACTGTTGCTACCTGCTGGGGCATCATTAAGATTCTGCGGAAAATTAAACACTACCTATCTCCTCGGGCTCACAAGCAGGTTGTTGTTGCACTTGTCGCTTTGCGACTCAATTATTGCAACGCTCTGTATGTTGGCGTTAATAAAGGGCCTTCAGACTGCACAAAATGCTGCGGCCAAATTTGTACTGGATGCTCCCAGACGCTCCTCCGCCACTGCCGTGAGGAAAAGCTTGTACTGGCTCCCCATCGAATCCAGGATTGCCTTCAAGACTTTGTGCTTGACAGATGGGGCACTTCCTGGTAAGGGGGCGGGTGGTATAAGGAATTTGTTGTTTCCTTATGCATCGGGTAGAGACCTCCGTTCATCAACTAAGAGCTTGTTGGTGGTGCCCCGTGTCCGAAGAAGTAAATGGGGTGGTAGGGCGTTCTCAACGGTAACACCTAAGCTGTGGAACAGCCTTCCCCTTGAAATCAAATCCCAACTGTCGTTCCTGGGGTTTCGGAAAGCTTTGAAAACATGGCTTTTTTCAAAGGCCTATCCGTAGTATTGTTAGCTGGTTAATTTTGATTTTGTTTGGTAGGCGCCTTGATGCCTTCGGGCTTAGTAGCGCGTTACAAGACTTATTTCATTTCATTTTCATTTCATTTCAGAAGCCTGCAAACAATCACACACAGTACCCGCCTTAGCACGAAACACCAGCACGCCCGCTCTTACGTTTGAACAACTTAGATGGACTGAGTAATTCATCCCAAGCCTTTTCAGCTGTTGTGGCCGCAATCAATGCACTCTATGCATACAGAACAGCCTCAATGTACACTGATCGCACACTATATCAATAGCCCAGTGTTCCCCAAAAACATCAGCTTTACAATGGTGGCAATAAACAACAACTGCACATTGATTTCCAAAGACAGCATCAAATACTGCTTACCCAAAAAACCCCTTTGCTTAAACAAGGCCATTATGGATTGCGCCACAAAATAGATATAACACATCGTTTTAAAAATATTTTTCTATCACAAGTTATATTTAAAAGAAGCATTTGCATTGCAATAGGTCTCGCATTAGGAAAGTTTGAGTTATTGGTATTGTAAATGACAATCTTTTTTATTTATGTGTTGGTTTTGAAAATAGCGAAATTAATAGCTTTGTCATTTACAATGCCAATAGTTTTAACTTTTGCAAACGTGACACCTATAGCATTTGTAATGCAATAAGTGTTGTATTTACATGACTTAGATGTATTAATATTACAAATACCAATGGCTTTTACTTTTTTAATAATTAATACTTAAAAAAAGTTATTGTAATTTATAATGGCAATAGCTTAAACTTTTGTAAATAACTTTTGGGAAGATTATGTTCAGTGTATTTTATTGTGATGAAAATCCAAGAACAGAAGTGAAATATTAACATCTTTTTGTGACATTTCTAATAAATCTTGAAACATTGAGAGAACATATTAGAACCAGTTGTTGTTGAATGGATGCACAGAGTGATGCTGTGGCGTTCAGTGGTGCTGAGTGATGCTGTGGCCTTCAGTGGTGCTGAGTGATGCTGTGGCCTTCAGTGGTACTGAGTGATGCTGTGGCCTTCAGTGGTGCTGAGTGATGCAGTGGCATTCAGTGGTGCTGAGTGATGCTGTGGCCTTCAGTGGTGCTGTGGCGTTGAGTGGTGCTGTGGCGTTGAGTAATGCTGTGGCATTGAGTGATGCTGTGGCGTTGAGGGATGCTGTGCGCTGAGTGGTGCTGTGGCATTGAGTGGTGCTGTGGCATTGAGTGGTGCGTGGCATTGAGGGGTGCTGTGGCATTCAGTGGTGCTGAGTGTAGGAGAGTAGGGATCTGCTTTCCTATGGTCACCCCACTCTTTGCTGTACTGGTTTTCGACTTTAATGTGGCTGTGGGCCTGCTAATCAGACCCACAGCCCTGCTCTTCTCTCTCTAAATTTCACACCATGTACTTTAGGTACATCACCAATTGGGATTTGGGTCACTCTAGTGAGTCCCTGTACAGTGTACCATAGGTACCCAGGGCATAGGTGCACCCAAGGCCTACCAGGGGCTGCAGCATATCTTTTGCCACCCCGGGCTGGCCATCCAATCTGACACAACTGGCTGATCACTCAGCTGGGGCAAGGTGGTGTAAACACCCCTTGCTTAGGTATAGTATCCGTATATCTAACCTTATATCTAGACACATATACACCTATAAGTCACTCCTATGGAAGGCCTTAACAATCCTGGAGGCAGAGTGCTTGGTTTTATGTGATATGAGGCTCTAGCATGAGCTGAGCCTGTCTGCAGCTTTCGGAACCATGTCCTTATAGCTGTTCTAGGATATAGCCATACCATATACTCTTAAGTGCATTATGAACCTCGCGGTTAAATGCTAACTTTGATTGGCTTTATCAAAACATGTTGTGTAAGGTGTCATACGCTTTGGAATACTACCCCCTCGCTAGTTCTGGTGACAGGGGTAGCATTCCACCTTCTAGAGGGAGAAGACATGTTGTTCCTACTAACCCAGTTAAAGTTAACCAGAGCCTCAGCATCACAAAATGGATGCTGCTACCACAGACACAAGTCTGACCTCCTGCTACTGGGATTCCTTCCAGCAAGGGAGGCTTGGACAATAGGTTTCCTGTCTTGGAAGGTGCTAGCACCACCCCAGACAGGCCATAGTGTATTGAGGCAGGGAGGGCTGAATGAAAGGAGACACTGCCTGGGGCACACAAGGTGTCCCATGCATAGTCCGGTTGAAACCAGTTACTGGGGCACTCCAGCCCCAGCTCTGGTGCGAAACTGGACAACGGTAAAGGGGGTAACCACCCCCTTCCCTGGTCCCACCCATTGGAGGGACCTAGCAGGTAATCCAGCCCCTAGATTTGGTATATAGGTAGGAGCTGAGTCCCAAGACTTTAGATTTATCCTGACTGAAATTTTAAACAAAACTCTGGACCTTCGACATTCTATCTGAAGAAAGAAGACTGAAGAATCTCCCTTGTGGTCAAGGAGTGACCACCCTGTACAACCAGGCACTATCAAGCGCTCAACGGTTTGCTTTGTCGACGCTCCCACCAGAGCCCGAACACAGAGCCTGACAAGACCCAGACTTCCAGACTTTCTTCAGCCCGATCCACAGCCACAGCAAAGCTGAGACCCATGGAGGCGACGCAAGACATGGGACCGGCCATCTTGGAAAGCCAGCGAATTGCTTTCCGTGCAACTTCTGAGGCACCCTCGAAGTTGTGCATTGGGGATTGAGAAGCCCCAGCCCCAAGCACCAACTGGACTGAAGATCAGCCCTCCATACTCCACGAGTTCTGCGTGGGGCCCTTCTGCATTTTCCTGCTCGATGCGTCTGTCCGGTCACTTGCCCGTTGGCTAGTGGCCTCCGCGACGGCGAACCTTTGAATTTCCAATGCTGGTCTGGTTGCTCCAGACTGGCCCCTGCTTCCCTGAAAAGGAGAAGTCCATCAGACCTTGCTGGTCTGATCAAGAAGCCATCTTCGAATCCTGCATGGGTTGCTTTTGCCAAGGCTTGTTCACTCCAATCCGGAAGCCGACACCGCCGACAGCGAGATCCTTTGTGGGAAAGTCTGTGCCCAGCTCTTGGTTGTCGTCGACACCTCCTGATCCACGTGGCAGCAGAGACAAGCTTCACAACATCACCTGATTGCTTCCCGACATCGCCTGGTTCCTTCCTGGTTCCATCCTGGTCACTGGCTAGTGACCCAGACTCTGTCCCCTCTGCCTTCAGGTACTCTTAATCCTCGATCCGCCCTTGGATCCAACCCGACACTTTTCTCCTGGTCGCCTGCAGCCTCTTTCTCCAAGGCTCCGTAGGAAACAGAGACGAAACCCGACACACTTTGACACCTATGCACCCGCTTCCTGTGGGTGAGGCAACAAGAGTACTTCGGTGCTCCTGCAAAGAGTAACAATCCTAGTGTCCTAGTTTCAAGTAGATTTCTCCTACTCCAGTCGGAAGTGACCTAAAAGAACTAGTTTCCAATTCTTTCATTCCCATTCTAACTCCATGGTAACCCGCGTGTGCGTTCAGATACTGCACACGCTCCCCTTGGGCCACCTGCTTCCTAACCCCTGGATGTGACGCAGTTTATATGGTGGCCACCATTTCATGGGTGCCAGAAAAGTATGGATGGAATACCGTCTGCCAGAGGACGCACACGGTTCCAAGAACACAATACACTGCTCACGGGATGTTTCGGTGTGTTTTGCCATCCACTTGACCATCATTAGAGAATTCATGGTGCCCGCAGCCACCATCAGCAACATCCCCCCATTACAAGACCCCTGCATTAATCTCTGCAAATTCTTTTGGAACAAGATCACATCCATACACGACAACGTCAACCCACCACCTGACCCCATCAACCTCACAGCCAGTCTTCCAATCTCTGCCAAAGAATGGACCTTGGCTATGTTGAACAGCATCACCACAAACGAGACTGCCGCAAACATGAAGGCCATCCACTCCGGTGCCCCATTAGATCCACCCCCTCCACAGTTTCAAAAAAGGCCTGATCACGATCAGTGAATTTCTCACTCCCATCCTGAATGATTCCATCAATGCTGCCCTCTTCCCAGGAGCCTTGAAAGAGGCAGCCGTTACAGTCCTGCTGAATAAACCCTCCGTGGACATCACAGAATGCTACAACTACTGACAGATCTCCCTCCTACTATACACAGCCAAAGCCCTACAGTACACCATCAACAGGCGTCTGACCAACTACCTCATCAACAAGCAGCTCCTCAAGGCCACCAAGTCCGGATTAAGGCCCAACCACAGCATGGAAACAGCACTCATCGCACCCACTTATGCTATACACATGATCATAGACAGAGGAGCGAGTGGGACCTTAATCCTATTGGACCTCTCGGCGGCGTTTCACATGGTATCACACCTCATCCTCATCGGGCACCTTAACGAGATCGGGATTCAAGGGCCTGCCTTTTGATTGATCTGCTTCTTCCTAACAAAAAGAACTCAGTCAACCTGACATCACAGTCCTTAGAAACCGGAAATCTCATCTGCGGAGCACCAAAGGTTCATCTCTCAGTCGGATCTTCCTAAAAATGGACATAACCCCACTGGCTAACGTCATCCATACCTTCTTTATCTCCATCCTCTTCTACACCGAAGACATGTAACTAATACTGCCCTCTCTGAATAAAACCCACAACACAAGGAATATGTTTACTGCCTGCATGACATGGATGAAATCCAACTGTCTCAAACTCAACACTGACGAGACAGATGTGTTGATCTTTGGAAACAACACCTGGGACTCCACCTGATGGCTATCCACCCTAATATCTACTCCAACCCACAGGTTTGCACACCAGTAACCTAGGGATCATTAATAAGAAAAGCCTGGACATGTCCGCCCAGGCCAACGTCGTCACTGCTTTCACACACTGAAAATGCTGAAGAAAATCTTCAAATGACTCCCAAGCAACACCAGAAGCCTGTCATCCATGCACTCATCACCAGTAGTCTGGACAACGGTAACTCTCTCTATGCAGAAATCATCAAACAGCTCACCAGACGGCTGCAAACCACCCAGAACGCAGCTGCCAGACTCATACTCAACCTCTCACTCAGAACACAAATCACACCACACCTGAGGGAGCTCCACAGGATCCAGATACATAAGAACCCACAGTTCAAACTACTCACCCACACATTCACGGCACTACACAAAAAAGGCCCTGCTTACATTAGCAACCGCAACCACTTCTGTCAACATCCTAGGCACCCCTGCTCTGCCGGACTCATACTCGGACATACACAGAATCAGATCCGGAGGCCACGCCTATTCATACATCACTCCTAAAGCATGGAGCGACCTCCCTCAGAGCCTCCTCCTCGCTTCTTGGGTTAAGCAACAAGCTGAAGACCAGCTCTTCGAATGACTCCGCCCTCGAGGCTAGACTGCCACACCTGCACAGCTCCAGGACACCCTCCCAGGTGATAGAGCGCTCTACAAATACACTTAACATAACAATGCATAGCCAAACTTCTTTACCCCCGTTGTGGTAAAAATCAGTGCCAGGTGCACAGATTAAGTCCGCAGTGAAGTAAAAAGTAGAGCAGTGTAGAGGTTTCCTCTTCTGCTAGCGCTGCATACAGCAAGAGTACAGCACAGTGCAATGGTCACAGACTCCCTCATTTATTTAAAACCACTCAGAGTGCCAGTAATAAGTGGTACAGAGTGTGAAAGTTTACACAAAAAGTAAATGCTCTTTGCAGTGTGAGCAAACATCAGCGCCGAGCGCACAGATTTCTTAATCTCTAAACACCCTCTTACTGTGAGTGATAATCAGTGCACTTTACAGGTCTGTAAATACCCCTTACAGGGGTGTGGAAATATTTTAAAAATCTGCTTGTTTTAAGGGCAGATTGATACAGGAAGCAGCTTGCCCTTTAAAGAAATCCACTCGTCCAACCTACTACCTAAACATTAGCTGGACCATAAGAAACATTTATAGCTCTTTTTTAATAGTAAATACATGTCTAGAGTTGGGACAGCTTGAGGGGGTCTTGGGTGCAAAACTGGTGGAGTACTTTTTGATTTAATTGTTATTACTATTGGTACTTGTGATGCAAAGATAACAGATCTGTGCAGTCTGAGCATTAACTCACTTGTACAGGACAACGGTTGGAACCTGGGACGCCTTAGTGGTTAGAGCCGGCAGACCCGAGAGCAGAGGACGGCCCGGGACCAGGGTTCGATTCCCGGCGCGGCAGGGTCGCGGACCAGGGTCAGCGGACTCGATAATTCTCTTGCCTCGGTGCCCACTCTGATCAGCGATCACACTCGGCAACTCTGGGCATTAGCTTGCCTCATCTTCACTAACGGCCCCACCAGACCGCTGGGGATGCCTGGTCTCACCCTGGAGATACCCATTAAGGGACCATCTCTCAGGGAAGCCAGGAAGATCTTTGCAGCGGTCGAAGCGCCTTGGGACCCTCCGGGTAAGTAGTGCGCTATATAAATGCCTATACATTTACATTTACATACATTTACATTTACACTAGAGTTGAAATTTGTAACCCGCAGGAAAATACATGGATCCCTTCAGTGGGTGCATTTACACTGTTTGATGACTGGAGTTAAATCCCAGATTCATAGCACTAAAGTTGGTTCAAGTATTGGTACCATTCAACAGCAAATGGCACCTATAACTCTTGAGGAATCACATTCACATGGCACTTAAATCTCATTTTTAGCTCACAACATACAATTCAACTTTTTACAACTTATAAATAATGTTAATTCCATTTCTTTTTCTGCTCTTGTTTTTGAACTCTGGTTCCCCCCCTTCAGACCTATTTCTTTCATATTTTGGATGATATCTATTACTTACTTTACCCTTTCTGCTGTTCTCTCTCTTCTCTTGCCTCGTCTTGCTTTTTCTGCTCACTCATCTTGTTCTCCCTTTCCTGGTGAAGTGCCAAGCAGAGCAGAATGACTTCAAGAGTCTCTTGGACCCTTCACATAGGCTCCTGTATCATGGTAAAGCCCTCATTAGCGCATGACGGGAGAGTGCCGCAACCCTTTGTAGCATTGCTATACAAGTACCGCTGGGTATTGGGGAACTCATGTCAGGTTAGACTGAAGTCTCACTCAAATCTGTCTAATTCTTCAAACTATGAGGCAGGACTAGAACTTCACACGTGACGTTGCTCAGACGTCTGCTGTGTGCTGAGTAGTAACGGTCTATGCTCCACAGCGCAGACCTTCTTTTCAGCCAGTGATCCTAAAGTTCTCTGTACTGAGAAGAGAGGCCAAGAAGAGTGACCGACAGTCCGCAAACATCTGTCAAGACAGACACCCTGCAAAGAGACACACTGCAGACACGCCTCATACAGACACACACACAGCCTACAAAGATAGCCCTACCCCGTGCACATGCACACACATCCAACCTACACACACACCCTCTTACAGACATATATTAAAAACACAGACATATACCTTCCACTGCATGACAGGCCTCCGGCATGGCACACCCAAGGTTTGTGCACACACACACACACACACACACAATCCCTGCAGCAGGTACACAACCTCTGTAGCGGATAATGCCACAAGACAACCTATGGCACAGGAAACTATTGCAATGACTGAAGCTTCTGCCTAGACTGAGAGATGGAAACAGGACAAAGGGAGGGCAGCAGGGCAGCCTTGACGTCAACTGCCTGGGGACATGCTTTGAAAATAGGGGCAGGGGTGACTGAGACAACAAATGAACAGGTAGAGCAGAGCACAGGGTGTGTACAGATTCCTCACAGTGCAATAAGATCCAGAGCAGCGTGCACAGATACCTCACAGTGCAGTGCAGTAAACGGCAGAGCAGTGGCACAGACGTCTCGCAGTATAGTCAGATGCAGTGGAATGCAGATTTATCATAGTGCAGTAAGGTGAAGTGAAGTGTACACAGAGACTTCAGAGTGCAGTAAGGTGAAGTCAAGTGTACACAGAGACTTCAGAGTGCAGTAAGGTGAAGTCAAGTGTACACAGAGACTTCAGAGTGCAGTAAGGTGAAGTCAAGTGTACACAGATTCATAGGTGCAGTAAGATGCTGTGCTGGGTGCACTGATTCCTTATATTGCAGTAAGGTGCAGT
This sequence comes from Lissotriton vulgaris, assembly GCF_964263255.1. Classification (NCBI taxonomy): domain Eukaryota; kingdom Metazoa; phylum Chordata; class Amphibia; order Caudata; family Salamandridae; genus Lissotriton; species Lissotriton vulgaris. The sequence continues at coordinate 61,158,892 of NC_141685.1, read as the reverse complement.
GTGCACACACCTCTCATAGTGCAGTAAGATACAGTGCACCAGTGCACGGATCCCATCTCTAACACAAATGAGGCCCACAAACACCGCCAGGGCGGAAGGAAAGCCCCAAGGGCCCCTAAGAAAGAAGAGCCCAGCTCAGCTCCAGGGGCCCCGGATAGAAGAGCCCAGCTCAGCCCGAGGGCCCCGGATAGAAGAGCCCAGCTCAGCCCCAGGAGCCCCCGGATAGAAGAGCCCAGCTCAGCCCCAGGGGCCCACAGATAGAAGAGCCCTGCTCAGCCCCAGGGGCCCCGGATAGAAGAGCCCAGCTCAGCCCGAGGGCCCCGGATAGAAGAGCCCAGCTCAGCCCCAGGGGCCCACAGATAGAAGAGCCCAGCTCAGCCCCAGGGCCCCCCGGAAAGAAGAGCCCAGCTCAGCCCCAGGGGCCCCCGGATAGAAGAGCCCAGCTCAGCCCCTGGGGTCCCGGATAGAAGAGCCCAGCTCAGGCCCAGGGGGCCCAGATAGAAGAGCCCAGCTCAGCCCCAGGGGCCCCCGGAAAGAAGAGCCCAGCTCAGCCCCAGGGGCCCCCGGATAGAAGAGCCTAGCTCAGCCCCAGGGGTCCCGGATAGAAGAGCCCAGCTCAGCCCCAGGGGCCCCCGGATAGAAGAGCCCAGCTCAGCCCCAGGGGTCCCGGATAGAAGAGCAAAGCTCAGGCCCAGGGGGCCCAGATAGAAGAGCCCAGCTCAGCCCCAGGGGCCCCAGATAGAAGGGCCCAGCTTAGCCCCAGGGGCCCCGAATAGAAGAGCCCAGCTCAGCCCCAGAGGCCCCGGATAGATGAGCCCAGCTCAGCCCCAGGGCCCCCGGATGGAAGACCCCAGCTCAGCCCCAGGTGCCCCAGATAGAAGAGCCCAGCTCAGCCCCAGGGGCCCCCGGATAGAAGAGCCCAGCTCAGCCCGGCTCCTGCAGAGATTCCCTCTAGGATTATTCAGTCTATTTCTACAAACAAAGCATGAGGTGCTGACAATCTCCTACCTGAGCAGAGACCTGTGCAGACGTGTCTAGGGGAAAAGAGTGGTCCACAGGGGATCCCAAGTCTATGTCAGTTTTCACGTTTCATGTATTGAGGGAAAACACACTCAAAAAACTCTGGACCGCTTGAGTTTTGTAACAACTAAGTCTTTGAAGGGGGTGATGAGTGCAGACGTGTCCAGGCTCTCTCCTCTCCCTGGGGCTGGGGGGCGGGGGGAGATCTGGGGGTGGTGAGGGGGAACAGGTGCAGATTTGGGGTCTGAGGGGGGCAGATCTGGGGTCTGAGGGGGGTCTGTAGATGAAGGTAACTGCCCACCAGACAGGGCTCCTTCCTCCTCTGCAGCAGGCTGGACACACCAGGAGAGGCAGGAAGTGATGTCAGCATTTGCTGCTGATGCTGTCTCTGCCGCTGCTGACCCGGAAGAGGAAACCCTTCTCCGTTTCATCCAATGTGCAGCTCAGTGGGTCTCATCAGCAGGAGAGGACCGCCCTCTGGTGGCCGCTCATGGAACCGCCGCCTCCAGGAGTTAATACATTTCACACAAACAAGCACTTATACCTGTAAAGACCTGGGATTTCAGATGTCACAGACAGTTCAAGTACAGGGCCTCACACTTGGCTGCTGCTGTGTAAAAGTATGTATAGCTTCTCTTCAGATGAGCATCTTCCAATCACTGGCGTAAAGGACTGAAGAGTATTTACAGAAAGGTGACAACTGGAAGTGTCAGTCTGTATTTCAATGAATATATCTGCATTTAAATGAATATATGAGTATATCGGTCAGTTTTACAATTAAACTGGACAGCTTATTTATTTATTTAAATAATTTATTTGCAGATTTTTCAAATCCACAGCGTGGTACATAGGAAAGTAAACAGAGGAAAATACCATGGTGTTTTAAACACCAGATCAGTGACAATGCAGCCTAGGCCATGAGTCAAAGCGGCAATTAAAGGAACAGCTTATTTCTAATTTTCCTGTGTCTGTGGCATATTCCTTATATTTGATACGGTTTTATATCCTCGAACAAGACTGGAATGTAGGCCCCAATTAGGTTTTGAGTTTCTGGTTTAAGAGGCCAACTGTCTCCTAAAATATTAAGATAGCGGCCTCTTCCAGGCTTTGTTTTTTTACAGTAACCCCCTCCATCTTTCAACAGAGATTCAATCACAAAACAATAAAGCAATATATATCTTTGAAACAATGAACTCCTAAGATCATAGAGCAATCAATACTGATCCAAAGATTTCTCACAGCGTGCATTGAATCATCAAAATGAGTGGGTGTTTCTGCTCTGAGGAACAGGGGAGGAGCATTTCACTACTCGAAAATATTGTTCTCCTTCACAGAGGCCCCTATATCATAGTACACTCATCATCAATACACCGTTTATTAGTGAGTGCATCAACTCTTTGCAGCATTGTCATGCAAGCTGCCTTGGGTGACACAACAATGACATTAGTTCAGACGTGCATACATCAGAGCCCTCAAGCCTCACTCATCACGAGTGACACTCACACATTTAGAGGTTGTGCTGAAGTCTGACTCAAACCTGGCTCATTCTTCAAAACTATGGGGATGAACTAGAACTTCACACATGACGTCTGCTGTGTGCTGAGTAGCATCGCCCTAACTTTCGGCACAGAGCAGACTCCCCGTCTACATTTTGGTGGCAAAACCTTTCTCATATTTCACCTTGAGCACTGCACATGTTACAGTTCAATAGAATGCTGATGTGAATGTCTATTTTAGTGAGACTTGGTTGTTACTTATATCGCTTTACTCGTGTTCTCATCATATCTATAAATTCGGTAATGTCTCTTCCTTTTACATAGCCAAAGTCAAATGTTAAGTGCCATCACTCCCTGTAAGGTCATCTGTATGCCAATTAGTTTTCAAACACTTGAGAGGCCTTTTTGAAATATCTCAATTCTTTATTGATTTTCCATTTACAATCAACAGGTACGAAAGATCATCTATGAAGCAGAGTCCAAGATACTGTGTAAATCGGAACTTGTGAGAATGCATGGAGAACAGGAAAACTAAATAGCATAACCCTTCGAGATAGAGGCGATACGGCCCAACAGGTACGAAAGATCATCTATGAAGCAGAGTCCAAGATACTGTGTAAATTGGAACTTGTGAGAATGCATGGAGAACAGGAAAACTAAATAGCATAACCCTTCGAGATAGAGGTGATACGGCCCAAGAGGTACGAAAGATCATCTATGAAGCAGAGTCCAAGATACTGTGTAAATCGGAACTTGTGAGAATGCATGGAGAACAGGAAAAACAAATAGCATAACCCTTCGAGATAGAGGTGATACGGCCCAAGAGGTACGAAAGATCATCTATGAAGCAGAGTCCAAGATACTGTGTAAATTGGAACTTGTGAGAATGCATGGAGAACAGGAAAAACAAATAGCATAACCCTTCGAGATAGAGGTGATACGGCCCAGCAGGTACGAAAGATCATCTATGAAGCAGAGTCCAAGATACTGTGAAAATCGGAACTTATGAGAATGCATGGAGAACAGGAAAAACAAATAGCATAACCCTTCGAGATAGAGGTGATACGGCCCAAGAGGTATGAAAGATCATCTATGAAGCAGAGTCCAAGATACTGTGTAAATTGGAACTTATGAGAATGCATGGAGAACAGGAAAAACAAATAGCATAACCCTTCGAGATAGAGGTGATACGGCCCAGAAGATCCTGCAGATGATTAGGGAAGGAGGACGAGGGGGGACACGAGGGGAAGGGACATGGGAACAGGAGTGAAAAGTCAGGGAGTCAGGCCACCTGGCAGCCCCTCAAGAAGCCGACTTCTTCCCATAATAATCAAGGGGCAGGCAAAGAGGACGGAACCAGGCCGATTGGTGTCAGCGTATACTGCTACCGATGTAGGAAGGGTCCCCAAACTTCTGCAGTTAGTCTTTCAGCATACACATAGGTCTTTTGTAAGTGGCCATGCTGTGCATGCCAAAGATCCATGTACTATGAGACGGTAGTGTGGTGGATGACCAATGGCATAACATTCCACCTTTGGCTCTACGAAGGCCGTGGTGGCTTAAATCTGGGAATATTGACATTTTGTGAAGCAAGGTCAGACGGGTCGTGAATTGTGGTGTCACCCCTAGGTTGGTCATCAAGGTATCCCAAACTGAACCCCAGTAGCACAAAAGTACTATACAGTCCCACAGGAAATGCAAAATGTCACAGGCCAGTGAACCACACCTTCAGCACCTCCAGGACTTGGAATCCGCTGCCACATGTGCTTTATTGACCCACTCTGGCTTCCAGTGCCAGTGGTGTAGGAACTTGAATTAACTGAATTTCAACCTTTTTGATTCAGTCCTTGGTGCAATTATATCGCACCAATCTGACTCTTACATCTAACAATAAACAACTTCTTGCAGTCCCTAGGATTAAACAGTCACAGACAGGAGGTCGACAGTTCCCCTAAAACGTGGCCAAGTTTTGGAACCAGCTTCCGGACCATATTCGTCTTGAACATAACTATCTTAGGCTCAGGAAGCAGTTGAAGACGTTTCTCTTTCCTTGAGCTGTGGTGAATGATAAGGTGTCACAAGAAGCGCTGGGATGCCCTTGGGTAGCCATGCACTATACAAGTGCGTATTCATTCATTCATTCAACCTGGCCTCTTGGAGGGAAATGACATGGTCTTTCCAAAGTTCACGGGAGTCCTCCTCAGAGAGTGAGAGGCACAGCCTCTGCTCCAACAAACACCATAAATTGTGGATGGTGACGCTCGAAAAAAAGGCTGTCTGCAGCAGTGTAGCAAAGTAGGATCTGCTTCTATGGCTCCTTTCCCTTTTTGCCCGGTGTTATACTGTGTCTGACTAGCTGGCATCCTGCTAACCAGGACCTTAGCCTCTGTTCTTTCTTCCCTAAATTGGCTATGGCAAGTACCTTGGTACATTCCTGTTTGGCTACTGGTGCACCCTTGTAAGACCCTAGTATATGGTACTGAAGAACCTGGGGCATAGGTGCACCAGGGTTCCTCCCTGGGCTGAAGCATGTATTATGCCACCCATGAGTGTCCCTCTAAATCCTGACTACAGGCCAGCCATTGCAGACTGTGTGAGTTGATGCCTGCACCTTTCAGGAGAGATATAAGCTCCTTATATCTCTCTTCACTGCACTTAGACCCTATAAGTCACCCCTCTGGCAGGCCTTTTCAACCCCATAGACAGGGTGCTTGGTTTTAAGTGTGAGGTGCCCCTGCATGAGCAGGACACCCCTACAAACTCTGGAGTCCATTCTCCAGGCTTTGTAAGTGGAACAGCCATCCTGAAATAGAGAGGCCAAGAGTCATTACGCGATGACAATCTCGAAACTGACTGGAACGAGCCTGGGAATGTTTGGTATCAAACCTGTTGGAATCATACATGAACACCATATCCGGTGTTGAAGGTATGATTCCAATCACAGGAAAGCTCTTTCGGGGAACCCTCCCTGCTCCCGGGACCGACGTTACAGAGCCTAACAGCAACCTAGGTCTGCTGCCGATGCCAGACACAATTCTGCCCTCCTGCTGCTGGGCCATGGCCGAGCAGGGAAAGGTAGGACAATAGGTTTCCTGTCACAGGGAGGTCGCTCTGCACACTGCAACAGCACCACCTGTCTGCCCGTGTCTCCCAGCTCGCTGCTGTTGCCTCGGACACGAGTTCAAGGCCCTCCTCCACCCGCAGGCTACCACCTGTGCCTCATCCCTGGTGGCCAGTGGTAGGTTGCTTTGTGTAATTGTATTGCTTGTTGTATTGTTTATTTTGTTTGTTTCATTCCCCCTGTTGCCTCTTGCGCTACTTCTGTGCCCAGTGCCCTTCTGCCTTCTCGCCGTTCCTCCTGGGGTTTCTCCGTCGCTGCGTCCCCCCCGGCCCCACCCCTCCACTTGCTACACTTCGCCTTAGTGTATTTTGTATTGCATTTTGTTGGATTGTTAGTTGTTTTCCTTCCCATTCCTCCTTTTCCTCTTGTGCCATTTCTGTGCCATTTCTGCCTTCTGTACCCTCGCCGTTCCTCCCCCGTTTTCCGGCCGCTGCGCCACCGCCTCCCCGCTCGCCCATTTGTCCGCCCCCACCCCCCAGCTGCTCCTCCCTTCCACCTCCCCTTCTTATGGCGTCCGCGCCTGGGCCGCGCCAAGAGCCAGAACACCTGGCCCCCACAAACGCCACGACCCCCGTCTCCGCAACTACTTCAGCTCCCTCCACGCACTCGACGCCGGACGATCATGCACCTGCTGCCTTGCTGCCCCGAAACGCACCCAAGGACCCTTCTCCTGCCGGAACTGCAGCTTCACCAGCATCCGGCCCGCCAACCCTACTCCCAGGAAAGAACCCAACTACCTTAGATGCATTCATCTCAACACTAGAAAGCATGTTAAGACTCACTTACCAGCCGGGATGAGATGAAAACTGTGGATCAATGTTTTGTCCATGGGGCAAAGTAACATAATTTGGAAAATTAGCTAAATTAGGATTGCTATATAAGATACAGTGCCAAAGTTCATAATGCCATCTTTGATGTAATCTTTCCTAGTTTTTCAGTGCAGGGCAGTAGAAAAACGAATTTGCAGGAAGTCACGTTGAGTGTGGCACTTGTCCTAGCTCAAATTTACATTTTGATACAATCAGTCAGGGAACTTAGAGTCTTTGATTTCTGAAGAACGAATAAATCATTGTGGCTTCTCTCTGCGCTTCTGGTTAATGAAACACGGCAGAGAAGACCTACAACATAAGCAGGACGCAGCTGGCAGCCGCAGAGTGTACATGCACGTTTCTGCAATGTTCAAAGGCCTTGTGTAAGATGGCCGATCAGTTGAGTGGCGGTTTAGCTGCCGCTTGCTGTATCCTACAAGTGGGATTATACGAAGTATGCATCTAAGACTACCCAAGGTTACAGTCCTGTTTTTCTATTACAAACTTACTTCAAATGTTTTGTTTGAGTTAAGCTATTCCTGTAACTGTTCAAAATGAAAAGATTGATCTTGAGAACACAATTTGTCACAAGGGTAGGCTGAGAATTAAGAAAAACAACAAATCTCCTGGTTTTATAGATGCCATCTTGTTTTTGTAAAGACTCTGAATGTGGTTTCCTCAGGAGTGCCAGGAGCCGACGATAGCCCCAACCCTTCCCCCCTACACCACCTGTGCCTATCAAACTCTAGGACACAAGAGTGATATGGAGGGAAAGGAGGGAACAAAACAAGGAAAGTAGGGGGAGATAAAACACTGGACTCTTCGGACACTGCTCTCTTCTGCTTCTGTCTGAAGGTGAAGCTACAAGGAATAATGGATTAAAACAACAACAGTCACCCCACAATTCCCCAATATCAATACATAAACCACTCTTTACCTGAGAGCACAAAAGTTTGTCAATCAACGCAAATAGGAACCCGCCTGGAAACTCATATGAGACCATGGAACTATGGACATCGACTATGGCCTAGATTTAAGGGATGTAGGATATTATCTCTGGTAAAGACCTTGGTACATACCAATATAGTGGCCAGAGTATACTTCTTACCTAACTAGAAACATCTCTGGGCGAAAGGTTTTGTAGTGTAAAAAAGGTCAGGATCACATAAGTAGTAGCCTGGAGGGTCAAAATTACATACATCAACACCTACAGACTTTATAGTAAGAACACGATGTAAATAGAGTGCGCTACAAGCGCTTTACCGGTTCTTCTTGTCTCAGTACTGTGATGAATGCCAGAATCCGGGAAGTCCAGAAAACAAACAGATAATACGGATAATAAAGGGGAGTACGGGATATCGCTTGGCAGACCACTAAGCCCACAATGCCACGCAACACTCCTCACCACTGCATCCACAAAACCGGCCGTTCGGCGGGACCATAGTCCGGCCCAATGACGAGTCTGCAAGAAACAGGGTGAAGAATACCACAGTGACACCGGGGTTAAGACAGCCGGCGCAGAGCGAGGGGACAAATAAAAAGTAATGCCCAAGTTAAGCAAAATCGATTTACAAAAGGGGGTGGTGATGAACAGAGTGTCTGAATTGAGCAGACCACTCTTACCCAGTCCAAAGATCAGGGCTTGATCCATCACCGTTATTTATCTCACTGCCCCATCCCAGCTCAGAACCTGGCTATATGCAAATCAGTCTGTCCCTGGCCCAGTGCATCATGGGAACAGGGCAGACTAAACTACCAAGCCAATTCTTTACCAGAAAGGAGACAAGCTACCGGGGACCGGTTTCTGGCATTTCAGCCTCTTCGGCCCGGCTTGCTTGAATCCTGATGGTAATAAACAAGTTAAGCAAAAGGCACTAAGCATGAGCGAATTTTGCGGATCTCGCGTTCGCGAATTTTGCGGATTTGCGGATTCGCAATCCGCAAAATCCGCGAATTCCCGCGAATTTGCAGATTTTTTTTTTTTGTGTTCGCCCGTGTTTCTGCCAGTTCGCGAGGGTTTTGTACACTTTCGCAAATTGTGAACTTACCTGTCGGGTCGCAAGTTTCGCGAACTTGTTGTTTCTACGTGTCCAGCCAGTTTGGGACACTCTTCTTCATCACTGCCACTCTCTGACTACTCATGCCACCCTCTGGCCCACCCATGCCACCCTCTGTTTCATCACCACACCCTCTGGTTGTCCAGTGTACATTATTTTCGGCAAAGCAAAGCACACCTTCCCTGCCTCAAGTGACCTGAATTAATTTTGGGCTGATTAATGTGTCACAGAATATTTTTTTAGCTGGCACCTGCTTCCTTAGTGCGCCCTGATTAGTGATCTTTTGCACTTGCTAAGTGCTTTCATTGTTGCAAAATTAGTTACAACACCTGCCCTGCCCCAACTGACAATAATGAATTAGGGGCTGATTAATGGATTTTAACTTCCAGCCTGGCTCCTGCTTGTCTCCCTTAGCTGTAATTCAGGACCTTTGTGGCATATGTGTAACTATTCTGAGGTTCAGAGCAGGGTCACATAATAGTTTCAACTGGCAACTGAACTCTGGAGGGGCCCCTCAGGAAGCACTACAGGAAATGGCTACTAATGATGAGCCTGAACTTTTGAACCTGGTAAGTAGTTACTTTCAGTTTTGCTAAGATCGTATTTCTGCAATTTTGCACTTATTCGCGGGGCGCGAACTCACGCGAACTCACGCGAACAGTGCGAGCAGTGCGAGCAAAATCCGCTGCTCGCGGATTTGCGGATTTTGCGGGAGATTCGCAAATCTCGCGGATTGCGGATTTCCCGAAAATCCGCAAAATCCGCGAGCGGAACGGATTTTCCGCCCATGCCTAAAAGGCACTTGGTACTGCTGAAATTGCCTAGGACTCCTTCCGTGACACTTGAGGAGAGTGAGCTGCCTGACGACTCTCGGCGGGTGGATCAGGAAGGGAATGAGCAACACGAAAGAATCAAGAAAACGGAATTGACACACAGAAAACAATCGCTTGTTAGATCGGGAGAGGTATGACTTGAAATACCGTAAACCCCGAATCAGGACAAAAACAAACAAGGTGCACAGCAATAGGAGGCCGAGCTTAGAATCAAAGGACGAGTGCCTAAGATGAGACGAGGGCGAGTAAACGGAAAGGGCCAGCAGAAGCGTCAACTCGTAGGAGAAGAACTAGAGCGTGAAGCGCTGAGCACCTGGGGAAGCGAGCTTAAGTTCCGGCTCGACCCCTCGCGCATGCACAATGCCGCATGGCCATTTTGGAATGGTCTCAGTATCGGAAGTTCGTCTGTATCGTCCACGGAGACTAGGCAGGCATGAAAGTTTTTTAGTGGATGTCACTGTCTGTGATGGTGAGCTCGGGACTGTTCTTATCATGGAAATGCCACTAAGTGCAAGCTGCCCAGACCTTGAATAGAGAGTTCTCAACCACAATATTTTGGAAAGGAGTTGAAGCCACAAATAAATGAGGGAGGTTTGTGGCTGCCCAAACCAGTGAACACCTTCTTGGGGGGTGGGGGGGGGGGGGGGGGGGTTCACAAGAATTTTTTTTAAGCACTCACTACTTTAACAGAGCCAGTTTCCAAGCACTCAAAGTGTTTACCGATAAGAGTCTAAGGGCCACATACAGGTAGCTAAATACCGGTCGGTAACAGCCAAAAATCGGTGAATTTTCCGTTACAGCCTGGTATTTAGCCCTTTCCAATGTAGGAGGCTGTAAATAAGGATTCGGTAATTTACGGATTTTTTATTTTAAAGAATTGGTAAAATACCGATTCCTTGTTTTAAGGAATCAGTAAATTACCGAATCCTTAAAACCTATGTAGGTAGCACTTAAGTTGTAGTGTAGTTCCTATATTCCCAATAGGCTCTGCGCATTGGAATAATATATCCTGTAGTTTAGACGTAGGACTGAGGTCTACTAGGTCTCTACCGGCTATATTAGACTTAATTGTGAGTGCCAGCTAGCTCAGAGGTCACTAGAAACTTTCTTGAATAAACAAGAAGGGATTAGTTTCTGACAACCGCATACAACATGACAACTTTGTTTCTCAAGAATAAGAAATCAAATCTCTAGAGTCGCGGAAACAATAGATAACTATTTCACTCAGTCAATCGTGCATGCTTAGTTTCACCAGAGGTGCAAGAGAAATAGAGAGACGGGCGTTTTCAATAAAAAGGTATTTATTGAACAGTCTTCTTTCTCAAGCATTGAAAATGAACTGCTACAACAGCAAAGCTTACTATGAAGTACAATGCATATAATATGAACAGTATTATAAAGTGGAACTGTAAAAGCATGATATGGTTTCTAAGCCATAAAGTGAATAAAATGTATAAAATACATAAAATACATACAGTGATAAAAGGATGACTAAATACTCAACTGGTGCTTCTTGAATACGCCTACCCCGGTGTACCTAACCTAAGTCTGGTAAGAGGGAGGGAGGATTAGAGGAGGAGTTTAAGTCTAGGAGTTCTCTGCCAGGAAACTGATTCCAATAATTCTCTAAGAGGTCTAATAAGCTCCCTATCTTTGTTCTAGAATGAAGGAGGTCTTGTATCTCGTTCTCGGGACTCGATTTCCCAGATACCCGCAAGGGTAGCCCGGAAACACTGGAGCTGGATTTCTCGGCAAGAGAAATTACAGAGTCTCGCAGTGCGTCTGCTGGAGGGTCGGCTTCCTTCGGCACTTGCTGCTGCAGGGCGTCAGGCAAGTAGATAGTCGATCTGCTCCAAACCACCGTGTGTTTGTTTAGGCAAATATATACTTTGAAGGTGCCGAGTTTGATGCATGTTTGGACTTAATAACATCACTCAAAGGCTCATTTCTTGGAAAACGCTGGGAGTTCTAGGAGAACTTAGTATTCAAGCAGGGGGAAGTCCCGGGCTGCTGAAGGCAGGTTTTTCCAAGAAAACATTGTTAATTCTTGGAGCTTAGTTGAAGAACCATGCCGTATTTGGGCTGTATGGTTTGGGCGAACTTTGGTAATGATTTCTATGCCTATATAAGGGAATGATAAAGTATACCTATATAAGGGCATGAATCGGGAAATTTATACTAGGGTCCGAGATTCATTTATAACACCCACTCCACGGATATTAAGTTCAATAAAGGTAGTATAGCAAGAACTGAACATATCTAAAGGTAGTGTTTACAATCCCACCCCAAAACAAAGAATGCATTTGAACTGGGTAAGTAGAAAAATATTTTTAGCATTTCTACAGTACACAAAATACTTAAGGGAAACATTTCTAAGCATACAGTCTTTTAGTCTAATTTATGCAATTTGAAAAGAATCATGAGATTACATTCATAAAAACGTCTCTTAAATACAGAAGAAAAAGACGAGATCATTCAATAACATAACATCTCATAGCAATCTTTCTATTAATAAGGATGAGGCCTAAATAATTCTTTTAGTCAGTCTTCAGAAAATGACTTGTTCTCTAGGAATAGTTCTACTTTAAGCAGATTAGTCTGTGCCAAAAAGTTCAATGTTTTGGAAAGAGAAAACAATTACAACTTTGTTGTAAAAATAGAGTTCCAAATGTTAGAAGTCATTGTTTAAAAAAAAAAAAAAAACGAAGGCCGAATTTCAGAGTTCAGAGAACACTGTGTGCATGACTCAAAAGTTATTCTTGGTGTCAGGAGAAAACATCAAGTCGTCTTGGCTGGCAAAGAAATCGTCTACCACAGTACGTGAAAGTGGAACCATTTGATCCAGCAGATCAAATGTGCATAGATGAGAAGCATTGCCTTCAGCGCTTGTTGCCGCGTTAGCAATGGTCATATCAGATGGTACCTGTGTGCCTGGTCTTTCTCGTACCTCACCCTCAGTTAGACTTACTGGTGAGATCTCAATGAATGCCGTCATCAGGATTTGCAGCCGTTGGGGGCAACACAATGCATGAGCCGTTACAGGACCTAGCAAGGCGTCGACATCCGATGGCAGGACTGATGGAAGTGTAAGACAAATGTCTAACACGCATTCCTCTCCGCAAATCAGGCATCGTAGAACAGGTAAGATGCAATCTTGCCAGATTGGTCTGAATGATAGAAGCCATGTCGTATTCAGATCTCTTAAACGAGCCAAGCCGAGAATCTGTGTTATCCTCTCATGATACCTCTGAGCACGGACAGTCTGTTCCATGAGGTTCTGGGTATCGCCGGTTACTGGACTTGCCATATCAGGGCAGAAGAAATAAAAATAGTATTCCTGCTACGATTCCTAAGATGAGAGGCAGGCCGCCAAACACAGAGTGCACGAAAATTTGGGAAAATGCCGAGGACTGCTTCAAATGGTGCTAACAGTCACGAAAAAATCATTTTAAATACATGTCGATGCCACTGGTATCAAACATGTTTAAGATTTGACTTAACATTTCTGCGAAATGTACAGGGCAGTTTGTTGATAATAATGCATGTATCTCTGCAGATGTCCTTGCAACTTGCAGATCATACGTTTCTTTTGATGATGTCAGTGGCACAGATTTTTGCAAAAGAATAGACTTTAGTCTGCTTAAAGTATCAATTCGTATAGAAGACATATTCAATGAAGGCCATATTTCCGTCTGACTGTCTGACTTGCGAGTTGGATACAATACTTGCATACAACAAGTGACCATGGACGACACACTAACCAGATAAGCTTTTCCTGGCACCATTCCACAGCAGCTGTGATCATTTAACATAACCTAACTGCCATTGGATAGCTGCCTGAAAACAGGTTCTATCAGTGTGGAGGGAGTACCGTGCAGGTGGCATGAAAGGTTATTCGCAGAACCATCGCAGGCTCCGTGTAAATTAATACCCTGGCACAGAAGTGTACCACTTAGTGAATTTTTAAAATTTTTCCCACTAAGTAATACTTCTTTCCCCTTATTCCAACAGCTGTGTGTATATGGTAAAGTCCATTTCGACTTAATGTATTCTTTACCCAAGCTTTCATACAGGTCTTCTGGTATATGCTGTAGACAATAATGAAACTGGAAAATCGTCACTGGAATCATGATGGTGCCATGAATTATCCATTCTATTACAGGTTTCTCAGAAACTGTCAATGGTAATCTTTCCAGTTTTTCAAAGCTCAGCACCGTATAGTCTGCTCCTCTTTGTGCCAAAGAGATTTGTTTATCTGTAAGGTTAAACCCAGTAAACAATTACGTTGTGTTGATAAGCCTCCATGGCACGTAGCCTGAACGCAGATTTTGCAATGTCCAGCCTAGCTGCATTATAGAACATAATTGAGACTGGCCATGTTGTAACATTAGCAAGTCTTGTTTCATTAATCCAATCAATCAATCAGGGTACTTGTAAAGCGCGCTACATACCCGTGAGGGTCTCAAGGCGCTGGGGGAGGGGGGGGGGGGGTGCCGCTACTGCTCGAAGAGCCAGGTCTTGAGGAGTCTTCTGAAGGAAAGTAGGTCTTGGGTCTGGCGTAGGTGGGTTGGGAGGGTGTTCCAGGTTTTGGCGGCGAGGTAAGAGAACGATCTGCCGCCGGTGGTCGTACCTTGGATGCGGGGGACATCTGCTAGAGCGAGGCTGGCGGAGCGGAGCTGGCGGGTGGGGGTGTAGAAGTTGAGTCTGCTGTTCAGGTAGGCTGGTCCGGCATTGTGGAGTGCTTTGTGTGCGTGGGTGAGGAGCTTGAAGGTGATCCTCTTGTCGATGGGGATCCAGTGCAGGTCTCTCAGGAGGGGGGTGATGTGGCTGCGGTGGGGGGCGTTGACGATCAGTCGGGCGGTGGCGTTTTGGAGGCGTTGTAGTCGCCGTTGGTGTTTGGCTGGGATTCCTGCGTAGAGTGCGTTGCCGTAGTCCAGTCTGCTGCTGACGAGGGCCTGTGTCACTGTTCTTCTTGTTTTGGTCGGGATCCATTTGTAGATCCGGCGGAGCAAGCATAGGGTGTTGTAGCAGGAGGAGGAGACAGCGTTGACTTGTTTGGATATGGAGAGGGAGGAGTTGAGGATGAATCCTCGGTTGCGTGCGTGGTCGGTTGGTGTCGGTGCTGTCCCTAGAGCGGTCGGCCACCAGGAGTCGTCCCAGGCTGAGGGGGTGGGTGCGAGGATGAGGACCTCCGTTTTGTTCGAGTTCAGTTTCAGACGGCTGCTTCTCATCCAGTCGGTGATGGCCTTCATGCCCTCGTGAATGTTGATTTTGGTGGTGTGCGGGTCCTTGGTGAGGGAGAGGATGAGCTGGGTGCCGTCGGCGTAGGAGATGATGTTGAGGTTGTGGTGGCGAGCCACTTGTGCAAGGGGGGCCATGTAGATGTTGAACAGTGTCAGGCTGAGGGATGAGCCCTGGGGGACGCCGCAGATGATGTCGGTGGCTTCTGACCAGAAAGGTAGGAGGTGGTCGCTCTGGGTTCTGCCGGAGAGGAAGGACGTGGTCCAGTCAAGGGCCTTCTCTTGGATTCCGGCTTCTTGGAGGCGTGTCTTTAGAATGCGGTGTCAGACTGTGTCGAATGCGGCTGACAGGTTCAGGAGGATGAGGGCTTATGTTTCGCCGTTGTCCATTTGGCATCTGATGTCGTCTGTGGCGGCGATGAGGGCTGTCTCGGTGCTGTGGTTTTGTCTGAATCCGGATTGGGACAGGTCCAGGATGTTGTTGTCTTCGAGGTGACGGGTCAGTTGAATGTTGACGATTTTCTCGATGACCTTTGCCGGGAACGGGAGCAGGGAGATGGGTCCGAAGTTCTTGAGGTCCTTGGGGTCTGCTTTGGGCTTTTTGAGGAGGGCGTTGATTTCGGCGTGCTTCCAGCTTTCTGGGAATGTTGCTTTTTCGAAGGAGATGTTGATGACCTTCCGTAGTTGGGGTGCAATGGCTGCGTCTGCTTTGTTGAATACATGGTGTGGGCATGGGTCTGACGGAGATCCTGAGTGGATGGAGTTCATGATCTTGCGTGTCTCGTCGTCGTTGGTGTAGGTCCAGGAGGACAGGTGGTTGGCGCTGTTGGTGATCGTGGGAGTGGTGGAGTTGTGCATCGTTGGTGCGGTCGTGGAGTTGAAGCTGTCGTGGATGTCAGCGATCTTGCAGTGGAAGAAGATGGCCAGTGAGTCGCACAGTTCTTGTGAGGGCGGGATGTCGTTGGCGCTGGCGTCGGGATTGGAGAGTTCTCTCACGATGCGGAAGAGCTCTTTGCTGTCGTGTGCGTTGTTGTCCAGGCGGTCTTTGAAGGAGGATCTCTTGGCTAGTCTGATGAGGTGGGGATGTCTGCGGGTGGTGTCTCTGTGGGCTGCGTGGTTTTCTGGTGTTCGTTTGTGGAGCCATTTCTTCTTCAGCTTACGGCAGGCGCGTTTGGAGGTCAGGAGCTCGTCGGTGAACCAGGTGGCTCTCCTGCTGGCGCTGCTGTTGGATGGTCTCTTGAGTGGGGCGAGGGTGTTGGCGCAGTCGTCGATCCACTGTCTGAGGATGCGGGCTGCGGCGTCAGGGCAGGTGGGGTTGATGGGTGGGTTCTGGGTGAGGGTGGTCAGCTGGTCTTCAGTGACTTTGTTCCAGCAGCAGCGCGGCGGCTCTTGGGTGCGATGGTGCGTGGTTGGTTTTTTAAAGGTGAAGTGGATGCAGCGGTGGTCGGTCCAGTGGGGTTCGGAGGTGTGGTCGAAGGTGACGTGGGTGCTTGTGGAGAAGACGGCATCTAGCGTGTGGCCTGCGGTGTGGGTGGGTGCGGTGATGAGTTGTCTGAGGCCGAGGTTGGCAAGGTTTTCGATCAGAGTGGCGGAGTTGGCGTCATTGTTGTTCTCGAGGTGGCAATTCAGGTCCCCGAGTAGGATGTAGTCCGTGGAGGTGAGTGCGTGGGTGCTGGCGAGGTCGGCGATGGAGTCGCTGGACTGAGCCCAGGGTCCGGGGGGTCTGTAGACGAGTGTTTCTCTGAGGGTGGTGTTGGGGTCGGTGTGGATCCGGAAGTGCAGGTGTTCGGCGGTGTTGAGGGTGTCGTCTGTGTGGGTGGTGACCTTGAGGGTGGACTTGTAGACGATGGCTATTCCTCCTCTGACTCCATTGGCGCGGTCCCTGCGGGTGATCTTGTAGCCGTCCGGGATGGCTTTGGTAATGTCGGGTGCGGAGGAGTCGTTCCACCAGGTCTCGGTGAGGATGGCCATGTCTGGGGTGAAGGTGTCGAGCAGGTCCCAGAGCTCGATGGCATGTTTGCGTGCGGAGCGGGTGTTGAGCAGAATGCAGCGGAGGTGGTTGGGTCTAGTTCTAGGAGGTTTGGTGGGTCTGTCTAAGCGCGGACTGGCGCAGCGGCCTTCATTAAGAAGGGTGCGAGGGAGGGTGGAGCAGCTGGGAGGGGGAGCGGGTGGTGAATCGGGCGCGGGGGCGGGGCCACAGGGGAGGCAGCGGCAGGAGCGGGAAAGCTCAGGTTATTTCAATTGCAGAGGATACAATGCTGTCCAATGAATATATTCTGGAGGACAGAGTAGTTAACCCATTGTCCACTACAGAGAGAGCTTTCTCCAAGTTAATACGATCAATTTCTCGTATTCTTTCTGCAGTTTCTAATTGTGTCACTTTCCAAGCTTCGTTGTACGCAGCATATATACCGGTGTATATGAAACGTTTTTGCCGTGGTTTGCGAGGTCCCAATATGAAATCTCGCAAATCATTGCTTTCTTTAAGTAAAGTCAAGTGTTGTTTAATTTCGGGAAGTGTAGACATTTTCAGCCATTCAAGTCATAGTTTCCCTACACTATATGTTGTTACTATCTCTGGATGTTGTCTCTGGGAGTATCTTGGATCTGGCCTGTTAAGAATTAAACCCTGCGTTTTGTTCAGGAATCTATCTTGACAGTTATTGGTGTCTGTGGGCCAGATTAACCATTTTTTCCAATTAGGACTTGTTCTGTTTAATTTGAAAACATATTGCACGTCTATCTCCACTTCTGTTGTTTTGTTATTTTTAGGTATGGGCTTTGGTATAGACGGTTTATTTAAATCTTTTATTTTTGCTATACCAAGACAAGAGGTTTGTTGCACAGTGTCATTTAAAAACCTTATTTGTTCAGGTATAATGCAGGCTCTGAATAAAGCTTCCAGACCTTGCACCTGCCATTCTTTTGTGCCCCAGACAGTTTTTGTCTCGATGTTGTCTTTCCAGAAGTCGTAACCCAATGTGGACAACTTAGCATAAAAGTTTGCAGAATAAATTTGTTTGGTATTAGTCAACATTGTTTTCAATCCTGTCTTATTTACATTTTTGAAATAAAACGTTTCTGGATCTGTAACATTAAACCCTGAGAAGTAAGGAAACATTTCATAAAATGTTTTAGAACTGCCTTTTGGTAGTGTTGCACGATGTTCCCATTGATTATACCTAAAAACTTGCTGATTTGTGCAAATAGTGATGACCAAAATGGTTAAAACAATACATTTGTTCATAGTCTGATGACCCTTCTAAATAGTCATGTTCAGTATATTTCGCAGACATTTCTAAATCTGACATCATATTATTAATTGTCTCAAAGTCCCAATCATCAGAGAATCTGCTGGGTGTAACAAAGTCATTCACAGAAACCTTGAACTGATGTGGAATCCTCAGCATCTCTACCGGGCCATAGATATCATAATCATTTCTATCCCATACTATACCTCCTGGTATAGGGATGGCTGTGATGTTTACTGATGACAGTTCTCTTTTTTCAACATGTGATGATTTGTGCAGTTTTAGGACCAAGTTGATTTTCTGACCTGCTGTGTCCATTGTACTGTATTTTCCATCTATCATTTGCCCCAGGCTTAAAACCAATATTAGCCAGAGCAGGAGGAAAAATGCACCTAAACCAATCCAAAATTCAGTCCATGGTGAAACCAGATATATTTTTTCAAGTTCATGAAAAGTTCTGTCGTTTTTTCTTTGAGAGATTTCTTTGTTGTTTTATCTTCAGGTTCACTTGGATCCTCAGAAAAGTTGATGAAATATCCAGATGCAGTTCTGTCAATTATTTAAATGGCATTGGGGTTTGTTGAAATTGCTGGAACTGATTTCTCCTTTGTCATGTTAGTGTATTCAGGTGCTACATCATTGTTATGTTATGTTATGTTAATTAAACTTCTATAGCGTGCAGCTGCCCCATCAAAGGGGCGTCCCGGCGCTTTGACCAGCAGAGAGGCTAGCTACCAGCGAAGGTAAAGGGCAGCAATAACAGTAGCAGGGGCAGTAGCAGAAGTTAGATCCTGGATGGAAAAAGGTGTGTCTTGAGCACCCACCTAAACAAAAGAAGGTCATTAAGAGCACGGATATGGACTGGTAATGAGTTCCAGAGACTGGTGTTACTGGTCGAACAGATATTTGGGTCTCAAGAGGCACGAGTTCCATTGCTTTGTTGCATAGTCCTTCTTTTCTTACTGCAGGTTTATCAAAGGTGATAAGTCTTTCAGTTTGAACCTCTTGGATTGTAGCAAGATTTGGCTGTCTGCTACATCTTAGGAGTCAACTTGGCCTACTACTTATTATTGGCCACATGTTGTGGTTTTACCAGGTCGATGGACACAGCTCTGTTCTCCTTTTTACCAGCAAGTGGCGGTAGTACTACTGATCTCGTTCCTTTGATTGCTAAGACAGGTACTGCTTTTCTGTAAGAAGGCCCAAATTCCTTCTTCACGCTATCTTTTCCCTGACTAGATCCCCAATCTTTGGAATCCAGACAGGTCTTGCTGGGACAGGTGGTTTATCTTCAGTGGCTGTTGGCTTTTGTGTTGTGTTACTCAGAATTCTTCTTGTTTCATTTAAGTCCTGTAAGACAGCCAAACGATCTTTGACATCAAAGGGTTTCTGTTTTACCACTGAAGTCTGACAATTGAGATCCTCGATTATCATTCTAGTACCAAATAGTAGCTCATAAGGAGAGATTCCCCCAGAGAATTTCTTGGCAGATTGTTAAGACTACGTTGGACACTTATTAGATGTTTGACCCACCCGTCACCCGAACCTAATACCTTTGCTGTTATGGATTGCTTTATGTCACGGTTTTTTCTTTCCACTACCGCATTACCCTCAGGATGGAAGAGACTAGAATACCGCAATGCAACTCCCAAACTAACCATGGCCTTTTTGTAAGCTCAAGAGCTAAACGCAGGATCCTGATCAGAATGTAATGTGCCTATTGAGTATGTGCCGATAAAGACTCGCAAATCCTTTATAACAGTTCTGGCGTCAGCCGAGCGCTGGGGCCATAACCAAATAAATCTTGTGCTAGTAGTTGTGGGACCTCATTTGTCTGTAGGGACGCCTGCGGGTAGATAGCCTAATGCTGTCTAACAGAGGTGTCTGTATCTGGCTGGCTACTCTGTAGTCAGGTGTCTGGGGCGGTTCATTACTGCGATCTCTGTTGCAGCCTGGGCAATTAATTGCAAATTCGTAACTTGCATGCTCATTCCTGGCCACCATTACAGCTCTTGTAATTCTATTAAAGATTTCAAGATCCCTTGATGTCTTAGACCCTCTCCCATATGTGCTTCTTGAATCAAGAAAACTCTCTGCTTCCTGTTTGGAATTAATCTGTCCCCCACTCCAGGGATTTGAGCAAAAGGAACGGAGTTTGCATCAATTATGTATGTATTTCCGAGTGGATAGTTTAGAGGTAACGCTGCTTGATTGCCGTCCATTGAGGCTTTTACAGCTAATAGTGTTTCACCATCTATCGATCTTTTTGAGCGTTTAACTGTAGCTACAGAAGCCGCTTGCACAGCTGACTTCGAGGCTTCATCAGCCAATGAATTCCCTGCAACGTGAACGCCATCACGCTGATGACTCAGTGTATGTATCACGTGAGTCTTTTGTAGTTCTTTCTGCAAAATAACTACTTGTTCCCAAAGCAACTTATGCTTGATTGTGCCAGCTTTAGCGTGTTTGAATCCGTTTTGAACCCAGTTATGCAGATACTCATTGTAAGATTGGACACAGTAATACTAATCGCACACTATAAGTGTGGGGAATTCCCGATCGGTATTTTCAAGTGTCATCTTGAAAGCCTGTAGTTCAGCTCGCTGAGCTGTACAGTCTCCGAGTGATTGAGTTTTTGTGACCATAGGTCTAAATTTGCCTTCGTACCAGCGACCTTTAATAATCGCGCACACAGCACTATAGGCTTGTTTACCCCCAATTGCGGGCTGTGCTGATCCATCTGTATATATCATACAGCCATAATGTTCAAGAGGAAGAATTTCGGTTAGCAGAGGACATTCGTGTTCATATTGGAGAAATTCTTGTGTCTTTAGACTAGGGTCAAAAAAGTATTGAACGTCTGTTGCAGCAAGAGAGTTAACCGATTGTATCCATCTCGGATGTACAGCTTTTGAATTAGGAATGCTTGCTCTTGTCACTGCCTCTAAGGCAGGTACAGGTGTAACGATCATTATGCGTTTACCCTGCGCGAGAGCTCTCTCTTTTGCTACAGCAGTTTGAACCGCTGTCAGAATTTTCTTTGTAGAAGTGAACTTCATTTCTGCTTGAGTGTACAAGTGTGATTTGTAAACTATTGGTACCGTTTCTTCTTCATTAAAGGTTAGGTACGTAAATCCACATCTTCCTGGGATGATTCGGATTGCAAGGTTACGCACGTTTTCGAGTGTGTCTAGTTTAGTTTTTACTAACATGTCTATTTGGACTGAAAGCAACATTTCTGTGTGTGTTTGAGTCCAATGTGTTGGTTTAAAATCGGGTTTGATTAATTCGTAGAGAGGTTTAACCCTTTCTGCGTAATTCAGAACGTAAGTTCTTCCAAAATTCAGGAAACCTAGAATTGATTGTAAATTATTCCGCGTTTTTGGGGGTTGGAGCAGCGCACATTTCTCTAGAAAGTTTGCTGCTAGGCTTTTGCCTTCACTTGACAATTCATATCCCAAGAATATGACATTAAGGTGGGCAATTCTTGATTCTTTAAAAATTTAATTCATACCCCTCAGAAGCGAACCAAAGTATTATGGTGTTCACTCTTCGCAAGTGCTTGTCCAAGTCCTCATCCGTAAGATAGATGTCATCGACATAAGATAATGCCTCATCATCATACGTTTGCTGAAAATAACCCTGGGCTATTCTTGAATCCTTGGGGGAGACGCCAAAATTGTCGCTCTGTCCCCAATATTGAGAAAGCGGTCAAATGCCTGCTTTCTGGTGCAATATTTTGACAGAAAAATCCATTTGAAATATCAAATGTCGTTTTATATTTTTTGCGCACGATGTTATTCATCAGTGCTGTACTGTGTGAGTTTTGTACTGCAAATGTTTTGCAACAAGAGTTTAAGTGTCTGTAATCCAATACGAGATGATATGAATTGTCTGGTTTGGATACAGGAGACAAAGGATTGTTCATAGATGAGGTGCATGTTTCAATCACCCCTTGGTATTCAAGTTGATTTAAAATCTCCCTGACCTGTTTTTTAGCTACTTGCTTAACTGGGTACTGCCTTTGTGCAGTTGGCTGGTTTTTTTAACAGGATTTTATGGTGAGGAGAAACCTCATCCCATCCTGTGTGATTTTTATAGAATTCTGAAGCTTGGGCTACTGCCCATTTTCCGGCATATGTATTTTTTTTATGAATTGGAATATGATTGGAGAAGGCTGGCATAATTATCTCTTCGCCATGTGGGCACTCCCTGACAAATTCAGGTGGCCAGTCTAGAAGGATGTCATAGCCCTTAGAGAGCTTCTCCCAAAAGAGTGCTCTTATTTTTCTAGTTATGTCCCCCTCCATCCGGAGTGTTACTTCATATAACTTATGGGGTATACTAACCCTGGTGTCTTCAGTTTCAACCTCAATGCATTCATTCAAGTCCACTGTCTCCAGATGGTCCTTCAGGATCTTGCGAACTATGGTTACTTCTGCTGCGCTGTCTAGCATTTTCTGAGCCCATTCCCCGTTCTTGAGTTGTGTCCTCAAGATCCTCGGCATGTCTGACTTTTATGCTTGCTACCTTCTTTTTGGAAAACTGAGCTTTTTTACTTTGGTGAACGGGTTCCTTGTCTTTGGACTTGACGCGTTCTTTCTTGTGTTCTGATCGTCCTCTTCTTTCCGATTTCTGCGAGGAAGTCTGAAAAAGATTGAGAGGGACGTTTATCATTATCTTGTTATCTATCAGGTTTTTTCAAATTATCCCTATTCCTAAGATTATATCTTTTTTCAGAGGGCTCCCTTCGGGGAGACTTGTCTCTGTTGGGGAGATCTTCCTCTGGGTTGAGAATATTTTTCTCTAAGAAGAGTTTGTTTATTACTCTCCCACTTCTTTTTTGGAGTAATGAGAATATTCTTAATAAATGTTTTTTCAGGATTTTCAGTTAGTTGGGGCGTCAATGGTTTTCCACCCAAACTATCTCTACCTAATTCTTCATATGATTTTTCAATAATTCTGGCAAGCTCATAAGGTTGGTCTGCTATATCTGTTTCTTTTAACTTCTGGTAGCAGGTTGGACTGTCAATTGTTAATTGAACTAATTGTCTATATGCTTTTATTAATTGTATTAGCTGAGCTAAAAAGTTCTCCGTCTGACATTTCTTCAATGTCAGGATGAAGTGTATAGCTGGCTAGAACCGGCCATATAGCTCCTGGTCTACCTAGTGGACCGAGCCTGGTGATGTGATTTTGATGTTTTAGGGTGCCTTTAAACCAGAGCTGATGCTCCTGGTAAGTTAGTGGAATTTCAATGTCCTCAAAAGGAACATTTTCCTCTGGAGGTTCCTCTGCTTTGTAGTAGTGGAACTCTTTTGTTACTGGATTTGCGTGTGGAAAAGTAATCCAAGAGTAGAATACCTCTGTCTGCCGATATTTGTGTGCCTCTATCACAAATATGACTTTACCACCTCTCCATGATACCCCATTTTCTATAAGTGTTATAGTTATGGTTTTTCTTTACATTTGCCGGGATGCCCCTAGCATCCGGGTCTGTTTCAGGGAAAGGTTGTGTTGTCTAACACTCCTTGAGCGTCTATTCTAGCTCTTTTCCTTTCGTCGTCACTCATTTTTATTTATTTTGAGTTAAAGGAGACAAAGATTAGGTGCCCAATATTTTTGGAACACTGTATCCTTCAACGTTGAATAAACCAAAAACTAAGACATAGGATTCTCGTCCTTCTAAGTTTTGGCGGATATTATGCCCGTTTACCCACTCCAGACGTCCATTGGAGTTTTTACGGGAAAGAGGGGTCTGTGTGAAAAGCCCAACTGAGTTACTCTAGTATCTAGCGTTAAATTATCGCCTTACCAACGTTGGGCGCCATGTAGTGTAGTTCCTATATTCCCAATAGGCTCTGCGCATTGGAATAATATATCCTGTAGTTGAGATGTAGGACTGAGGTCTACTAGGTCTCTACCGGCTATATTAGACTTAATTATGAGTGCCAGCTAGCTCAGAGGTCACTAGAAACGTTCTTGAATAAACAAGAAGGGATTAGTTTCTCACAACCGCATAAAACATGACAACTTTGTTTCCCAAGAATAAGAAATTAAATCTCTAGAGTCGCGGAAACAATAGATAACTATTTCACTCAGTCAATCGTGCATGCTTAGTTTGACCAGAGGTTCAAGAGAAATAGAGAGACAGACATTTTCAATAAAAAGGTATTTATTGAACAGTCTTCTTTCTCAAGCATTGAAAATGAACTGCTACAATAGCAAAGCTTACTATGAAGTACAATGCATATAATACGAACAGTATTATAAAGTAGTACTGTAAAAGCATGATATGGTTTCCAAGCCATAAAGTGAATAAAAAGTATAAAATGTATAAAATACATACAGTGATAAAAGGATGACTAAAATACTCAACTGGTGCTTCTAGAATACGCCTACCCCGGTGTACCTAACCTAAGTCTGGTAAGAGGGAGAGAGTATTAGAGTAGGAGTTTAAGTCTAGGAGTTCTCTGCCAGGAATCTGATTCCAATAATTCTCTAGGAGGTCTAATCAGCTCCGTACCTTTGTTCTAGAATGAAGGAGGTCTTGTATCTCGTTCTCAGGACTCGATTTCCCAGATACCCGCAAGGGTTGCCCGGAAACACTGGAGCTGGATTTCTCAGCAAGAGAAATGACAGAGTCTCGCAGTGCGTCTGCTGGAGGGTCGGCTTCCTTTGGCACTTGCTGCTGCAGGGCGCTGGGCAAGTAGATAGTCGATCTGCTCCAAACCATCGTGTGTTTGTTTAGGCAAATCAAGGCATATTTATACTTTGAAGGTGCCGAGTTTGACGCATTTTGGACTTAATAACGTCACTCAAAGGCTCATTTCTTGGAAAACGCCGGGAGTTCTAGGAGAACTTAATATTCAAGCAGGGGGAAGTCCTGGGCTGCTGAAGGCGGGTTTTTCCAAGAAAACGTTGTTAATTCTTGGAGCTTAATGGAAGTATCCATGCCGTATTTGGGCTGTATGGTTTGGGCCAAATATGGTAATGATTTCTATGCCTATATAAGGGAATGATAAAGTATACCTATATAAGGGCATGAATCGGGAAATTTATACTAGGGTCCGAGATTCATTTACAACAAAGTGAGTTCATTTTTGCTTTAAGCATTCTCTATTTACCACCAACTTGTTGTACCAAATACCTTTAAAAAAGCAATTATTTGCTTTTTTCAAAGTGCCATGTGGCAGACATACATGCCCTAAAGGGCATGTATGTGCGCCACATGTGCACACATGCACGATTCAGGGGTGTAACATGGTGTCAATATGAACCCTTTTACCCTTGAATATGCTTCCGCTATTACCGATTCGATATTGACTGAATCGGTAATAGTGAATGGCTTCCTATTTATTCCAGGCCCATAGGAATGAATGGGAAGGTATTCCTCATTACCGAATCGGTATTACCGATTCGGTAATAAGGAATATTACCGAATCGGTAAATTTTACCTATTTTTTACCTACATCATATTTACCGATTCTTAAATACCGAATCGGTAAAATTCAGTATTTAAGAATCGGAAAATTGAGATTACCTACATCGGACCCTAAAGGTCTAATAAGGTGATAGCGATGCCTAAGATTTTATTTCATACCAATCAAGTTACTTCCTGTGTAGACTTGGCTCACCAAATGCAGCAATAGCAGGCAGAAAAGGCTTACTTTAAGGTCCAGTACTGTCTAATCTATGTTTCTTCTAAACACTAGGGGATTCAACAAAGTTTATTCGGTGTTATAAATGGAAAAAACCATAAAAGTCATAGATAGGATGCTTTTTTTGCAGCATGCTGCTGGGGTTCTGGACAAGGAGATTGAACTGGCTATTAGACAATTATCTTGCTCACGTTCCCACCCTTCCCTAGGGGTTTCTTCTGTTGCTCCATATGCTGGTTCCCATACTCAGTCTCCTCAAGTAGGCTTGGTGGACATACCTCAAGATATGCCTAAAGACCAGGCTGGGGGTATCGTCCCCCTCACACCAGTTGTCACACGGGTCGGTGCCCAGTCTCCAATTTTTAGGTCAGCCCCTGACATGACCCCTGGCAAGGGGTGGGGCCCAGGAGGCGCTAAGAGGAAGCGCCCCTCAGTTGTGGGCCCTTGTAAACGCAAAAAGAACATTGGATCACAGTCATCTTCAGCAGTCCACCTAGAAGTGTTGTTGTTGTATGTACTTTATTCGATAAAAATGTTATCATATAAGTATGTACATCCTCCAATCATAAAAACAATCCATTTATAGATACAACCAATATACAGGACAATAAAATGCAATAAAAAGAATATGTACAATAAAAACCTAAAGTACCGCTACAGTACAATCGAGGAAAAGCAATCGGAGTGGACCCGCTATCTCCTAACTCATGTTTTTCTTTAACAACTTTGTACGGGTATGCCAAGCACTACCCAGGTACTTTGCTACCCCGCAGACAATGACCAAGGACGTAGTATCAGATGCTAAGATACGTTGAGCCATCCTGTGGTGCCTAAAACCCAGCTCTTTGCTGATTGGTTTCAGCCATGTTCTTCTCGCCACCCTATATGCTTTACATGCAAAAATAAAATGGGCCAGTGACTCCGTGGGAGCTGTACACCCTGGGCAGGGAACAGATGGAGAATTACACTTGTTCCAGCCTGCTGTGATTACATTAATCGGGAGGGTTCCAAACCTCAGCTTTAAATAGAGTGTCCTGTCTCTGGGATTTTGAATGTAGTCGAGAAATGGTTCGAGCTTCCTAACAGGTTTGTGCTCCAGAAACTGCTCGGTAAGGGGCCCCCATTTGGAACTATGTAACTCCTCCACCTGCACCCATTCCCAATATACTTTCTTAATTGTTTGTTTGTGTGGCGGGCGCTGGCTGGCCCACGTTTCGCTCAACCCTACATTTGAGACAAGCTGCCTAAGTTTGCTTATCCACTTGATCTTATTACAGGTGTTCAATTTAATGAGTTCGTCGAAGGCTGCTGCATAATTTGCCAGTTCAGGCATCCTTCTTAAACGTACCCAAAATAATAGAGGGCGAAGACGTACTATGTCTTTAATCAAGCGTTTACCCTTTTCCTGACAGAGGGGCTTTAAAGGGGTGGCGGCTGGAAGAGAAACCAGAACTCTAAGGAACTTATTCTCAGATCTAACCAGGTCAATGGTGTTCTCAAACCCCCATAATTCAGACCTGTATACTGCCGAAGACAATGCTTTCCCTTCGTACACCATAAGGGCCGGAGCTATTGGTTTACTAGTAGACGCTCACTGCTCTCTTAGAATTGCTCCTGACACTCGTGTGTGGTTGAGAAGCATTTTGGCCATGTGGGAGTTCCAATTCATCCTGTTATTAACCCGAACTCCCAAATAGTCAAACGACTCAACCACCTCTAGTGGAATACCATTAAGGGAGATTTTATTCCTAAATCTTTTTGAAGGTGACAGGGTCATTAGCTTGGTCTTGGTGGTGTTGATGGTTAGGCCCCTTTCCACACAAAACGAGCTAAACCTATCCAGCCTCTGTGGAATGCGCAGGTCTAAACCCGGCCTGCTGGGGGTCCAAGACGCACGAGTCCTCAACAAAAGTGCCAAGGGTTTGAGTTACATGCGACTCCAGGACTTTACTGCTATCAGTTCCCAGATTTAAGAGGAAGAAACACGGTGGCCTTAGGTTTTCATTTTTAGCTCCATCTTTTTGGAACTCCCTTCCCCTTCCTCTTAGGTTGCCTTCTCCATATTCCAGGTTCAGATCCCTTCTCAAAACCTTCCTCTTTACCGAGTCCTATAATTAGTTTCTGCTCTCACGCTCTCTTCACTGCTCCCTCAGCACAAGCGCCAAGAAACCTAATGGTGTTTGTCACGCTCAATACATTTTTTTAACATAACATAACATAACATAACAGCAGTTTTTTTTTCACAACCGACACCTATCCAGCAGTTTTTGAAGGCCTGCTGGGCTTTTAGAGATCAGGAGGGTGTTATTGGCAAAGAGCAGGGTAGGTGTTTTCTCCCCCGCCAGGACTGGGGCATCGGCTGGGTCCTCTCTCAAATGGTCTACCACGCCATTAACGAAGAGAGAGAACAAAGTCGGGGCCAACACACAGCCCTGGCGTACCCCCCTGTTCACTGCCACCCTCTCTGTCAACTGCCCCGGATTCCCCATCTGATTTTGGCACAGTTCCCCTCGTGAAGTTTCTTAATAAAATCAAGAAGAGAAATGGGGAGGCCCAGGTCTTGCAGCACCTGCCAAAGTTTATCCCGGGGCACCAAGTCGAGGGTGGTCTTTGGGTCTATAAAGGCCAGGTATAGACTGCCTTTCCCGATGGTCACGATTTTCCAGTAAACCATAAAAAATCTGAATACCTGGTCCATCGTGCCCACCTTCTGTCTGAAACCTGCCTGGAAGTGTGAGAGAATGTTCCCTTCTTTCATCCAAGACCCTATCCTGGAGACAATGACCCTGCCAACTACCTTCTGGATTACATCGATTAAGCTAATCGGCCTGTAGTTGGCAGGGTCCTCTCTAGCACCTTTTTTATATATGGTTACCACCTCAGCTCCTTTCCACGAATCGGGGATGGTGTGGCCCCTTGCAATAAGATTCATTAGGAGGGAAATAAATGTGGACCAAAGCACAGGATCATATAAGAGTAGATCTCCAGGAAGACCATCAGGCCGGCAGCCTTTCCCGGGGCTATACCCTGTAGTTCTGAAAATTCTGGACTCGTGCAACAAACTTTGTCGTAGCATGACGATTTTGGTGTCAAAAGACCGATAATGGCTAGTACACTATGCACAAGCATTCTAGTCATAATCGAGTAACAATTTCACCATGAAATCGCCATTTTCGTTTTTGAACCCTTGGGTTCCATTTTACGCTTGGCAGCCATTTTGTGACTTGCCCTTCACATAGGCCTGTAACCACAGCTGAATTCGATATCAAAGGACACGTACACCTTAATTGACTTCTCTGTGACCTGGGCAAGCTGGAACCATTGCCCCGAGCCAAACCTGTTTGGTCAGTTTCTCTCCCAGTGGCTGAACAAGATTGCATCAAAGCACAACAGGCCATAAACTGTTTCCATCGCACACACCCTGCATAAATCTTGCTCACCCCTCTCCCTGCTCTTTTCTCTCCTTTTGCTTTATGATGAGGAGGAACCCGGTTTTATTGAGGGTATACCGATATCTGATGGAAATGTTGGGCCTTGCCGGGTAATTGATCACGAACTGGACACACTAAATGTATACTTGTCATCATGACTCTGCTTTTTCTTTTGTAATGAAAATATGTGAATAGCTCACTGTAAATCCTAGAATGTTTGCACTGTAAATCTAAGAATGCTTGCCTGAAGCTTAAAAATCTGTATAAAAGAAGAAGCCAGGCTTTATACATTTGAGCAGTCTCCTGGGAACCTACATGCTGTTGTACTTCTAGGACGCTTGTTACTTGGTTGCAGCCAATAAATTTGATCCTTGACTTCACCTAGAAGACTCATGTTTCTGTGGTCTGAATCAGGAAAGTACTCGAGGTCTTTGGGTGTTGCCCCTGACACCGCTGGGTTACCGGATCAGTACCGGTTCTGAAAAACCCAGTACCTCAGTTGGCGCACAACGTGGGGCGGTATCAGCGGTACCGGTCCAAGCCAGAGGTTCGTGAGGAGCTTCGTGTGAAAATTCCGGAGGACGGCCAGCCACTTCAGCGACCCCTGTATGTCGACGTGGTTCCGAAGGTCTTTGCTGCGAGGTTCCCCGCTTCCCGACGGCTACGAAGGACTGCTGCCCTGACTATCGCCCTGATTTGGATCCTTGATGTTTGGTAGAGCGGAACGATAGACGAGTCTTCTGGTGACGTCATCGATATTTCAGTTAAGTATAAGTGGAGCGTCTCCCAGTCCTTAGTTTGTTTGGTGTCCCCTTTGGGACCGCTTGGATTTGGAACTTGCAAGCGCCAAAGCCGAAGGACTCGTGTATTCACAAGAAATATCGTAATCGATAATCCTTTGAAGTTTGAAGCTAGACTAGAGAGCGAAGATGCCTGGTCTTAGCAGACTTGGAAATTTGTTTTGTCTTGGTTGTAATAATAGGGACTCCCGACTGGAGGACTCGTGTCCGGTTCCTCCGATTGGAACTCCAACTTATGAATTGTATGTGAAACATGGAGTAGGCCCCATCACATACAATGAAGTGTGGATCAAATACACCCACAAGGATGGTGTTTTAAAATGGCCTCAATATGGTAGCTTTGATACGGAAATCCTAGACAATCTCGAAGTTAAACTTTTTAAGAAGAAAACCCGGCCGGCAATGTTTGACTCTTTCCGCTTATGGCGTAAGGAGTCAAGTCAAGTCAAGTCAGAGAATTTATATAGCGCACTACATACCCAGAGGGTCTCAAGGCGCTAAGGAGGGGGGGGAGGATTACTTGTCAAATATCCACGTTTTAAGTTGCTTTCTGAAAGCTAGGTGGTTCTGGGTAAGGCGAAGGTGAGTGGGGAGTGAGTTCCATGTTTTAGCAGCCAGGTAGGAGAAGGATCTGCCTCCCATGGTGGTCTTGTTGATGCGAGGTATAGTGGCGAGGGCTTGGCTGGAGGAGCGTAGTTGGCGGGAGGGGGTGTAGAAGGTCAGTCTTGAATTGAGGCATTCTGGTCCGATGTCGTAGAGTGATTTGTGTGCGTGGGTTAGCAGTCGGAAAGTGATTCTCTTAATGACGGGTAGCCAGTGGAGGTCTTTCAGGTGACCAGAGATGTGTTCGTTGCGTGGGATGTCTAATATGATTCTGGCTGAGGCGTTTTGGATTCGTTGGAGTTTCTTTTGAAGTTTAGCGGTAGTGCCTGCGTAGAGGGTGTTTCCGTAGTCCAGTCGGATCGTGACCAGAGCATGGGTGACTGTTTTCCTGGTTTCAGTGGGGATCCAGCGAAATGTTTTTTTGAGCATGCGAAGAATGTTGAAGCAGGATGAGGATACGGCGCTGACTTGTCTGTTCATTTAAAGTGAAGAATCCAGGATAACCCCTAGGTTCCGTGCGTGATCTGTCGGGATGGGTGCTTTTCCAAGGGCTTCCGGCCACCAGGAGTCGTCCCATGCAGAGGGGGATGTACCTAGGATGAGGACTTCTGTTTTATCGGAGTTCAGTTTCAGACGGCTGTGTTTCATCCATTCAGCAACTTCTTTCATTCCTTCGTGTAGGTTAGTTTTGGCGGTGTTGGGGTCCTTGGTGAGAGAAAGGATCAGTTGAGTGTCATCCGCGTAAGAGATGATGTTGAGGTTGTGTTGGCGGGCGATGGTCGCGAGGGGGCTCATGTATACGTTGAAGAGGGTGGGGCTGAGAGAGGATCCTTGTGGTACGCCACAGATGACTTCGGTGGCCTCGGACTTGAATGGTGGAAGGCGGACTCTCTGGGTTCTTCCGGTGAGGAACGAGGTGATCCATTCAAGTGCTTTTCCATGTATTCCGATGTTGCTGAGGCGTTGTAAAAGGGTGCTGTGGCAGACTGTGTCGAATGCTGCAGAGAGGTCGAGGAGGATGAGGGCGACTGTGTCTCCATTGTCCAGTAGAGTTCGAATGTCGTCTGTTGCTGCGATGAGGGCGGTTTCAGTGCTGTGTTTTGCTCGGAAGCCAGATTGTGAGGAGTCGAGGGATTTGTTGGCTTCGAGAAAAGCGGCGAGCTGGTTGTTGACCGCTTTCTCGATGACAAAAAGAAATTAAATTAGAGAAGACAAATAAGAGAGAAAGGGGTATCTCGATAATGCAAGCTGCTAGGCAGTATAAAGACAATGAAGAAGAACAGATGAGTGAGCAGTTGCACAGGCAACGTAAAATGGTAATAGATAAATGTTATCCAGTTTTGCCGCCTCTTCAGCAAGAAGCAGCAAAAGAGCTTGAAAAAGATCCCCTAATGTCGCATTTGTTAAGTTCACCACCCCCATATGCGCAAAATGCTACAGCACCTCCACAACCTTTAGTTGTGCAACCCATGGTTATTGTGCCTCCTGTTCCTCCACTATTACAAAGAACAACGGTCCTTAGAATTAAGAACATGAACAATTCAATGAAATATAGACTGCAGTCAGTACTATATCAAAATATTTCAGTACCCAGCCGGGCCTGAAAAGTTTTATTCGAAAATAGGCATAGATAAGCAAGACCGCCAGAGGGGTCCAATTCATTAACTGATAGGGTACAAGCCTGTACCTATCCAGAGGACACACGAACAAGGTTCGGGAGTGAGAAAAATAGGAAAGGAAAAAAGGTTTAAAGAATATCAGGCAAAGAGAACGTGGGAGCCAACTGTCCCTTGCATTATTACCACAATTTTAAAGCAAGTTCGGACAGAAAATTACTGTAACAAAATTTAACACAATGGAAAAGATTACAGAATTGCTAAAAGTGTCGACGACGTTTCGATCCCTGGCTCCTAGTGAACATGGATCATCATCAGGACTTTGTATTAATTTGCCTGTTTGTACTTTTGAAGAGCCTGTCAGAGCTGTGATGCTCCAGTAGGTCTAGATAGGGGTGGATTGACGCCGGTGGATTGAGGGATGGTTCCTCAAAATCCTAGTAAGTGGAGAGCTGATTATTATCAGTCACTTGAGGTAAAATCTTTTTCAATTGGGGGTATGGACTAAAATTAATCCATTCGCGTTATTTTGCAGTCGCTGCTGCCTTGCTCACGAATCAGGCAGAGATCAGTCGGCGTGCTCAATGGCACTGTTTCGACTCCGCGAGAATCCGGATCCCACGTTCTCTTTGCCTGATATTCTTTAAACCTTTTTTCCTTTCCTATTTTTCTCACTCCCGAACCTTGTTCGTGTGTCCTCTGGATAGGTACAGGCTTGTACCCTATCAGTTAATGAATTGGACCCCTCTGGCGGTCTTGCTTATCTATGCCTATTTTCGAATAAAACTTTTCAGGCCCGGCTGGGCACTGAAATATTTTGATATAGTACTGACTGCAGTCTATATTTCATTCAATTGTTCATGTTCTTAATCCTAAGGACCGTTGTTCTTTGTAATAGTCAATTGCCCATGGTCCCTAGGTACCTCTTGGGTTCCCTTGTTACGATTAAAAAGTCCTGTTCCTCCACAGCACCCACCAGCTGCTCTTCAGCTGGCTCCTGTTCCTCCGGTGCAGCCTCCCCAAGGGCCAACGGCTTTTACACCTGCTCTTCCTATACTTCCTCCAACTCTAACTATTGTATCAACTACCACTCCTGGTACTCCTACTGACAGTGCCTCTGCATCTGCCTCGTCTCACCCTGCCTTCCCACTTGTCTTTTCCTCGACCTCTCCGTCTGTCCGCCAGAGAGTGGCAAGCACTGTTTCTAGTCTTCTATATCCTTTGTTTGGAGTGACAAGCCCGACTCATGCCCCTGAACACAAGCAGTTGCGTAGCCAACAGCCTGATTCTAGGTAGAAAGAAATATTGGATCGTTTGGCACATAGATGGGTGACTAACCCGACAATATATGATCTAGAATCTGTTATGGATGTTTTCCATCAGTGGGAAGCATCAAAGCAGAGGTACGTTTTCGAGAAAATGTGTGTTTTCCTATGCGAGGATTTAGAGGAGAATGATTTGGACTCTAGCCCGCCCGAGTTGAACCATGTGCGGTTCAAATTTTCAAAAGGTACAATTGTGGGTTCAGATGTTAGGAAAGCCGTTGTGACGTTGTTATCACTTAGGACTGAAGGTGTTTCCAAGTCATTGTTTGATTATGATTCCTCTGTCAAGAAAAAGGGAAGACAGTATCCCATGAGAGAAGTTCCCCCAGTTTGGAGGGAAGGTGATGCGAACGCGAATCCAGCCATTCCACCACATTTCCAACGTGTATGGGTACATGTCCCTTGGAAAAGATCTGAGGTTTTGGCTTTAAAGCAGACATTGCCTGATCCCAGTAAAAATCCTGCAGGATATTATAAGGAGTTATCCCAGACTGCAAGCTCCTGTATCATGAATTTAGCCGATGTAGACATGTTGTTTGGAAATGTTGTTCCACAGCCTTTATGGGAAAAGATTCGTCATACGGATCACGATCAAGAGCTAGGCGACACATGGGGAAATATTACCGCTGCTGATGATAGACAAGTTGGTGGTGCTAAACCAGAGCCTTTAGTAGCAGAGCTCCCTGGTAAAATTATTACGTATATGAAGACTTTGATGCTCGAATTGCGAGTAAATTGGGATAAGTTGTCTGCATGTAAGGAGAAGAAAGATGAAACGGTGTCGGATTTCTTCACCAGGTTTGAAAACGTTTGTCGACCACAGTGGTCAAGATATGAGCACAGAAGGTGGTCAGCGACTGTTCGTCGATAAATTCGTGCACAATCGGCTTCCAGAGTTGTGTAAGAAGTTGAAGGATTCAGAGAGTTCATGGGC
The DNA here is from genome assembly GCF_964263255.1 of Lissotriton vulgaris. Taxonomy (NCBI): domain Eukaryota; kingdom Metazoa; phylum Chordata; class Amphibia; order Caudata; family Salamandridae; genus Lissotriton; species Lissotriton vulgaris. The sequence continues at coordinate 61,124,695 of NC_141685.1, read as the reverse complement.
AGTTTCCTCTTCAGCACAGATATTGGCTACTGTGCAATATTATGAAAATAGAGACAAAGATGAGAAAGATAGAGTAGAAAAGAAAACGAAAGAGTTGAAAACGAAGGTCCTGTTACATCAAGCATACCCGCCACGTGGTGGTGGTGGCCAGAATCATGGCGGTCAGAATAACTATCAGAATAATTATCAGCAACTCAACAGTTTCAAAAGCCAAGAGTAGAGTATACTCAGCCACGTGTTCCTGTGGGTCCCAATCAGTGTTCGTATTGCAAGGAAGAGGGTCATTTTAAGTATAGCTGTCCTATCCTGTTACAGCTCGCAAATGGTGTGTCAAACACAAGAGGTAGAGGTTTTCAGCAAACACCTAGAGGTAGAGGACGTGGAAACGTCCATCAGAATGCATGCTCCTTTCCGCCTCAGGATTCTATGAATACGTTTGATCAGCAGAATAACGCATCTGCTAGGACAGCTCAGTACTATGCTGATGATTACTATGCAGAAGATGAATACATGGAAGGTAATGATTGCTAGGACAGCCATAGACAAAGAGAGGGAGTTGTTTAAGTTCCAGTAGATCAGAGTGGACCATACGTTGAGGTGATTACATCAGGTGTGTCAGAACCTTTTCTGTTGGAGACTGGTGCTACAAAGAGTTCCATGATGCACTCAAAACTCCCTAGCGCACCTTTGTCTGGCGAAATGAATGTTTCTGTAGGTTTTACTGGCGCCCCGGTTAGAAACCCGATTTCATGTCCTATGTCCCTGTCTGTTGGTCCTTGTGAATTCGAAGCACCCCTTATTTTAACAACAGGTTGTGGTGAAAACTTGTTGGGATTGGACCTGTTAAAAAGATTGTCAAGTCAAGTCAAGTCAAGTCATAAAATTTGTATAGCGCACTACATACCCAGGGGGTTTCAAGGCGCTTAGGAAGGGGAGGAGGATTATTTGTCAAATATCCACGTTTTAAGCTGCTTTCTGAACGCTAGGTGGTTCTGGGTGAGGCGAAGGTAAGCGGGGAGTGAGTTCCATGTTTTAGCAGCCAGGTATGAAAAGGATCTGCCTCCCATGGTGGTCTTGTTGATGCGAGGTACAGTGGCGAGGGCTTGGCTGGAAGAACGTAGTTGACGGGAGGGGGTGTAGAAGGACAGTCCAGAGTTGAGGCAATCTGGTCCGATGTCGTAGAGTGATTTGTGTGCGTGGGTAAGCAGTCGGAAAGTGATCCTCTTATTGACGGGAAGCCAGTGGAGGTCTTTAAGGTGACCAGAGATGTGTTCGTTGCATGGGATGTCTAATATGATCCTGGCTGAGGCGTTTTGGATTCGTTGGAGTTTCTTCTGGAGTTTAGCGGTGGTACCTGCGTAGAGGGTGTTTCCGTAGTCCAGTCGGCTCGTGACCAGAGCGTGGGTGACTGTTTTCCTTGTTTCGGAGGGGATCCAGCGGAATGTTTTTCTGAGCATGCAAAGAATGTTGAAGCAGGAAGAGGATACGGCGCTGACTTGTCTGTTCATTGAGAGTGAAGAATCCAGGATGACGCCAAGGTTCCGTGCGTGGTCTGTCGGGATGGGTGCTTTTCCGAGGGCTTCCGGCCACCAGGAGTCGTCCCAAGCAGAGGGGGATGTACCTAAGATGAGGACTTCGGTTTTGTCTGAGTTCAGTTTCAGACGGCTTTGTTTCATCCATTCGGCGACTTTTTTCATTCCTTCGTGTAGGTTAGTTTTGGCGGTGCCGGGGTCATTGGTGAGAGAAAGGATCAGTTGAGTGTCATCCGCGTAAGAGATGATGTTGAGGTTGTGTTGGCGGGCAATGGCCGCGAGGGGGCTCATGTATACGTTGAAGAGGGTGGGACTGAGTGAGGATCCTTGAGGTACGCCGCAGATGACTTCAGAGGCCTCGGACTTGAATGGGGGAAGGCGGACTCTCTGGGTTCTTCCGGTGAGGAACGAGGTGATCCATTCGAGTGCTTTTCCTTGGATTCCGATGTTATTGAGGCGTTGTAGAAGGGTGCTGTGGCAGACTGTGTCGAATGCTGCAGAGAGGTCGAGGAGGATGAGGGCGACTGTGTCTCCATTGTCCAGTAGAGTTCGAATGTCGTCTGTTGCTGCGATGAGGGCGGTCTCAGTGCTGTGTTTGGCTCGGAAGCCAGATTGTGAGGGGTCGAGGGATTTGTTGGCTTCGAGGAAGGCGGCGAGCTGGTTGTTGACGGCTTTCTCGATGACTTTGGCCGGGAATGGAAGAAGCGAGATGGGGCGGTAATTTTTGAGTTCGGTGGGGTCCGCTGTTGGTTTTTTCAGAAGGGCGGTGAGTTCAGCGTGTTTCCAGTCTTCTGGGAAGGTAGCGGAGTTGAAGGAGCAGTTGATGACGTCTCGGAGGTGAGGTGCTATGACGGAGTCTGCTTTGTTGAAGATGTGGTGAGGGCATGGGTCTGTGGGGGATCCAGAGTGGATGGAATTCATCAGGCGGATGGTGTCCTCAGTGGAGATTGGGTTCCAGGCGTCAAGGGTGTTTACGGGGGGAAGATGGTCAGCAGATGGTAGGGTGGGTTGGTTTCCGGGTTGGTTGTCAAAGCTGTTGTGGATGTCTGCAATCTTGTTGTGGAAAAAAGAGGCTAGGGAGTCGCAGAGGGTTTGAGAGGGGGTGATGTCGTTGGAGTTGGCCGAGGGGTTGGAAAATTCCTTGACGATGTTGAAAAGTTCCTTGCTGTTGTGGGCGTTGTTGTCAAGTCGATCCTTGAATGCTGTTTTCTTGGCTTTTCGGATCAGTTGGTGGTGAGTGCGGGTGGCGCTTTTGAAGGCGTCTTTGGTGCTGGTGGTTGGGTCTTTTTTCCAGGCTTTTTCAAGGGAGCGGCAGAGTTTCTTGGATTTCTTAAGATCATCGTTGAACCATGAGGCCTTCTTGCTGCTAGGTTTGCTTTGACGTTTTTTCAGTGGTGCTAAGGTGTCGGCGGTGTTGGATAACCATAGGGTGAGGTTGGCGGCGGCTTCGTTGGCGTTAGAGGAGAGGGCTGGGGAGTTTCGAAGGAGCGATGCGGAGATTTGGTCCGTGGTGATTTTGTTCCAGTTTCTTTGCAGGGTAGGTTGGGAGTGGTTGATGGGTTTCGGCTTGTTGTAGGTGAAGTGGACGCAGCTGTGGTCGGTCCATAGGAGATCCGTAGTGTGGCTGAAGGAGACATGATTGCTGGAAGTGAAGATGGGGTCGAGTGTGTGACCTGCGATGTGGGTGGGGGAAGTGACTAGTTGTTTAAGTCCGAGGTTGGCGAGGTTGCCCACGAGGGTGGCGGTGTTGTGGTCGGTTATCTTTTCAAGGTGAAAGTTGAGGTCTCCCAGAAGAATATAGTCTTTGGAGGGGAGCGTGTGTGGAGAGATGAAGTCCGTGATGTCTTCACTGAATTTTGCGCGGGGTCCTGGTGGTCTGTAGAGGAGAGTGCCTCTGAGTGTGGTTTTGGGGTCGATGTGGATCTGGAAGTGAAGGTGTTCGGAGTTGGCGAGGTTGGTGTCAGAGCTGGTTGAGATGCGGATAGATTTCTTATGGACGATAGCGATTCCTCCTCCTGTGTGGCTGGTACGGTCTTTGCGAGTGATCTTATAGTCTTCAGGGATGGCAATGGTGATGTCTGGAGCGGAGGAAGCATTCATCCATGTTTCCGTAAGGAAGGCGACGTCTGGAGAGAAGGTGTCTAGTAGGTTCCATAGGTCAATGGCGTGCCTGTGCACCGATCGGGTGTTGAGAAGGATGCATTGTAGGTGGTTGGGGTCAGGAGTCAGTGGTGTAGTCGTGGCGGAGATGTTGTCGGTGCCGCTGAATTTGCAGGAGTAGCAGGAGAAAGGTCCATGGGTGTGTCCAGGAGCGGCTTGGACGCAGATGGGGGCTCGACCGGGGTTAAGGGCTAGGAGGGTGGCGGCATCGTAGGTAATGCGGGAGGGCTGGGCAGCGCGAGGGGCAGGGGGTATGGCGCTGGGAGCGGTCCAGGTGCGGACGGGCGTAGACGGGCTTACCTTTGGCGCACCTTCGGCGCGGATTGGGCGCGGTCGCTGCGCGTAAACGCTGCGCGCGGGAACTACTGTCATATATGGATAGTGGAGGGGGAGGGGCGAGGGCGGCTCAGCTGGGAGGCGGGGCGGGCTCCAGGGATCACAACAACAACAAAATGGAGGCGGAGGGGGGAGCACAGCGTCGCGCTAGTCAGAGCGCGCAAATGTAGTGAAAGCGGCACTATTAATTATTTAAATAGCAAAGAGAACAACTCGGCAGGCAGGCACACAGCAGGCTAATGCAATTGGGCAGAAAACAATGGCAAAAGCGGTACAACGCTACCGAGTACGGTGAAAGCGGCACGATTAATTAATTAATTAACAGATACAACAACTCGGCAGGCAGGCACACAGCAGGCAAATGCAAATAGGTAGAAATCAGGGCAAAAGCAGCACAACGATACCGAGTGTCACGAGGGGACACTGGGGAGCGACCACTCAGTCTGAGGGACAGTTGTACTCCTTCGGGAGTACAACTTACACTAGGTAAGAAAGTGGTTTCTCCAATGTATTTGTCAAGGGATAGAATTCCGACAGAATTACTGTCTCTACCTGATATTCTTTGGGCTACTGGTCCGAACGATGTAGGTCTCTTGGAAATACCACCATATGTTGTGACATTGAAAGCCAATGTTAGAATGCCGCGCATTCCCCAATACAAGATCTCCAGTGAAGGTGAAAAAGCGTTGTTAGCGATCATTTATGATTTGATTGAAAAAGATGTGATTGAAGAGACAAGAGGCAATGTTTGCAATAGTCCTGTTCTGCCTGTTTTGAAACAAACTGACCCGTCCCAGCCACCTGTGTACATATTTGTGATTGACCTTAGAGAGGTGAATAAAATAGTGTAGTGTAGTTCCTAGTTTCCCACTAGGCCCTGCGCATTGGAATAACATAAACAGTAGTATTGACGTGGAACTGCGGATATTCCAGGCCTCCACTGACTATGCTAAACTTAATTGGGTGTGTTACCAACTAGCTCAGAGGTCACTGGAAACTTTCTTCTCTGCATAGGAAGTGATCAGCTTCCTTGGCACAGACAAGAAGGGATTCAGTTTTCCAACAACCGTGCAACATGACAACTTTGCTCCTCAGATCAAGAGTCAATCTCTAGGGTCGTGTGAAACAATAGACATGTATTTCACTCAGTCAGACTAGTGCAGTTTACTTTCACGAGATGTAGAGAATAGAGAGACAGGCGTTTGTCAATAAAGGGTTAACATTTATTGAACAGTCTTTCTTCTCGTACAAGAGAAATGTATTGCCACAATTGCAAGACTTGTTATTATAAAAAGTACGTACAGTAAGATAAGTATTGCGAAATAGAACTGTAAAAGCATTGATATGGTTTCTTAGCCATACAATGGTTTAAAAGTAATAAAACATATATAAAGTCATATATAAATTAGGCTAACATACTCAACTGGTGCTTCTAACTAAGCCTACCCCAGTGTGCCTGACCTAAGCCTAACACGTGGAAGGGGAGTAAGTAAGTAGCTTTAAGTTAAGTTGGTTTTGCCAAGGTTTGTTTCAAGAATTCTCGTCTAAGGGTTTAGTCAACACCATACCTCTGAATAGAATGATGGAGGATTGGTATCTCCTTCAGGGGTCACTCTCGATATCCCAGTCACCCGCGAGGGTAGACCGGAAACGCCGGAGCTGGATTTCTCTGCACGAGAAAGGCAGCGGGTCTCTTCAGCGCGTCGAGGAAGGAGGGGGGACAGCATCCGCGGGCAGCTGGAATCTGCTGGATGTCTTCGCAGAGGGACGGCTGTTCAGCTCCTAAGAGTACTGCACCATCGTTCGCGCTTTAGCAGCGATAATGGTATCAGTAGCTTCACCACCACAGGGACAGCAGGCTGCAGCGACAGAGTGCTAGATTCACCAACACGGAGTCTTGCAGGCAAATAGCATCAGCAACAGCAGCTCATTGCTTAAGGCAACGTTGGTAATATTTATACCTGACAGGTGCCGGGTTTGACGCACGTTTGCTGGACATAAGACGTCAATTAAAGATGTCACTAGGAAGTGATAGTTATCAGTTGCTCATTAGAGTTCCATTACTAATCAAAACACAGCAAGCGGGGATTTCCAGGTTTGCTGAGTTTTTATCTTGTTGAAGAACTCGGAGTGTTAATCTAGGAATATCAGATAGTGACTTCTGCTCTGTCATTGCACTAATTGGTCGCAAAGGAAGTGGCAGAGAACTATGCTGGAATGTGGCTCTGTTCGTGTGAGGCCAGAGATGACTTTTCTGAAAATCGCACTTGAACGGTTATGCCAATATAGGGAATAAATGGATTTATAGCCGAATAGGGGCATAAGGTCACAGTATCGATCAGGAACCTAGATAAACACGCAACACCCACTCCACGTATTCATGTCCATCAAATTACTAAAACTAAAGCAATTAGATGCATGTGTAACATTGCCCACCCCAAAATACATAAATGCATTCGAAATAGGCGTATTTGAAATACATGAAATTTAGGTACTGTACGTTTTTTAAAGCATAGAAATCATTCAAAAAATTATTGCATATGAAATTATTGAACGATTATGCAAAAGAATTACACATGAAGTATCTCTGACAGAAGAAGGGCGAGATAAATCATCACATATAAATGCATTGTAATAACATGTGCTAGAGGCTGGTGTAATATTGTTATGTCTCTAGATGTGTTTAGAAATAGAAGTGTGAAGCTTCTGTTCTCTAAGAATAGTTTTTACGCTAAGCAAAGAATTGTTCGTGCCAAAAAAAAAAAGTCAATATTAGAAAAATTGTCCAAATCAAAAAAAAATGTAATGCTTGAACGGGGAAACATAGAGTTCCAAAGCTTTTTGCAGTTTTTGTTGATCAAAACTGAAGGCCGAATTCAGAGTTCATGGGAACGCTGTGTGTCGGAAAAGCTTCTAAAAGTTATTGTTTCTGTACGGGTGAGAACATCGTATCAGACAGGCTCTCAAAGAATTGGTCTACAAATTCAGGTGATAGTTCAACCAAATTAGATAGCGCTGTAACTTGGCAGGTGTGAGAATGATTGCTGTCATCATAGTCGGGACCAGCAATGCTCACAGAACGTTGTACCTGGATGATGTTGCTTTTGTCACTCACTCCACTGTTACCACTTGGTTGTAGCACAGGAGTCTCCACGAATGCCGTCATCAGGATTGGTAGCCGCTGGGGACAACACAATGCGTGAGCCGTTATTGGACTGAGCAAAGTATCGACGTCCATTGGTACTGCTGATGGAAGTGAAAGACAGATGTCCAACACACATTCATCGCCGCAAAGCATACACCGTAGCACAGGTAAAATGCAATTTTGCCATATCGGTCTGAATGAAAGGAACCAGGTCATGTTTAGATCTCTCAGCCTGGCCAATCCAAGGACGTTAGTTATCCTGTCCCGGTAGCGCATTGCTAGGATTGTCTCTTCCATTCCCATGGGAGCTATGTCTGAGTTTTGGCTTGCCATAACGAAGCAGGAGGGTCAAAAAAAGAATCCCTGCGACGAGTCCCAAAAATAATGGTATGCCGCCAAAAACAGAGTGTACAAAATTAGGAACGATTCCCAAAATTGCCTGGAAGGGTGTTAGCAGTCCCGTAAAGACTGTCTTAAATATGCCTGGGATGCTTGTTGCACTAGACATGTTAAGGAGTTGGTTCAACATTTCTACGAAATGCACGGGGCAATTTGTTGATAAAAGGTCATGAACTTCAGTAGCTGTCCTTGCAACTAGAAGATCATACGTCTCTTTAGATGACGTTATAGGCACTGTTGTCTGTAAAAGTACAGATTTCATTTTGCTTAATGTATCAATTCGTATAGAATAGAGATTCAGACGAGGCCAGATGGGAGTCACTGTGTCTGCAGGCCCACTCGGAAACAATGCTTGCATATAGCATTTGACCATGGATGTTACTTCTACTAGATAACTTTTCCCTGGCACGAGGCCACAATATCTGTGATCCGTTCTAAGAATGTAACTCCCGTTCGAAAGTTGCATAAAGAAGGGCTCTATCTGAGTCGCAGGTGTGACTAGCTGGTGGCATGAAAGGTTGTTTGAATTTCCATCACATGCTCCGTGTAAATTAATACCCTGACACAAAAGTATACCGCTTAGTGAATGTTTACAGTTCTCACCACTAAGAAATACATTTTTGTCACTGTCACTATAGCAAGGATGAGTGTATGGTAATTTCCATTCAGATTTTATATATCCTTTACCCAATTGTTCATATTGGCCAGCAGGTATGTACTCAAGGCACTTTTTAAATCGGAAAGTTGTTATCGGAATTGTGATAATTCCGTGTATTATCCATTCAATGACAGGACTCTCTGACATTGTCAATGGTAATCTCTCGAGTTTTTCGATGCTCAGGATTGTATAGTCTGCTCCTTTCTGTGCCAAACTGATCTGTTTATCAGTAAGGTTAAAACTGGAAAATAATGACGTCGTGTTGATTAAACGCCAAGGCACATAGCCTGAACGAAGATTTTGCAGCGTAAATGTAAATGTAAATGTATAGGCATTTATATAGCGCACTACTTACCCGTAGGGTCCCAAGGCGCTTCGACCGCTGCGAAACCCTTCCTGGCTTCCCTGAGAGATGGTCCCTTAATGGGTATCTCCAGGGTGAGACCAGGCATCCCCGGCGGTCTGGTGGGGCCGTTAGTGAAGATGAGGCAAGCTAATGCCCAGAGTTGCCGAGTGTGATTGCTGATCAGAGTGGGCACCGAGGCGAGAGAATTATCGAGTCCGCTGACCCTGGTCCAGAAACCTGCCGCGCCGGGAATCGAACCCTGGTCCCGGGCCGTCCTCTGCTCTCGGGTCTGCCGCCTCTAACCAGTGAGCCACACTACTTCATCCAGCCTAATTCTATAATAGAACGTAATTGCGACTGGCCATGTTGTAACATTAGCAAGTCTCTGTCTATCACATCAAAGGCAGAGGATACAATATTGTCCAACGAATATATTCTGGAAGACAGAGTCATTAACCCATTGTCTACCACAGAAAGTGATTTCTCCAACTTAATACGATCAATTTCTCGTATTTTTTCAGCAGTTTCAATTTGCTTTACTTTCCAAGCCTCGTTGTAAGCAGCATAGATACTGGTCGCTATGAAACGCTTTTGACGCTGTTTGCGTGGTCCAAGAATGAAATCGCGCAAATCAGCACCATCTTTTAGTAAAGACAAGTGTTGCTTAATTTCAGCCAGTGTGGATGTTTTTAGCCATTCAAGGCAGAGTTTCCCTACACTGTATGTTGTTATAATCCCTGGATGTTGTCTCTGGGAATATCTCAAATCTAATCTGGTCATTTTTAACCCCTGTGTTTTATTCAGGAATCTATCTTGACAGCTATTTGTGTCTGTAGGCCAGATTAACCACTTTTTCCAATCAGGATGTGTTCTGTTGAAATGTAAAATTTGTGACACGTCTAACTCAATATCTGTGGTTGTATTCTCAGGTATTGGCTTCGGTATAGACGGTGTTTTAAGGTCTTTGATCTTAGCTAGGCCAAGACAAGATGTTTGGTGTATTGTGTCATTTAAAAATAACATTTGTTCTGGTATCATGCAGGTTCTAAATAGTGCTTCAATGCCTTGCACCTGCCAATCTTTTGTACCCCAAATTGTTTTCGTTTCAATATTATTTTTCCAATAATCAAAACCAAATGTCATCATTTTGTCATAAAATGCTTCTGAATATATCAATTTAGAATTTGTCAGCATTGTTTTCATTCCTGTTTTATCTAACAGTTTGTAATAAAACGTTTCTGCATCACTGGTGTTAAACCCTGAGAAGTGTTTGAATTTCTCAAAAAATGCTTTAGAACTGCTTTTAGGTGGTGTAGAACAATGTTCCCATTGATTATACATAAAAACATTTCTAGGCTGTGCAGATTTATGCAAGTAATGATCCCCATAGTGGGTGTAACAGAATAACTGCTCATAACTAGATGAACCTTGTAAATAATCATGATCTGTGAATCTAGCTGACATTACTAAATCAGACATCATGTCATTAATACTGTTAAAGTCCCAATCATCAGAGAATGTACTAGGTGTTACAAAGTCACTTAAGGAAACCTTTAGTTGATGAGGATACTTCAGGATTTCGACCGGACCATGGATCTCATAGTCTGTTTTCTCCCATACTACCCCACCAGGTATTGGAATTGCTGTGACATTTACTGTTGACAGTTCTCTTTTTTTCACGTGGGATGATCTGTGTGGTTTCAGGACTAGGTTGATGTTCTGACTTGCTGTGTCCATTGTAATATATTTTCCTTCAATGAATTTTCCCAAACACAGTACCATGATGAGCCAAAGCAGGAGGAAAAATACACCTAGACCGAACCAGAACTCTATCCAAGGGGAAATTAGGTAGATTTCCTTCAGTTGATGAAAGAGTTCCGTTGCTTTTTCTTTAAAAGTTTTTTTTGTTTCTGGCATCACTTCGGGGTCATTTAAATCTTCAGAGAAGTTGTCGAAGTTGATGAAATAACCAGAGGCAGTTCTGTCAATTGATGGGATTGTTCTTTCAATCTGTCTCTCGGTAGCACTTTCTGATGCCACATCATTGTAGACTGGTGTTGTTTCTTGACAAACTGTTTCAATCTGTGTCTCAAGAGGCACGAGTTCCATGGCATTATTGTATAGTCCTTCATTGTGCACTGCAGGCTGATCGAATGTGATTAGTCTTTCAGTTTGAACCTCTTGGATTGTTGCAAGTTTGGGTATTCTGTTGTTTCTTGGGAGTCCACTGGGCCTACTGTTGATTATAGGCCACATGCTTGTGGTTTTACCAGATCGATAGACACGACTCTGTTCTCCTTTTTACCAGCAAGGGGCGGTAGCACAACTGATCTTGTTCCGGTGACTGCTAAGACAGGTACTGCTTTTCTGTAAGAAGGCCCAAATTCCTTCTTAACCGCGATCTTTTCTCTGACTAGATCCCCAATCTTTGGAATCCAGACAGGCCTTGCTGGGGCTGTTGCTGGTGGTGCCTCGTCAGTGGTACTTGGCTGTTGCTTTAACTTTATGTTGCTTAATGATTTTCTTGTTTCATTCAGTTCCTGTAAAACAGCCAAACGATCCTTTACATCAAAGTGCGTTGTTTCTTCTTGTACCACTGACATCTGACTATCGAGGTCCTGAACATGCATTCTAATTCCGAACAATAGTTCGTATGGGCTGAAACCTTTTAGAGAATTTCTTGGCATGTTGTTAAGACTAGTCTGGACACTTATTAAATGTTTGACCCACCCAGCGCCTGAACCTAATACCTTCGCTGTTATAGATTGCTTTATGTCACGGTTTTTTTTTTCTACCACACTGTTCCCTTCGGGGTGCGACGGACAAGAATACCGCAACCCAATTCCCATGCTGGCCATGGCCTCCTTATAAGCTCGAGAGCTGAAAGCAGGACCCTGGCCAGAATGGAACGTGGTAATTGCGTATGTGCCGATAAAGACTCGCAAATCTTTTATAACCGTTCTAGCGTCAGCCGAGCGCTGGGGCCACATCCATATGAACCTCGTACAGGAATCCACTGCTACCATGATATATCTATAGTTGCCGTCCCTTTTGTAGGGGACCACAGTGGTCCAGGTAAACGCATGCAAATGGTTTATCCGAGATGAGAAGGGGTGTCTGCGCTGGTCGTTTTACTGTTGATACTTTTATCCTTTGGCATATGTCGCATTCTAATACATACTTTTTAGTTTGTATTCTCAAGCGAGGCCACCAATATCTCTGTTTTAATAGTGATATTGTTGCGGAAACGCCAGCGTGTGCAGAAGCAAGCCCTTCGTGTGCCGCTTTGATTAGTCCTAATCTGTGTTCCCTGTTTGGAATTACTCTATCCCCCACTCCAGGGATTCGAGCAAAAGGAACATTGTTTGTATCAGTTAAGTACAAGTACTTTTCAGGAAAGCCTTTTGGGAGTGTTTTCTTATCATTTTTTACTGACGCACTGACAGCTTGTAGAATATCGCTGTCTATTTTTGTTTGTGACCGAGTTATCGCAGCTACGGAAGCCGTTTGCACAGCTGCCTTTGCGGCTTCATCAGCCAATGAATTCCCTGCAACGTGAACGCCATCACGTTGATGACTCAGTGTATGTATCACGTGAGTCTTTTGTAGTTCTTTCTGTAAAAGAACTACCTGTTCCCAAAGCATTTTATGCTTTATTGTGCCACCTTTTGCATCTTTGAAACCATTTTCCACCCAATTCTGCAAGTATTCATTATAAGATTGTACGCAATAAAAAGAATCGCACACTATTAGTGTGGGGAATTCGCGATCGGTATTTTCTAGCGCCATCTTAAATGCTACTAATTCAGCTCGTTGAGCCGAGTAATCTCCTAGAGATTGTGTTTTAGTGACCAATGGTCTAAATTTTCCTTTGTGCCATCGACCTTTAACAATCGCGCACGCAGCACTGTAAGCTTGCTTACCCCCAACTGCGGGTTGTGCTGATCCGTCAGTATATATAATACTTCCGTATTCTTCGAGAGGCAGGATTTCAATTGGCAGAGGACATTCATATTCATATTGTAAAAATTCCTGTGTTTTTAAGTTAGGATCAAATTCGTAAACTACGTCTGTTGCAGCAAGAGAATTAACCCACTGAATCCATCTCGGATGCAAAGCTTTAGCATTAGGAATGCTTGCTTTAGTTACCGCTTCTAAAGCCGGTATAGGTGTTACGATTATTATTCGTCTACCTTGTGCTAGGGGCCTTTCTTTAGCTACAGTAGTCTGAACCGCAGTTAGAATTTTCTCCGTTGAACTGAATTTTATTTCAGCCTTTGTGTACAAATGTGATTTGTAAGCTATTGGTACCTTTTCTCCCTCATTAGAGGTTAGGTACGTGAATCCGCATCTTCCTGGGATGACTCGGATTACAAGATCACGTGTGTTGTCACGTGTATCTAATTTTGTTTTTGCTAACATGTCTGTTTGCAGCGATCTCAAAATTTCTGTGTGTTTTTGAGTCCAATTGATTTGTTTAAAATCAGGTTTAATTAGTTCGTAGAGAGGTTTAACCCTCTCTGCGTAATTTAGAATGTAAGTTCTTCCGAAATTCAGAAAACCTAGTATGGATTGTAAATTCTTCAGCGTTTTTGGAGCTTGGAGTACAGCGCTCTTCTCTAAGAAATTGTCCGCTAGGCTTTTCCCTTCACTTGATAAAGTTGAATTTGTAACCCTCTGCTGCGAACCCAAGTATAATGGTGTTCACTTCTTTTCAAGTGAGTATCCAAGTCATCGTCTGTGAGATAAATATCATCTACGTAAGACAACGCTTCATCATCATAGATTTGTAGTAACTCTGTTACCCTAGCTGAGAATAGTCCTGGGCTGTTCTTGAACCCCTGTGGGAGTCGACAGAATTTTTTCTGTGACCCAAATGCAGAGAAAGCGGTCAAATATCTGCTTTCTGGTGCAATGTTTTGACAAAAGAAACCATTAGATATGTCTAATGTCGTTTTAAATTTTTTCCTAACTATATTATTCATTAGGGCTGCACTATGCGAGTTTTGTACTGCAAAGGTTTTGCAACATGTATTAAGGTGTCTGTAGTCCAAAATTAGACGATATGAATTGTCTGGCTTGGAGACAGGAAACAAAGGATTGTTCATTTGAGAGGTGCATGTTTCAATCACCCCCTGGTATTGAAGTTGATCTAAGATCTCCCTGACTTGTTTTTTAGCTTCTTGCTTTATGGGATACTGCCGTTGGGCAGTTGGTTCACTTTTTAATTGGATTTTGTGAGGAGGAGAGTCCTCATCCCATCCTACATGATTTTTATATAATGCAGGTGCCTGGGCTACTGCCCATTTCCTTGCATATGTATATTTTTTTGTGAATCGGACTGTGATTCGAGAAGGCAGGCATAATCACTTCTTCGCCACGAGGGCACTCCCTGACAAACTCTGGGGGCCAATCTTTTTCAGCTAACAGAATATCCTAGCCTTTTGAGAGTTTATCCCAAAATAGACCCTTAATTTTCCTAGTCTTATCACCCTCTATACGCAATGTTATTTCGTATATTTTATGGGGCTCGCTAAGTCTGGCGTCGGCAGTTTCAACCTGAATGTATTCATTCGTGTCCACTGTCTCCAGATGACTCATCAAGATCTTGCGCGCTATACTGATTTCTGCTGCACTGTCCAACATTGTCAATGCCCACTCCCCGTTTTTCAACTGTGTCCTCAGTATTCTCGGCATGGTTGATTACTCTAATACTGGCTACCTTCTTTTTTTTTAAATTGAGATTTTTTACTCTGAGCAGGTTCCTTGTCTTTGGACTTGGTGTGCTCTCCTGGGTCTGACCGTCCTCTTCTTTCCGAATTCTGTGGAAAAGATCGAGAGGGACGTGTATCAATACTTTGATATCTATCAGGTTTTTTCAGATTATCCCTATTTCTAAGGTTATATCTTTTCTCAGAGGGCTCCCTCTGGGGAGACTGGCGTTCTCGAGTCGGAGATCTTTCCCTCCGTCGAGGAGACCTTCCTCTGGACTGGAAAACTTTTTCCTTGGGAGTGGATTGTTTATTTCCATCCCAGCTCTTTTTAGGAGTGTTTAAATTATTTTTAATAAATAATTTTTCAGGATTTTCGAGCAGTTGGGGCTTAACTGATTTTCCACCCAAGCTGTCTCTACCTAATTCTTCATAGCATTTTTCTATGATTTTGGCAAGCTCAACAGGATCTTTTATATCTGTTTCCTTCAACTTCTGGCGGATCGCCACAGATGCTGCTTCTCCTTTAATGTTGGCTAATAATATAGCCGTGACCTGCTTGAAGTCTTTCAGTAATTTCATACCTAGATTTAAAGCGGGCTTTGGACCGAATTCATTTTGAATCTGTTTTAGCACTTCTGGTATTACCGCCATAGACGGAACACCGTGTGTTTTTGTGTAAATGGAAGCAAAGACTGTGCCCCAAGTGTCACAGTCCTCCACGTGTGGTGCGATTCCCATAGGAAGGCAGATGGTCAAGATTCTGTGTTTCTCAATAGGGGTAGTATCAGGAAATACTGCCTCTATTTGAGTGATTTTCTGTGCTAACCAGAAAGGAATTTGTTCCCGTTTTACGGGTGTTTTACCAAGACATGACTGTATGTTCTGTGGTGTAATTTTATTTGTGTTCCCCTGATGAGGGGTCAGCTGTGGTGTATTAACAGCTGGCTGGACTGTTGCAGTCCGCATTACATATTGGACTAATTGCCTACGTATTTTTATTAATGTGTTTAGCTGTACTAACAGCTCTTCTCTAGACATTTTTACAATGTCAGGATGTGGTGTGTAGCTGGCTAGAACCGGCCACGTGGCTCCTGGTCTACCTAGTGGACCGAGCCTGGTAATGTGATCATTGTGTTTTAGGGCGCCATTAAACCAGAGCAGGTGCTCTTGAAATTTGAGTGGAATTTCAATCTCCTCAAAAGGAGCGTACTCTTCCGGAGGTTTCTCTATTTTGTAATAGTGAAACTCTTTTGTTCTAGCGTTTACCGCTGGAAAGTTTATCCATGAAAAGAATACCTCTGTCTGCCGATACTCGTGAGCCTCTATCACGAAAATTACTGTACCACCTTGAGGTGTCAGTCCGTTTTCTATAAGTTTTAAAGATATAGATCTTCTTAAGTGGACCGGGATGATAATAGCATCCGGGTCTGTGTATTCGGGACCTTGCTGAGTCGCATCTGCTGCGGCCCCAGTGGTTCCGTTATTCTCTGGCATTGTAAAAATGCAAGGTTTGCAGAGTAGGTCTCCAAGGAGACAAAGATTAGGTGCACAATATTTTGGAACACTGTATCCTTCAACGTTGAATAAACCAGAGCTTTACATAGGAATCTCTTCCTACTAAGGTCGGGCGGATTTTAACCTTTCACCCACTCCAGACGTCTATTGGAGTATTTACGGGAGAAAGGGGTCTGTGTGAAATATGCACGCCTGAGTTACTCTAACTGTCTTGCGTTAGTTTATCGCCTTACCAAACGTTTGGGCGCCATGTAGTGTAGTTCCTAGTTTCCCACTAGGCCCTGCGCATTGGAATAACATAAACAGTAGTATCGACGTGGAACTGCGGATATTCCAGGCCTCCACTGACTATGCTAAACCTAATTGGGTGTGTTACCAACTAGCACAGAGGTCACTGGAAACTTTCTTCTCTGCATAGGAAGTGATCAGCTTCCTTGGCACAGACAAGAAGGGATTCAGTTTTCCAACAACCGTGCAACATGACAACTTTGCTCCTCAGATCAAGAGTCAATCTCTAGGGTCGTGTGAAACAATAGACATGTATTTCACTCAGTCAGTCTAGTGCAGTTTACTTTCACAAGATGTAGAGAATAGAGAGACGGGCGTTTGTCAATAAAGGGTTAACATTTATTGAACAGTCTTTCTTCTCGTACAAGAGAAATGTATTGCCACAATTGCAAGACTTGTTATTATAAAAAGTACGTACAGTAAGATAAGTATTGCGAAATAGAACTGTAAAAGCATTGATATGGTTTCTTAGCCATACAATGGTTTAAAAGTAATAAAACATATATGCAGTCATATATACATTAGGCTAACATACTCAACTGGTGCTTCTAACTAAGCCTACCCCAGTGTGCCTGACCTAAGCCTAACACGTGGAAGGGGAGTAAGTAAGTAGCTTTAAGTTAAGTTGGTTTTGCCAAGATTTGTTTCAAGAATTCTCGTCTAAGGGTTTAGTCAACACCATACCTCTAAATAGAACGATGGAGGATTGGTATCTCCTTCAGGGGTCACTCTCGATATCCCAGTCACCCGCGAGGGTAGACCGGAAACGCCGGAGCTGGATTTCTCTGCACGAGAAAGGCAGCGGGTCTCTTCAGCGCGTCGAGGAAGGAGGGGGGACAGCGTCCGCGGGCAGCTGGAATCTGCTGGATGTCTTCGCAGAGGGACGGCTGTTCAGCTCCTAAGCGTACTGCACCATCGTTCGCGCTTTAGCAGCGATAATGGTATCAGTAGCTTCACCACCACAGGGACAGCAGGCTGCAGCGACAGAGTGCTAGATTCACCAACACGGGGTCTTGCAGGCAGCTAGCATCAGCAACAGTAGCTCATTGCTTAAGGCAACGTTGGTAATATTTATACCTGACAGGTGCCGGGTTTGACGCAAGTTTGCTGGACATAAGACGTCAATTAAAGATGTCACTAGGAAGTGATAGTTATCAGTTGCTCATTAGAGTTCCATTACTAATCAAAACACAGCAAGCGGGGATTTCCAGGTTTGCTGAGTTTTTATCTTGTTGAAGAACTCGGATTGTTAATCTAGGAATATCAGATAGTGACTTCTGCTCTGTCATTGCACTAATTGGTCGCAAAGGAAGTGGCAGAGAACTATGCTGGAATGTGGCTCTGTTCGTGTGAAGCCAGAGATGACTTTTCTGAAAATCGCACTTGAACGGTTATGCCAATATAGGGAATAAATGGATTTATAGCCGAATAGGGGCATAAGGTCACAGTATCGATCAGGAACCTAGATAAACACGCAACAATAGTAGTGCCACAATTTCCAGTTGTTCCTGACATTACTTTGCTGCTGACTATGATCCCAGTTTCTGCAACCTGGTTTTCGGTAATTGACTTAAAGAACGCTTTCTTCAGCATCCCAATTGCTGAAGAAAGTAGGGATATTTTTGGCTTCAGTTTAGGAGGACGAAGCTTCCGCTTTAAACGCGCTCCCCAGGGCTACTGTGAAAGTCCATCAATATATAGTCAAGCTCTAAAAACGCAGCTTGATACGATTGTTTTACCTGAAGGCGCTACACTCATTCAGTATGTTGATGACTTGCTTATTGCTGCAGATTCTGAGGAAATCTGTAAAGAAGCCACGTTGTCATTGTTGCGTCATTTGTGTGATCTGCATCATAAAGTGTCCCTGTCTAATAAATAAATATTGTCGACAAGAAGTGACCTACTTAGGTCATCTCTTATCGAAGGAGGGAAGGAAACTGACCCCAGAAAGAATCCAGGCAATAACAAAATTAAGTGTGCCAAAAACACAGAGAGACGTGCGTGCCTTCTTGGGTATTACATCGTACTGTAGACAGTGGATTCCAAATTTTTCTTTACTGGCCAAACCATTGGTGGTGTTAACATGTAAAGATACACCCAATCCCGTGCCTTGGTCCGAAGAGTGTCAGAAAAGTTTTTCTGAATTGCGCACAGCATTATCTTCGGCTCCTGTGTTGGGTACCCCCAACTACAGTAAGCCCTTTACATTGTATGTCCATGAGCAAGAAGGCTGTGCATTATCAGTGTTGACACAATTGTTTGGAGACAAGCAGCGTCCATGTGCATATTTCTCGTCGACTTTGGATCCAGTAGCTAAAGCATTGCCAAGTTGTTTAAGAGCAACAGCAGCAGCAGCTGTTTCTATTCGACAGTCTGCTGGTTTAGTGATGAATAACACTTTAGTGGTTATGGTTCCACATGCAGTGGACACGTTGTTGAACGGAACCAAGACACAGCACTTAACTAGTGCTCGATTGTCTGGTTACGAACTAACTTTGTTAGCAAGCCATGTGCACATCAAAAGATGTAGCACATTAAACCCAGCCACGTTGTTGCCAATTTCAGTTGAGACAGAGAGTGCTGAAGAACAGCACGATTGTTTTCTTAGAACAGAAGAAGAAACAAAAGGGAGAATAGACCTCCAAGATACTCCTCTTGCTGAATGTGATGGTTCCTTATGGGTGGATGGTTCATGCTTCAAGCTTCCGAATGGTGACACGACTGCAGCATATGCTGTCACCACTTTGCATACAGTCGTTGAAACTGCACGTATTCCACATAATTCCGCCCAAGCAGCAGAATTGATTCCACTTACAAGAGCGTGTGTGTTGTCGAAAGGAATGAAAGTAAATGTGTACACTGACAGTCAGTATGCGTTCGGTGTGGCTCATAGTTTTGGACGATTGCGGTGTGAACGTGGGTTCCTGATTTCGCATGGCACGAAGATCCAGCATGGTCAGTTGGTGAATGAGCTTCTTGAATCACTGACTTTGCCTCTACAAGTTGCGATTGTAAAATGTAGTGCTCACAAGAAGGTGACTGATGATGTTGGTCGTGGGAATGCATTTGCTGATGAAGTTGCAAAAGAAACCGCCAGGAATGTAATGAGCCGAATGTATGTTACAGGTTCTGCGAGATGGGTTGGCGATGTTGGAATGTGTGAGGACACGATAG
This sequence comes from Lissotriton vulgaris, assembly GCF_964263255.1. Lineage (NCBI taxonomy): Eukaryota > Metazoa > Chordata > Amphibia > Caudata > Salamandridae > Lissotriton > Lissotriton vulgaris. The sequence continues at coordinate 61,105,428 of NC_141685.1, read as the reverse complement.
AGAGTGTGAAATCGATTCAATCTGAGGCTACAGAGAGAGAGTTGAACACGTGGAGAGAAAGTACGGGCAGAATGGATGCAAATGGTTGTTGGGTCGAATTGTCAGAGCATCAGAGATGGTTGCTACCCGATGCGTACGTGCTTGCAGTTGTTACAATGGCTCATGGAATGGCTCATATCAGCGTGAAAGGGATTTGCAAGTTGTTGGCTCCAGTGTGGCAAAATGCTGGAAACCCGAAGTGTGCAGAGAACGTGGTTAAAAATTGCATGGTATGTCTGAAACACAATCCTGGTAAGGGAACCCCAACTCCAGCTGGTCATTTTGCACCTCCTACGTATCCGTTTGAGGTTTTGCAGCTAGACTTCATACACATGGAGAGGTGCAACAATCTAAAATATGTACTCGTTGTTGTCTGTGCCTTCTCCAGATGGGTAGAAGCATATCCCCTAAAGGACAATACTGCCTTGTTCACACGCGAAAGCCCTTGTGAAAGAGTTTTTCCCTAGATTCGGAATGCCTGGAGTGATAATGGGAGTGAATTTGTGGGACGAGTGATGAAGGAAGTGTGTGAAGGGCTAGGCATCCGACAAAAGTTCCACACTGCAAATCATCCCCAATCAGCTGAATTAGTAGAATGCTATAATGGCACCCTAAAGTTAAAACTAGCCAAGATCCAAGCAAGCACTGGTCTTAAATGACCTGATGCTCTGCCCTTAGCACTAATATCCACCAGAATGACAGTGCATTCTAGAGTAAAACTTAGTCCCTATGAAATTGTCTTCGGCCGTCCGGCCAACATATGGGGGGTGCCCAGACACACAAAGTTTAGTGAAATAGAGCATCCTGTTTTGCTTGACTATTTGTATGAATTGACGGCTAAATTGCGTGTTTTACACCAACAGGTCCACGACTCACTACCTCAAGCCTCTGAAGCTCCAGGACACCCTATTGATCCTGGAACATATGTCCTCGTGAAAAACTTCCAGCGGACAAAGAACGACCAGCCCCGGTGGACCGGTCCTCATTTGGTCCTTCTCTCGACGAGATCCGCCGTCCGAGTGGAGGGTAAAAAACACTGGGTTCACGGCACCCACTGCAAACAGATCCCTCTGCCTCTGCCTTATGACCGGTGGGTCCAGGAGGGTGTTGTGCCACGATTCAGCCCTTTCAGTGATGCTCGTGTGAAAGGAACAATTACAGAGCAAGAGAGTGACAATATTCTGCAACCAGCTGTACCATCATCAGCTCGATTGGACACTACAGAACCTGAAGCCTTGTTTCAAGACCATACAATACCGGGAAAACAACGGTATAATCTGAGGCCGAGAAATACGAACTAATAAAATTGGACTAATACATTTTTTTTCCCCTACGTACTATTTTTGAAAGCGCAGCTCTCCCACCTGAGAAACTTGCTTATTTTTGTTTTTCGAACTGCCATCCGGGTTCTGCTGCTAGGGACGCGGTTGCCACAGTCTTTGGAGTGCAGCTGGAGACGGTTAGGTCAACAGTTCTGTTGACAGAAGCACTCCTTAGCAGAATCAACCTCCCACCGCGGGCAGCAACTTAGAGGATGGAGTTTCCCAAGATGGAGAGACCTGCCAGACCTACGAACTTTAAAACAAGAATATGTGGATTGATGACAAAAAAACGTTTTTTATTATTATGCATTTTCCTGTTATTGAGTGCAATGATGTTTTTAATAGGATATATACTGTTTTCTTTACAAGTAACCTTTGCACCAACTACATCGCCCATACCTCCTCCTACTATTTCTGCACATTCTTTTCAACCCCTTCCTGAACATGAGTCAGTTAGGAGGTTAGAGTTTATTAATAACTCCTTCATCCAGCTCTTGCACCAACACCAACTAGTAATGAACACGACTAACTGCTGGGTGTGTGGTCTTATGCCTCACACAACGGATAAAGGCACCCCTTACCGTGTCCTGCCATTCAGTCACAATGGCTCTGTGTGGGCATACAGGACAATGTTCATTTATCCACGTGAAGTCTACCCCCTACGTTCTATAACAGACAATCCTAAGAATAGTGCTCTAGTTAAGGGTATAGTCGACATGATTAAGGAAGATATTTCCTATGAGACTATCCCTAGAGATGAGACACTAGTATACATAGGATGGAACGTGACCGGATATGGAGCTACTGTGACTGAGAAACAGCAAGCTAAGAGATCTTCCCCGATTTGGATTGTACCCCATCAGGGTCATCTGTGTCTGCAAGGTGCTGGCAAGAATCCCAGAGCTCAGTTAGGGAAGAGTGTCTGTACTGAAACGTATGTTTTTGCATCTCAGACTTCCCCTTCGTTTTTAGCAGCTAAGGGTACTTATTTCATCTGCCATGATAGAGCCTATACATGGTTGCCCCCTGACTTTTCGGGCACGTGTTTTGTTTCGTTCCTGTTGCCTCCCACCTACACGGCCGCGGCAGATTACCATCGGACAAGGACAGTTAGGGGTGTTGTGAGTAAAGACGACACCGCGGAACAGGAGTTTGGGGATTTCGCAAAAGGTTTTCTGCCGTTTTGGGGGCCCATGGTTAACAGCAGAAACATAAGGCAATTAGCAAGGGTGGTTGAATCCACCGTAATTGAAACTGCTGGTGCCCTTAGTAACTTGACTGCTGATCTCCAATCGGACCGTCTTATGACCCTTCAGAACAGGGTCGCATTAGATGTCATACTTGCAGACCGAGGTGGGGTATGTAAACTGATCCAATCGAGTTGCTGTGTATTCATTCCAGATAACGCTCCAACAGTGTACCAGGCCATCTCCAAACTGCATAAAACTTCCGAATCTATTTTTATGGATAAAGGGGATTGGTCTTTTATGGGATGGTTCTGGGAACTGATATCCGGCTGGGGATGGAAAATTCTAATGGTCATTGGGATGGTCTTAGCCATTCTTTTCCTGTTCTGTCTGTGCGTACAGTGCGCTCCTGCAATATGTAGCCTCTGTGCTACATCATGTGTAAGGAAGCCTGTGTCAAAAGACAAACTAAGTACCAGAATGATGTTGCAGCAACATCTCAATGACTTTAGGAATATAGACCTGGACTCAGACTAGCATGAGATTAGGTTAAATTGCCTATGTTAGGGCAAAAGCAGGGTTTGTAGTTCTGAAAATTCTGGACTCGTGCAACAAACTTTGTCGTAGCATGACGATTTTGGTGTCAAAAGACCGATAATGGCTAGTACACTATGCACAAGCATTCTAGTCATAATCGAGTAACGATTTCACCATGAAATCGCCATTTTCGTTTTTGAACCCTTGGGTTCCATTTTACGCTTGGCAGCCATTTTGTGAGTTGCCCTTCACATAGGCTTGTAACCACAGCTGAATTCGATATCAAAGGACACATACACCTTAATTGACTTCTCTGTGACCTGGGCAAGCTGGAACCATTGCCCCAAGCCAAACCTGTTTGGTCAGTTTCTCTCCCAGTGGCCGAACAAGATAGCATCAAAGCACAACAGGCCATAAACTGTTTCCATCGCACACACCCTGCCTAAATCTTGCTCACACCTGTCCCTGCTCTTTTCTCTCCTTTTGCTTTTTTGATGAGGAGGAGCCCGGTTTTATTGAGGGTACACCGATATCTGATGGAAATGTTGGGCCTTGCCGGGTAATTGATCACGAACTGGACACACTAAATGTATACTTGTCATCATGACTCTGCTTTTTCTTTTGTAATGAAAATATGTGAATAGCTCACTGTAAATCCTAGAATGTTTGCACAGTAAATCTAAGAATGCTTGCCTGAAGCTTAAAAATCTGTATAAAAGAAGAAGCCAGGCTTTGTACATTTGAGCAGTCTCCTGAGAACCTACATGCTGTTGTACTTCTAGGACGCTTGTTACTTTGTTGCAGCCAATACATTTGATCCTTGACTTCACCTAGAAGACTCGTGTTTCTGTGGTCTGAATCAGGAAAGTACTCGAGGTCTTTGGGTGTTGCCCCTGACACCGCTGGGTTACCGGATCAGTACCGGTTCTGAAAAACCCAGTACCTCAACCCTTAATGACCACATGTACCTCTTTGATTGAAAAGGGTTCTGCTGGTACAGAGTTCTCTGATCCAGATCTTACAGGAGCGCTTTGTGGGGACTGAGATTCTCGTACGCCACAGTACAGGTTGAGAAAATGGGTGTACCATTGTTGCTCTGTAATGTGGTTTGGGTTAGGATCAGCTCCCCTTCTATTGGCTTTATTAATTAACTCCCAAAATAAGGTTGGGTCTTTCATCTGGGAGGCAGATTTAAGCTCCTGCCAGTGCTGTTCCTCCCAGTCACGCTTCGCTAAAACTGTGGCTCTTGAGTACTCCTTTCTGCCTCCTCTTACTAATGTCAAGTCTTTCTTGCCCAGAGCTACAGTTAAAGCCTTCCTCTTTCCTCTGCATGTGGCCGTATACCAGAGGTTACTCGATTTTACAAGGTTCAGTTTCAGCGTTCTAGGCTCCTTGATAATAACAAACGAGCCCAACCTCTCTATTGTGTTACTATAAAATTAAGTAAGGGGGAAGACCTGAGTTTTTTCATGGGCTACGTTAAACAATTCCAGCTCTACAATCTTCTGCTCTATGTGCTTCCTAATACTGGATAATGTGTCCTCCTGACATGCAACCAGAAGTGCCTAACCTGGATGCAATTTTGTTAGACATGCTCAAAGCAGCCTTGCTGTCAGCATTTGGAACTAAATTGGACCCCATCCTACTCCGACTTTCTGCACTGGAAAGCAACCTGTCTGCACTGATACCTAATTGCAAAGGGACCGTGTCCTTCTCTCCACAAGTATCCCTCTTACAAGGCCTACGATCTCGACCACCATTTCCAGTCCCAGTAGTAGTGGCACAGAAGCAGGAGACAGAGCAGTGTCTATCACGAAGCAGCCTAGTCACATGGTAGGAGATACAACTGCACCTATTGCCCAGGACTGACCCCCAGCACCGTTTAGCCAACCGGAGGGGGGCGGGGGCACCCAGAACCCAGTATCTTTTCAGTCTCAGGGTTTCAAAGTGGGCGGATTGTACAGTTCCGATGATAGGTGGGAAGGGCTGGAAGCCATACCCCCGGGACTAGAATAACTATTATCCTAGTTTGGGCTCTATTCATCTCCTACCAGAGTCCACGACGCTTGTTGTGGTGTGAGTACCATGCCTCAACCCCGGGACCAAGGAAGACTTTTACCAGCTGAACAATAAGGTGGTGCACTGGCTCAATTAAAACATTGCCCCTGTGCTTAGGGTGGAAAACCAAATTCTCATGGTGCGCCAGACACAGAGGGTTGGTAGCGCCAAGAAATCCTGGCTTGGGGACTACAATATCATCAATTTTAACAATCCAGTCATGGTAAACCGAATCTTAAGCACGGTTGCCCAGTCTAACTACAGGTGATGGAACTCAGCAATCTTGACACTCCCGCTGGGATACTTCTACAGACCCAATTATTACCAACTACTGTCCCAGCGCGAGCGGCTCCAAGAGGTGGGCCATAGGGGTCGAGCAGAGGGGATTATAGTGGTAAGCACATCAAATAGGTTTACTCCTATGAGCTCATAGGAAGATTGCGATTGACGATGTGAGGGTCCCTCGGACCCTGTGGCACCCGCATCCCAGGGAAATGTATCGCCCCCGGAACAGGTATCGAGTGTGAATGGAGGGTGTACATTTCTTTCTTGGAATATCGCGGGGCTGAAGAGTAAGATTGGGAACACCGAATGGTTCACCCTTGTTAAGAGTTTTGATGTGATATGCCTCCAGCAAACTTGGGCTGGAGACAATAATTAGCACCTGGATGGCTATAAAACCCTCTTTGTTCCAGCTACCCCATCCAGGTCAGGGAGAGCCAAGAGGGGGCTTATCACCTTTGTTTCTCTAGCTGTCCTTAGCATCACGATGTGTAATCATTTCTCTATTGGCGCCGGGAGACCCCTTGTGGGTAGCTGCGCGCCCTATAAATTCAACTACAAATACAAATACAAATCTCCGCTCCCTGTAGGAAGGAAAATGCTACTTACCAGTGTGCATCTGTTCTTGGCATGTAGAGCTGCAGAGATTCACACTCTGAGCATAGATGGCCATCTGGTGTGGGGCTCGGATGCTTGCACCTTGTTGTTGTCTCGGAAGAAGTCTTTTGTAGTCACAAGATAGGGGACTTCTCCTTTGGACGATGGGCATGGGCATCAACTCCATCCTCAGATTGTTTTTCGCCATGAAGGGAAATGATGAAGTTTGTAAGAAACAGAGATGTCCATGAGAAAGTATCTAAGATAACACTGGAACAGATACAGGTTACGAGGAGGTGGGGGGCGTGTGAATCTCTGCAGCTATACATGCCAAGAACCGATGCATACTGGTAAGTAGCATTTTCCGTTCGAGGCATATGAGTCGCAGAATTCACACTCTGTGCATAGATTGTACAGCTGTGTCTCCCCTAGCAGTGGTTGCCTGTATCTGTTGCAGTGGTTTGAAAAAGTGTTTGCCTGTACATCTACACAATAGTGTTTGGTTTAGGTGTATGTAGTAGAACATGTTGCTGCCTTACAAATGTCTTCTAGGGGAATGTTGCCTAAGAATGCCATGGAAGTCCCTAGTTGGCATGTTGAGTGCGCTCTAGGGGGAATTGTTAACATGCATTTTGCTTTCTGATAGCATATTTGAATGCATTTTACTATCCACCTGGCAATTCCAGCATTGAAAATTGAGTTGCCTTTATGAGGTGGTGAGAAATCCGCAAACAGTTGTTTTGTTTTCCTAAAGGGTTTAGTTCTGTCTATGTAATAAAGTAAAGCTCTTTTGACATCAAGGGTGTGAAGACCTCTTTCCGCTACAGAATCAGGGTTTTGGAAAAATACTGGTAACTCTACTGATTGATTAAGATGGAATGGAGAAATCACCTTTGGAAGAAATGTTCTAAGAACCACTTTGTTGCGATGTATTTGTAAAAATGGTTCTTGTACGGTTAAAGCCGGAATCTCACTTACTCGCCTGAGAGAGGTGATTGGGGCAAGGAAAGCTACTTTCCATGTAAGGAATTGTAATTCACATTTGTGTAAAGGCTCAAACGGGGGACCCATGAGCCTAGTAAGAACAATGTTTAGGTTCCACACTGGAGATGGTGTCAGTCTGGTTGGAATTATTGTTTTAAGGCCTTCCATGAAGGCTTTGATAGCAGGTACCGTAAACAATGACAAATGTTGCCCGTTTTGTAAGTAGGCTGCAAGAGCAGGTAGATGTGATCTGATTGATGAGTATGCAAAATTTCATCTTTGTAGATGTAGTAAATAGCAAATAATGTTCTGAATTGAAGCATCTAATGGGTCAATTTTGTCGTTATTGTAGTAAATGACAAATCTTTTCCATTTAGCTGCATAGCAAGCTCTAGTAGTCAGGCGTTTGGCTTCTTTAATAATATTCATACAGTCCGTGGGAGGTTCAGGTAACCAAACTCTAAGATTTCAGGAGCCAGATTGCTAGATTCAGTTGTGCTGGATCTGGGTGCCTTATCTCTCCATGGTTCTGCGTCAGCAGTTTTGGGGACAGATGTAGTTTTTGGTGTGGAACTATTGAGAGTTCGAGGAGTGTTGTGAACCATGGTTGCCGTGCCCATATGGGAGCAACCAGGATCATCTTGAGAGACGGCTGTTTGAACTTGCGTACTACTAGTGGGATGAATGGGAGCGGCGGAAAAGCGTACGCAAATCTCCCTGACCAGTTCATCCATATTGCATTGCCCTTGGACAGCGGGTTTGGGAACCTGGCAGCGAAGGTGTGGCATTTTGCGTTTGAGTGTGTTGCGAACAGATCTATCTCAGATTGACCCCACATTTGGAAGAAAGGTTGAAGGACTTGTGGATGAAGTTCCCATTTGTGTATTTGTTAAGTCTGACGACTTAACAGATCCGCTATCTGATTGTTTACTCCTGGAAGATGTTCTACCAGGAGATATATGTTTTGTGTAATGGCCCACCTCCATATACTTTGCGCTAGGTGAGACAGCTGCAAAGAATGTGTTGCTTTTGTATGTAGTCCATTGCTGTCATATTGTCCATCCGGACTAAGGCAGCCTTGTTGAGAAGATGTACTTGGAACTATAAATATTGCCAGTGGTTCTAGGTGACTGATGTGGAGCGCTTTTTGTTGTGTGGTCCACTTGCCCTGAATTGTGTGATTTAGGAGATGGGCTCTCCAGCCGGTGAGTGGTGCATCTGTTGTTAGCACTATTTGTGAAACTGGCACTAGGAACGGCCGTCCTTTGGAAAGGTTTTGTGTGTTCCACCACTGCTGAGAGCGATGTGTTTGGCTGTCTACCAACATCAGATCTATAAGTTGTCCCAGAGCCTGATTCCACTGACATGCCAAACATGCTTGTAAAGGGCGCATCTGAAGTCTTGCGTGAGGTACAATGAAAATGCAAGAGGCCATCATCCCTATTAGCTGCATAAACACTTGTGCTTAGAGAGAGTGTTGAGGCTGAAACTTGGTGATGAGGGTTTGCATGCTGGGTATCCTGGCTGGATTAGGGTATGCTAGAGCTTTGCAAGTGTCTGTTGTAGCTCGTAGATACTGATGTACGTAGGCGGGTTGAAGGTGTGACTTGGTGTAGTTTAGTGTGATCACTAAGTCGTGTGATAGCTGGATCATTTGATAAGTGTGATGAACACACTGACGTATGACTTGGCTTTTAAGAGCCAGTCGTCGAGGTATGGAAATGCGTGGATTTGCTGCCTTCTTAAGTGCGCTGCTACTACTGCAAGGCACTTTGTGAACACCCTGAGTGCTGTGGTCACCCCAAATGGAAGGACCTTGAACTGATAATGCTGGCCGGCCACTGTGAATCTTAGGTATTTCCTGTGAGCAGGGTGAATGGGAATTTGGAAGTAGGAGTCCTTGAGATCTAGTGTGGCAAGGAAGTCGCCTCTTTGAAGCAGTGGAAGGATCTGCTGCAGAGTGATCATGTGAAAATGATCTGATTGGACGTAGAAATTGAGAGGTCTAGGGTCCAGTATTGGTCTTAGAGTCCCGTCTTTTTTGGGGATTAGGAAATACAGGGAGTAAACCCCTGTTCATTGATGTTGTATGGGAACTGGTTCTATTGCATGCTTTTGAAGCAGTGAAAGAACTTCTTGTTTGAGGAGTGTTAGATGTTCCCCGGATATTGGACGCTGTTTGGGTGGTAAGTTGAGGGGAGTAGCAGAAAGTTCTAGGCAGTAGCCATACTGGATAATATGTCTTACCCACTTGTCCATAGTGATGGAATTCCAGACAGGTAGGAACTGTGATAGTCTTCCTCCGACCGGAGTGGAATGGGCTGGAGGGAAGTCCCTGCTTACTAGCGGGGGAGGTGCGAGTGTTGTTGTTACCTCAACCTCTCCCTTTGTTGTTACTTTCCCTGTATCCACCTCTAAAATATCCCCTACTGGTATATGTTTGTATGGTGTTTTTGTATGAAGAGGACGTAGTGTCTCTACTAATGTTCTTGGATTATCCTCTGTAGAAGGAGCGGCGAAAGGAACCACGTGTGGATGGAGACTGTAATGCTCCCATGGATTTAGCAGTCTCCGTGTCCTTTTTAATTTTTTGGTGTCTACAGCCAATCCAAAAAGGTGTTGCTGATTGAACACCTGGTTGAGGATAGTTGTTTGTACCTCCTGTTTGAAGCCAGAAATGTGCAACCAAGCATGTTGTCTGAGTAACATGCTAGTGTTAAAGGCCCGAGAGGCGGTGTCTGCTGCATCAAGGGCATACTTGATTGATGCATTGGTTATTAATTTACCCTCTTGGATGAGATCATTGGCCTTGGTCTTGTATTGATCTGGTAAATGTTGCAATAGGGTTTCTAGTTGGTCATATTGAGCCCTATCATACCTAGCAAGTAATGCTTGTGTGTTAGCTATCCGCCAGTGATTAGCTGCTTGAGCAGCAACTCGTTTGCCGGAAGCATCTAATAATTTATACTTCTTGCCGTAGGTGGTGCCTCACCAGAGGTCTGAGAATTAGCCCGTTTTCTAGCATTAGCTACCACCAGAGAATCTTAAGGGAGTGGACTTTGATGTAGGCGGGATCATTGAGAGGAGGTTTATATTTTTTGTCAATTCTCACATTGAGAATTCTAGCCCTAACAGGGTCTTTAAATATGTCAGGGGCATGTTTAATGACACCTTTTAACATTGGCAGGGTTTGTACAGTCTTCAGTGACTGCTCAAAAGTGTCTGAATGCATTGAAACACCATGGTATGTAGCTGCCCTATTTACCAACTGACTAAAACCAATATTGTCATCTGGGGAGATGGCTTTGTTGGATATGCCTGGGTATGCCTGTTGGGTATGCCTGGGGATCAGGGAGGTCTGGAGGGTGGACCGGGTCATCATAATCGTCCCAGTCGTCCTGTGGTACGTCTGTTGGTATCAGGGTCTGTAAAAGGGTCATTGTTGCCTCCCCCATCCTCTAAATCATCATCGACCTGTGGTAATGGTGAGTTTGGTGGAAGTATAGGAGAGTGTGGAGGAGAGATAGGATTGGTAGGAAGAAAAGGAGAAGAGGGTTGTATAGGTTTAGTAGCACCGTTTTTTTCCTCAACAGGCACTGCAGGAATGTGGAGTGTTTTTATTATTCGGATCGATAGGATCCGGTCGAAAAAGTTCTTCCTCTTCGGTAGACGCTTTCGGTGCCGATCTTTTCGGGTCCAAGCGAGGTTTGGATTTCTGCTCCGGAGCCTTGGAAGGTATTTTTGGATTCTTCGGCTTCGATGTGGAGGCGGAAATCTTTTTCGGTTCTGAATGTGTGCATTCCGGATCAAATGCCTCTTCTTTCGGCGTCGGGGTGGTCGATGCTAATTTCTTTCTGGGAGTAGGCTGTGCTCCCGACTTCGGTGGCGATGGATCCTGTGGGACACTAACATGCGGCTTGCTCGGTCACGAGCTGCCTGAAGACTTGTCCTTTGTGTTTGGAGCCAGCCCGGGGGCGGGGCTTCTGAATATTGTTTTCGGTCAACAGGCAAAGTCTTGACCAGGGCCTTCTTTTTTGCAGGTGGGGTTGGGGTTGCGGCAGTGGTACTCACTCGTTGATCTGGAGGGAGGGTTGTGGTCTGCGTTGGAGTCGTCTGCTTCGGACACGATTTCCAGTTCCTCAGAATCTTCCTCCGGGACATTGGGCCTTCATCAAAAATGTCCACCGGTACCAGAGCTGCTTGCTGCGCCATGATGTGTCATCGGGCCCGGCAATCACAGGTGGTCTTTTTGGATCGAAAGGAGGCGCAGGTATGGCAATTATTCTCGCCGTGCTCTGTCGAGAGACCCAGATTACAGACCTTGTGGTGGTCACTGTGTGGGGTCCTTTCCATGAGCCATAGGCCCGAATGGCGTAGATAGGCCCAGCGGCCCGTGTCGACGACCGGAATGGGATATTTGAGGAGCGCGTCGAAGGTCACACGATCGAGAAACAATACCGTCGAATTTTATGATGGTTTGCGCGTCGAAAAGGTTTGGAGATATGGTGCCGAACCGGAGAGCAGAAGTTACATCCGAATCCGATGGCGGAAAAAACCACCTGAGGATGGAGTCGATGCCCATGCACAGTATCGTCCAAGGGAGGAGTCACCTATGTCGTGACTACAAAAGACTTCTTCAAAGTCGACAAGGTGCAAGCATCCAAATCAAACACCAGATGGCGATCTATGCACAAAGTGTGAATTCTGCAGCTCATATGCCTCGAACAGTGGGTTTCTGTTGCAGTAACTTGGTGCAGAACAAAGTGAAGAGTCGACATGGCACACATCCTTGTGTGCCATGCCCACAAACCACTGCCCTGGCATACATCTGTCACCTCTCTAGCTGGGTGCCCTATGCCAGTGGTGAGTGTACAGGTGCATGAGCCCTATATCCCTACAGTGCCCATGTCTATTCCTGGGCATTGTAAGTGCAGTGCTGCCATTAAGTATATATGGTGCTGGGAGCTTGTCATTACGAACTCCACAGCACCATAATGGCTACACTGAAGACTGGGAAGTTTGGTATCAAACTTCTCAGCACATTAAACCCACACTGATGCCAGAGTGGTATTTAATGTAAAATGCACAACAGAGGGCATCTTCGAGATGCCCCCTGAAACTCAGACCAACTCCTAGTGACCTGACGGAGTGGCTGCTTAGGCTGCCACCACCAGACATGTTTCGGGACGCCTGGGTCGAGAGCTTGCTGCTCTCGGGGGCCTGAAACAATGCACATCCTGGGAAGAGGTGCCAAGCTTCCTCCCCCAGGATAGGCAGGGTTCAAGAAGGGGAAGCTTCACCTTTCTGAGACTCTCCAGACCATTTGCCGCTTTCAGCAATGGGTCCCCAGTGGTTCTACCCCCCACTTTGGGCGGGAGAACCGGCGGAAAAAACAAGTGCGGAAGAGAGGTGTGCCCACCTCTGCCAACTCCACCCCTAAGGTGGGGGAGGCGAGGTGAAGCACAACCTCGAGTCCCTACCATCTTGAGGATGGAGGGGAGCCAGCCAACCAGGGACAGGCTCCTGCCCCCCTTCCACTGGAGAGTGACAGAATAAGGGGTGTACCCACTCCAGGGAAGGGACCCATTGGTCCCTGCCCTTCACCTACCTGTAACACCCCTAAATATAGTATTTAGTGGCAGCCTGAACCTTCCTTCCTGAGATCCAGCAACAACAAGAAAAGAAGAGAAGAAGGATGAGAAGCCGTGCAGAGCTAACAAGAGGGCGAAGTCCACTGACTTGGCCCCAGCCCTGTCTCCCCTTGAACCTGCTCCTGTGAAACCCCGGCCTTTCCAGCAGCCAGCACCCTCACAGACCCCAGAGGACCTGCCTGCCTTCACTTTCAAGACTGTTTCTCGTGTGAACACCTGACGTATTTAAACTGCAGCTTCTGGTGCCAGCCAGAAACCGAGAATCCAGCCCACTCCACACCCGCCGAACCCGACCCAAGCTCGAGTGGAAAAACACCACAAGGAGGTCCCCCCGGCGATCCTGACCCGAGATCCGGTGACCCATGACTTGCCTCAAGCCTCCAGAAGACGTCTGTAGCCTCAATCCAGAGGACTCCCTCTACCGTGACCGGAGCGGGTAAGAAAATGCGACGTCCAAAGGCACCCCTACATCCAACGCCCCACGGCCTTGTGTGCCCAACCCATCGGTGCCTAACCAACCTACAAGATCCCAACTTACCACTCGAAGTGGTGGTCGCTCCTGGAAGATCCTCGTGCACAAGCCTGCAGTGTTTCTTTGTCCTGGAGAATCTCCATTGAAATCAACAGGGCACCCGACCTCAAAAGAGCCCTAGTGCCGCTGAGGGTGCACCTTTGGTCCCCAACTTGCCCTGAGCTAAACCCTAGGAGCTTTGCTCCCACAATCCTGTGGCCTGCTTGCCAGCCGCCACCAAACGAAGCCCCCCTATCCTCCATAGGATAACATTGGGCCTCAACACTCTGCACCCGTCTGTCCTAGTGCCGCTGAGGGTGCAACAACAGTGCATCACTGACCCTGGGAGACCCCCTGAGTCTAACCCCAGAAACTTAACTCCGACAGTCAATTACTTACCTGAGAACCGTTAACCTGTTTTCCCACCGTTGGATAACATGGACACTTTTTCTTCAAAATGTTTCGAAGTGTGGAGTTTTTAAATCTAAAAATATTTTTTTTAATTGCACAAATAACCAAAACATGTTTACTTACCTGTTTCAAGGGAATGTCCCAGTGCTGAATCTAGGTATCCAAAGCGATACAAAAGGGGATGATGGACGGAGCGTTTGAGCAAATCAAACACTCATCCCCAGTCAACTGATCTGGGTTTAATCCATCACCATTCTTTAGCTCACTCCACCACCCCAGTTCAGACATGGCCATATGCAAATCAGTCTGACTCTGTGCCTCATGGGAACAGTCCAGCCCGAACTGCCAAGCCATGTCTTTCCTGGACCGGAAACAAGCATCCTGGGACCGGTTTCGGGTTCGTAACCCTCAATAACGAGGCTATCTTGAATCAAGTGGCAAAGTGAGCAAGGGACTCACGTCTGAGCATACCCTGCCAACTTAGGGCAAACAAAGCGATACAAAAGGGGATGATGGACGGAATCTAGGTATCCAGCACGGAGTTAGAAAAGTAACACGAAAAGTAACTTACCTTCATTTCAATGTACTGCTCCAAAAAGTTTCCAAGTGTGGAGTTTTGAAAACTGTAAATATTCTTTAAAAATCATGCGAATAACCAAAACGTAATTACTTAGCTGTTTCTAGGAAATGTACCAGTGCTGAATCTAGGTATCCAGCACTGAGTTAGAAAAGTAAAGCAAAAATGTATTAACTGCAATTTAGTGAAAAAGCCTATTCATATCAATGTACTGTATTTGCTAAGTGTTGCATACTACTTCTCCCCTGTAAATCAAACAAAGTACAGTTTCTACTGTATAACTGAACTGTGTTCATACAAGTAAATGATTACCGCAAAGTATTTTTATGCTTACCTGTGCCAGGCTTGCTTGGTTCTAGAAATAAAACAATATATTTTTTTATACAAAAACAATTGGCCTCGAGTTCAGTTCTTGAGTGTGTGAATTTGTTTTCTGACTGAGTGTGTACATCAAATGCTTAACACTGTCCTCTTATACGGCCTTACTGCTCGACCAAGCTACCACTTTAGAGAGTAAAGTTCTATCTAACTTTAACCTCTGCCTACCTCTGGAGACCCTAGGACTCTATACACACTGTACCTCACTTTGGTGCAGTATACAGAGTCAGTTTCTTACAATACCTCACTGTATGTCTCTCTCAATTTACATGTGATGTTGTTGCCCAGTGGAAGGAGCAAGCTGCTCTGGTAACTTTTTCAACGCTGGAGTTACACACCCGGATGAGGGAAATATAACTCTGCTGGGGTCTGTACTTCAGCATAGCATCTTGAAAGGTCAGAGTTATCACTATATTTTTTTAACAGGGGATTTTAACACATGTGTAGGGACATCATGTAAGGAGTGGAAGCTATGGGCTGTGCACGACAAGCAGGCTTACACGTGGAACATACTCCCAAGGGTGTTGAGCTTAACTCCATCTTGCTTGAATTTGATCTAACATCTGTAATAAATAAGCTGCCTCTGGGGAAAACAGATATTACTCCCACCTTTATTGGGAGAGGGTGTGAGGCTGTTATTGATTTCACCTTTGTATAAACCCCCTTTTACTCTCTGGTTACCGGTTTTTCTGTGCAGGCGAGTGAATGCAGTGACCACAACCCCATTTGTGTCTCAATTGGCTGGACCTGAACACTCTGACACACCAAGGTGGGCGGGGGGCTAGTGTCCCCTTTAAAGAGGTGGAAGCGGGAAGGAGCGTAAAGTGGGGGTGTATTTTCCCAGAGCTACTCCACGAGTCCCTTTTAATTCTGTGTCGCAGCGAGTTTGCCACCTGTCTCGACGATGAGGCAAGTGTTCCGGACATCATGGGTGCATTTGGATACATGTCTACTGTCATAAGGAACTTTCTACGGGCCTGTTAGCAACCAGGTCCACGATGGTTTGACTCGGCGTGCTCCCAGGCTTCCAGGAACCTGAGACAGACCTTGGGTGTTAAACCGCGAGACCGGGAGGCGGTCAAAAGACGAAGAAGAGCATATGAGGCTGCTCTAGCAACTCGCGAGTCTGTCCTGAAGGAGGAGGCCTGGATCAATTTAGTGGAGGCTAGTACACTGCGTAATAGCTCAAAGTTCTGGGGCATTATTAACAGCCTATTTCTATCTGGAAATAATGCTAATTTACTGGATGCCCAAATCACAGAGGACGATTGGGTACATAATTTTGAGGGTATCTTCCAGTCGGATACCCCACCAATTGAGGGGCAGGAAAGGGTGGAAGGCAAGTCGGAACTTATTTTCACCACGCAAGAGGTGAGTGCCGGTATTCTGGGTCTATCTAAAAACAAGGCCCCGCGCCAGATGGGATCCCACCAGATCTCTACATCGCCCACTTCAAAGCCTGGGTGCCTGTCCTCACAGCTGTCATCAATACTGCAGTCCAGATTGGCTTTATCTATTATAGTCTCGGCATTTAAAAAGGGATAACGGGACAGTACCTATTGTTATAGGCCCATTTCTCTGCTGGACTCTGTGGTGAAGGTGGTGGGCCGCATGGTACTTGACACACTTGTATCATGGGTAGAGGAAAACAACATTTTATCCGATATCCAAAACGGCATTCGCCCAGGTCGTTCCACTGTGGAACTGTTTAAACCTGTACATGGTTCTGAACAAGTACACTGTGGCTCGTTCCAGCCCCATATACCTAGCCTTCATGGACCTGTCCTCAGCATTCAACTGTGTTAATAGGTCCAAGCTGTGGCAGTTGATGTCCTCCATTGGCATTGACAGTAACATCATTTTATTCACTATGTACAAAGTAGGATGATTATGTCCTGGATAGCTGTGGCGCTTCACGTTATTCAGGTGGTAGTTCTGCCGTAATATATTGGTATTGGGTGCCTAGAGTAGGGTTAATCATCCAAATTACCCCAGATATGATCATGGATCATTAGCAATTTCTACAAATCTCTATCACACCAATATAAAATATTGATATACAGTTTGCATGTACAGTTATATCGTAATAATAACAAAGTAGATGGTTCCAAAGGTCTTTAATGTGTGGTATCTTGGAATACTTCACACCAACACTTGTTTCGTCGTACTGGGAATACCCATGACTTCTTCAGGGCTTCCAAATATCGAAGATTGTCAATAAGCCTTCTGACTGGTTATAATTCCGTCCCAGCCTTATGGTGGCTGGGTATAAGATGTAGTGTATTCGTCAGTACTGAATATCAAACGGAAGCCTCCTTATCTGTGTATGTCGCAGCTTGTTGACAATAGGTTAAGAGCAGGAAGCATCAGTAAATGCCATCCCAGATCGACAATTATGTCCGAATGAACGATGCTTATGATTTTCGCACCGTAAGAGGTCCACTCGCCATATCCGCCTTTTATTTCATTTTATTCACGTAATTAAACTGCGGTTGTCCGCTATTCAAAGGACCTGAAAGTGACCAGTCAGCTTGACATCAAGAGAGGGGTGCATCAGGGGTGTATTTTAGCACCCTTTCTTTTTAACCTATCTATTAATTGCTTAGAGAAAGCCCTTTTGGCCACAAATGCGGATTGTCCCCAGGTAGGCAAGCATGGCCTGCCAGTCCTATACGCGGACGACGGAATCCTCTTGGCGAGGACAGCTAGGGGCCTACAACTTCTTCTGAATTCTTTTGCCCTTTTTATGGAGGACTTGGATCTGTTGTTTCATCATGCCAAGTCGTTCATTATGCAGGTGGCACCTCGTAAAGCTAAGCAGTTCACTATTAAACTCTGACTTTCATCAATACCGAAGACCAATGTTTTCTCCTATTTGGGAGTTGTGTTTGACGATTCCTTGAGTTGGTGCCCTTTGCTTACTTGGAAGAAAGGGGATCTAGTGAAAGCTTTTGCAGCTGTTTTTAACTTTACCAGCAGAGGGGGAGGGAAGCCAATAGGGGCTCTTTTGAAGACATATGAAGACAAATATATGTCAAAGGTTAGTTATGGGAGTGAGATTTTGGGCCACATTGGGGTAGGAGCAGTGCAAAGTACTGGAAACTCTTTCCTCCAAATGGCCCTTTCTGTCCCACAAAGCACTTTGTTTTATGTCGTGCACAAAGAGTTGAGAATGCCTTTCCTCTAAAATGTACTGGCTTTCCGTCCCCTGGCTTTGTGGCTTAATATTTGGGCTAAGCAAGAAAATACACTTAGCAAAGACATCCTACGGGAATGCCTTTCACTTGACCGTGTCTCACGCATCCGATGGCTCCAGTATATAAGAGTTGGCCTCTCCAGGGTAGGTAGGAACTATTCGCTAACCCTGAGTGCAGATGTAAGAGTGACTTTTCTCTGGTCAAAGAGTGTTTTTTAGGAATAAGCCACTGTGATAGAGAGGGAAATGAGCGGTGTAAGCCTAGTGTGCGTATTTACATTGTGTTAAAAACCGTACCAACCAGCGAACCTTATCTTCTAGGGCTTAAAAGCATCCATAATCATTTTCAATGACCCGGTTTTGGCTCAACCTCTTCCATTACCACATGGCACACCCTTGCGTCCTCCACAGAGGCCAGTGCCTCATGCCCTGTAGCTGCAACAGTGAGTCTAGTCAGGACATGATGCACTTTATAATGTTTTGTAGTTTTTATGCTGTCCCTAGAAAGTTATTTATTATTCCCATTCTCAAAAAAACTGGTTTTAGGAGGGTAAGACCAGCTCTTATCTTTTTACAACTGCTCTCTAATGACACTGTTTTGCATATGCTTTACTTTTTACGGTTCGCTGTTAGACTTAGGTCAAACTGCGATTAACTTCTGTACTGTACTTCATGAATTTTTATCTTGTGTTTTGATTAACTTGTACATATTATATTTGTCAATCTGTAACTTGGAAAATGTTTTATCATTTTATGTATGACCTTTATGGTTTTCTTTCATAAAACCGAATAAAGTTTGTTGATAATAATCACTAGGGGATTCATTTACAGGGTAGCATGGTATCCCTCACAATAACTCAAGGAGTCACAGTTCACACAATGGACATGCTTTGTTCCCCCTACTCCAACCTTACATATACTCCCAATCACTCTGCCTGCTGATGCCAATGTGGTACTCCGTCAACCCGCAGACAATATTTTTTGGCCCCTTTGAAAGTGCCCATACAATAAAAATGCTGCAGTTGTAAACACATATCAACTACCATTTGTTGTGTTTGAAACATTTTATTGAATAATAAAACCTAATAAACATAAGCTGATTATTAAAGCAAAACAGAACATCAGTTGCCATACTCATAAGAGACGAAAGTTGTACATAAAAATCAACAAACTGTAACTTAGCAAAGTTAGGAACAGCACAATTCTTACTTTCGGGCAGTCTTTAAAGTTCAACAATAGAAACGTTCCTAAAGAACAGGAAATGAAAGAAAGAAGGTGGGATACAGTGGTTTCATTAATGTAATGCTTGCTACATATAGAAAAACAAATACTAATTATTTTCCTTAAGCAATAAAGTCCTCACATTAAAATACTAAGAGAAATATATTGAACAATGAACATTTCATGTGTAATTAGAATTCAATTTGAATATTTTAACCTTCTCAGCATTATTTGACTCATGATTACAACCTGAATGCTTTCTGGAAAGAAACCACCTCATGGGGTTCAAAATTACATCTTTTCTAACAATAGGATTAAAATGATAAACTTGAATTTCAATTCGATTTTTTGATTTAAGCCTTTTTAGAGATCAACAATTTTAAATATATACAAAATCCATACACTTTTGTAAAATTGTCACCTAAACTTGAATTCAATCCACCTTTTGATTAAACACTTCCCATTCCAGCAAGCATCACCGGACCACTTGTTGTTATCTTCCCAATTAGTGATCATGTTTCAGATGGCAACAACAATAAATATGTTTAGAATTTTACCTCCGAAATAAAAAACATGCTATTTCTGAATCATGGTGCACAATAAAATGTAGGAACAGAAGGGCATCTTTAGGTATAGCATTCATTAAGGTTTGACCAGGCTTGAAACTAGAATTCTTAAACTTTTGGACATTTAAATGTCATATTTTAAAAGAATTCACACAGACACAGCATGAGCTCCGTGAAAAATTGAAGATGAGTGAATTGTACTTAGACAACATGTGCTGATTAGTAATCTATTGATGTAAAATACAGTGGTGAGGCAATGCTTGTGGATCTAATCTATTCAGATTTTAACTCCATAGTTTGTTCAATAAATTGACTTTGAAGGTCCATCTCTCAGATCAGTTCTATTACAGTTTTAATTGCGATAACACTAAAAGAGATCAATGATAAATAGGTTTTAAAAGCCATGGGTGGAATAGATCCTTGGTCTAAATCTAGATTATTGTCTGCAATAGAAACCAGTACAAACAGATCAAATATAAAAGCATTGAAAATGTTTATTATAGTGGTTTAGAGTAAACACAGATAACACATTGTTCCTGGAACTCAAAAATGTATCGAAAGATTATGATTACAACCTATTTTATGTCCAGAGACCGGTTTAGATGCTTTCCTGTTTAAGTGACAACATTTGCAAATATATTTAAGAAAACATTAAAGCTGGATGTCACAAATTCTGTCTTTAAGTATTGTGTAAGAGTTATGCGTGATGGTTTTTATTTGATCTGAAGCAACACTAACACTAAATAGGTACGTGCACCGGTTATCATTCAACTAACATTATTAGCAAACTTAATTTGGAGGGAATTGAGAACAATTGACTCATGTACCAAGGGTTTTATTGTTCAAAAATCCACTGGTTCGGTAATTCACAGAGTTTGCAAATGCTAAACCGCTTTTTGAAATGTACTAAGCCCATTTAACAATTAAGAATTTGGAAGGGGAATATTAATAGTGTCCCTTCTAAATACGGAATACATCCTTAAGGTATGCATTAAGCTTTGAAACCATACGTGGGATGAAAAACAGTAACAGGAGGTAGTAACCCAAGGGGAAATTTGTGAATCTGAAAGTAAAAATGGGGTGCATTAAAAATGCCTTTATTTAAAAGCCATCACAGACACAGTAGTGTGCTGACTCCACAAGCAACCAGTTTTACCAAATGGATTATTAATACATGAACCTCAGTATTTCCTATATATTATTGAAATGTAGTCTCTAATGTTTTTGTCATGTGGTGTAAATATTTGTTTCTATTATTTTATTTCCCATTTCCATATCGTCATGAAATGTACCTATTCTTTTTGTCAAACATATTGAAATATCTTCGTCACAATTTTTGGGGCATTCTAAAAAGTGTTTTCACTCTCTAGCCTAAAGCTTCCTAAGAAAAATACTGAAGCGCAGTCCTGCTTTCTCCTAGATCATTTAGCTTTCTCACTAAACCAAGCACAATATTGCTTTGAGGGAGGTGGTTATTGTAGTTAAAACACACTGGAGTTAGTTTAGAAAGGACAAATATAGAATTTCCTTTATCTTTAGAAATAATACTTGCAAAAGTATATGTGTAATAATTTTAGATAATTTACTGATAAAGATATCAGATAAAGATCCCCTAATTTCTTATACCGTGTGGTATTAAAAATCTGATTGAATTAACAGACTTCTCTTCTAGATAAATCCAGGTATGAGAAGGTATTAAATGCAATTATCAACTTTCCGTTATTTTAACACATTTTCTCAGTGCATAGAGTATTTTTCCTACATTGATCACAACATTTCAAGCAATGGTCTGTGCTTAAACGTACAATGAAGGGGTAAAAATGTATTTCCACCACAATCAAGAAACCCTTGGGTCTATGAGGATTACTGTTGCAAATGAAAACCTAGGTAAGATGAAATATTCCTTTAAAGGGAAGATTTCCCTCACCCACCATAGTTGGCATGCTTCCTCATTCAGAACCTC
The DNA here is from genome assembly GCF_964263255.1 of Lissotriton vulgaris. NCBI lineage: Eukaryota > Metazoa > Chordata > Amphibia > Caudata > Salamandridae > Lissotriton > Lissotriton vulgaris. The sequence goes on along the minus strand of NC_141685.1, from coordinate 61,083,948 downwards.
CTCCCACCGTTATACCTAGTTACAGTACAGGGTCCAGCCCCCTCACTGAGAGGGAGGAGTTCAGGCATGTTTTGTTTTAGAGAATGGTATACGAAATACCACAAAAATGAGCTCAGGGTAGTGGGGGCAGCAGAGTGAAAGTTAATAAGAGGTCAACATGTTTCAGCCTATTAACCCTCCAAAGAGGTGTTTGCGGCTTTCTTCGGGACCTAATCAAAAGTGCTGCTGCTCATTGTACTCAATCAATAACAAGCATTGGCATAGCCAATAGGTCTCGCCTTTGGGACCTTATAAGTGTTTAGCCATGCAGATCCAGTAACAATGTGAAATAATTTCTCTTAAAAAGAAGACTATAAACTAACTAAGCTAGATGTGACTTTATAACTGGTTAATCAAATGTTTCTGGAGGTTTAGTATATATAAAGAACTCCTTTTTTCTATGGCGTGTCATATAATGTACACAATGTCAAAAAATTCAATACTGCTTTTATATCAATTTACTTTTGAAAGCTTGAAGTGAAAGAGAATTCTAAATGTCATTTGCTTATGAGTAGGCGCTAATGACTATTTCCAGATGACAATGTAGTTAACATTTTTTTGTAAAAGATGTGTTAGAAGTATGGGTAGGGAAAATGGCTATTTTGGCTAAAGGCTCCCTTTCTTTATGCATGCTAGTTTTAATTTGTAAACAGAATCACCATTTTTTTAATGTGGTACACTGTAATGTTAGATGAATCTGTTTTACCCTTTTGATAAGCAAGAGAAGACGATGAACTGTTTTTTCGTCCCTGGTTTTAAATGGATTCAGGTTGGAACAGAAGAGGTTTTGGTTGACTTTGCCTCAGATAATGGTTGTTTCCCGCATGCTGCTTTCATGCAACTTAAATCCCTTCAATGGAAGAGGCGGCTGCATGCCTGCATATATGGCCAGATCAGTACTTGGCTGTTTCGGTTCTCCAGTGGGGCTAGAATAGAAGATGTTAAGGGCAGGGGCTTAGCTTCCCATTGGTGCAGCAGGTGCAGTGGCACCAGGTCCCAGATGCCTTAAAGACCCACTGAACCCTGATAACTGCTGTTTGTCACAGTACAAACAAAGGCCGGAGGGGCCCACAGAACAATGATTATTGCTGTTTTCCACAGCCCAAATAAACGGCAGAGGTCACATTTCCTTTCTTGCCTTGGGGCCCAGGGCACACTGGCTAGGCCACTGGTTAAGGATGCAGTGGGGAAGAAGTGGCAAGACAGGTGGATTATCTAAACAGCTCGACGATGACTTCATGCCTGGGTATTAAAGTATTCATTACAATTAAAGACTGAAGCAGGAATAGAAATCATAATATAGGAAGGCCTATGTACAAATGCAGCTCGATTAGCGGCTGCCTTTAACTTCTCACTTATCACCTCTCCTAATATACAGTTTTATATTAGATGCAGACATAAATCGTGACCTATGAATATGTTTATCTATTTTTAGGTTCAAATGACCCATCTTTTCCATATGCAAGTATCAGACAGGTCGGAAACGCCTAATGGCTTTGAACTTGATAAAGCCACATTAATCACTGGTCTTGAAATGCAAATGGCAGCATTAGGCACGCAGAGGTGTAATCTACGTAATCTCATTATGTTCAGGGTACGGGAGAGTATTTAGGGCATAAAGCACTTTGACAAAAACATTTCTGCCACCATAGAAATTCAATCTTCCTTGTCCTACCCTAGTATACAAGTAGTACCACATTCTTTGTATACCTGAATTAAATAGGCACACAAAATAGTACCGTATTTAAAGGCCCAGGTCAGAATTACAGGGAAGGTGCACTGTCCCAGACTACACAACGGTGCAGTTTTCAGTGGGTGCTCTCATCCCACACAGGGGGGAGCACACCAGATTATGCTGGAAAAAACATGTGGTGCCCCAACGTAGGCGCAGTTGTAAACCACTAGTCTGCTTACATAGTAAAGCGTCTGACAGCTATTAAGTGAGGTGGCACGTTTCCCCTGCAGGTGGTTGGGGTCTGTCACCATCCTGTCAGGTGGGGGGTATACAATCAGTGCGCCTCCTGACTGGTTGTTTGCCTTTTCGCCCGTGTCAATAATACAGTGCAGTCCTTGGAGGAGTAGTCAATTTGTATTCATGAAAGACACTTGTGTTTCTCGGATGTGTAATCCCCAGATGATGCCTGAACTGTTCCCCAATGGGCTATTTGTATATCGTATTGAATTGTATGGTCTTATGAGGACTGTTAATAATAATAAAAAAGATTTAGTGAGTGCTTATTGCCCTCTATGTCACTCTACTTCTAAGCACCAAATTGTACGGTGCTTACTGTCATCTGCTCACTTACATTATGCTTATTATGGTTAATATAAATAGTGCACAATTTAGGCGTTTGTGTCTGCCTACAACGTGGACCTGATACAAATAGCAGTACCTACAAGGTGGATGGTACAATTCAACAAGAGTCTAAGATACTCCAGCACAGATGATTTTGCATCAACATTACGGGGCATCAGTCTTGATGGCAAGCCAACTTAAAACGTATCAGTATTGTATACATTATTATCAGAGATTATACTTGCCTCTTGGATACAACTTTACAACGGAATTTTATTAATTTGTGTACAGTTGTGTATATACAATAAAACAACCTCCCCACCATAATTGATCTGTCTGTTCATCTTTTTGGGATCTGGAGTAGCATGCTACTCGCCGAAAAGCACTTCAACACTTCATCAGGGGTAGCAAGCCCTATATAAATGCAAAACCTTCCCTCTTCTGTCCCCCACAATCTTTCTTAATCCAACTAACAGACCAACATGTCCAGCTCTCATATACATTTTATATTTCCCTATACTAATGCACCACTAATCATTTTTGGATGCTGGAGTAGCGTGCTACTCGCCGAAAAAGCGCTTCAAAGTTCGTATGGGGTAGTAAGTGTTATGTAAATCTAAATACATTACAATTACTGTTTACATCGGGCTGCACTAACACGAGGATAGAAGTAGAGTGGGGATTAGAGTTTATCTGCCCAGAACAATGCATACTACAGAAAGTGTGTGAACAGTCTATATGTTGTGCGCCTGGCAGAGAAAAACACAGCAGAGGTGGGAAGAAGGTAGGTAATCTGATGGTCAGACCTATGTGGAAAGAGGCAATCACTTTGGGCAGAAAAGAGGGCTTACGCGGAGGACTACTTTGTTTGGATGGACAGCAAGAAAGGGAGGTCTGGAAGATAAACCTGAAGCTCACTCATCCTGCAAGCAGAGGTGATGGCAAGCAAAAAAGCAGTCTTCTAAGGAGGCGAAGAGCACAATTATGTAGGCGCTCAAAGGGAGCACACATAAGATAAGTGAGGTCAACCCATAAGAACTAAGATGGCCGCTGAAGAGGAGCCCTAGTGAGGAGCTCCGGGGCTAGGGATCTCCAAGGCTGGATTAAATCCCTGATCAACCCCTAAGCACGACCTAGGAGCAAACGGAATCACTGCTCGATGTTCTGAGCTAATTTGTGAGCCAAAACAAACACAGATAACGTGAGATGCTGAAGAGAATCGGTTACCTGGTCAGGGGACGAAGCTGACTCCCCTCCCCTCCCCTCCAATGACTCTTCGGATGGCTGACCCCTCACGACGCGGAGCACCGGCTGCGGAGCAATCACGGAGAACCAACTTTCCTCGGATGTAAGCGAGCCGGAGGACCTCGAGGAGGGATCGGCGGTGGCTCCCATGCCTGTAAACTCGGACGGACCATCGCGGAAGGCGGAGCTACGTGACCGCGCTGACCGACAGATAAGGTAGGATCGCCGGCACCCCCAGCGTGGCCCCACCAGCCGATAACGCCCTAAGACTGCAGCTCCCCAAGAAAAAGCAGAGGGACATCGGGGATACCGCAATTTGAGGAGGTACGAGAAGCGGCTCGCCTGTCCTTAAAATGGCGGCCGCATAGGACTAAGTTAAGTCACACGAACAATTCGATCTCGCCAATCAGAAACCTCAAGGCACTGACATAGAAATAGGACTAGCAGCGTGAGCCAAGGAAGGAAGACAGCCCTGTCCCTTCAGAACAGACAAGGAAAAGGGACCAACTAATCTTGAACTGAAACTGAAATAGGACTGACGCTGGGAACAAGAAAAAGGAGACCTCCCAGAACCCACCTATGTAATAATGTAATCGGAGATGGGACCAAGAGTAGCAAATGAAAGGAGACCTACCAAAACCCTCCCAATTGCTACAGAACACTGATATAAGGGCTAATCAAATTAATGAGTACTAAGAGAGAAAGGATCAAGGGCTAATCAAATTAATGAGTACTAAGAGAGAAAGGATCAAGGAAATAAAAGGAACTAACCAATCCCCAGAAGAATAAATGGAAAGAAAGAAAGGACCAAGGGAAATAAAAGGAACTAACCAATCCCCAGAAGAATAAGTGGAAAGAAAGAAAGGACCAAGGAAAGAAAAAGGGACCAAACAGTTTCAAGGGAAAAGAGAAAAAAAAAATCCTCCCCCATCCCAGGAATTCGTCAGGGATAGATCAGGCTACCATCTGATACAGGTTACTTATCTACAGACAACTAGCTCTCACAATTAGGGACAGTTAATAAACTTAATTATTTTAATTAAACATTACGAAATTGCACCTTAATATTAACTTCAAAGAACTGATTAGAATAAAGTAATATTAACTTCAAAGAACTGATTAGAATAAAGTAGCATCACTAATGAGGACCAAACGAACCTGAAGATTCAATATAAATAATTGGCTGGAAGTCACTTACACCTCCTACATGCCTACAAAGGTTTAACAATAAGAGTAGACTATACCGTTAAGGAAACTATACTTTACATCTGGAAACCATAGTACTGAGTCACCTGATTTCTAGATCCCCTGGATACACTAGCTAGGAACTACTCAGTGCAAAAGTGTCAATAAGCTCCTGCAGACCCTCATTGTGGAGCGAAAATGGATGGAAGATACCAAGGATCGCATGGATTCAATGCAAAGAGCATAGATTATCCTTCAAATTTATCCAAAAATGCTGCCAAAAAATTCAAACACAACACTTTGAGAAAAAATCCGGACATGCTGTTCTCTGACCCATATTATGATATAGTCAAAGGCAGCATGATGAACGACCTCATATTCTACACTGACAAAACAGCTAAATGGCGTAACGTCCTGACAGAAATGCTGTTCACTAAAACTATAAAAAACATACCATATGGCACAAAAATAACGACCTCATTAACTAAAAGAAGTAATACAGATTTATGCATTACCATGTATAAAACGGGAATTGTGCTGATACAAGCAACCAACAGAGAACTCGAGAAATTTGAGATAGCCTTCCAAAACTTAAAGGAACGCATAGAAGGACCAAGCTACCAACAAAACGCGACATTACCGGATGCCACACTTGGAAACAAAGATCCTACTACTAGAGACACCATTCAAACGGAAGGCCAGAACAACCAAATTGGTAACACCGGAGATTCAACCGAAAACGCGATGATAATACCAGAGAATGAGATAGTAAGGACAGCGCTGTCCACTAATCCTCGAAATAAAGAGAAGAACCAGGCCCTAAGGAAAGAGCCGCTGCCGCTAATGCACAACTCCACCGCGCCTGAAGATTGTACCCCAGCTACAAGTGAGTCCCGCTACGAAGTTATCGAAAGATATAATGTAGATGATATGGACCCACTCCATCCTCCCTCGAAGATGAGACTTGAGCCCCAGAGACCCTCATCCACAAAAACACCCCTTACATCCCATAACATTAGAATTAATGGGGACACCTCTCATAGAACCTCTTATAGAACCAGAACTCAGAACCAAACCAAGATTACTAAGAAAAGATCTGTGACAAACAGAACAGATTACTCACGAAGAAGGGCAAACTCTAATACCAATCCAGCTAGGGCTATCTCACATGCAAAATCATCCCGAACACAGAAACAACTCAAGGAACTTCAGAAAAACGTAGATAACCTGGCACAAAACTCGATGGAAATCTCACAGACAATTGGAAAAATCTGGGAGATGGCGATAAATACGCACACCAAGGTCTCACACATCCAGAATCTGATACTCAGACCCAACAGACCTAACAGGACCAAGCCCGTGTCTAATGAAGAGGCTCTGGCTTTGCTCCGATCTTATGAACAACCTGCCCGGAGTAGGGAGAAGAATATCATAGTAGTACCTACTGACCCCAATAGAAAGTCCAGAAAGAATGACAGGAAAGCAATTCACCAAAATTTAAAACAAATTCAGTTAGCCGCACCCGAATCCGATAAGGGAAAATGCGTAAAATCTCAGAAACCCCTGAATTGTCTACTACTTAACTGTCGTTCGGCAACGAAACATGCATCAGACATAGCTGCCCTCATCATTAATAAGGAGATTGACTTGGCCATCCTCACGGAAACATGGCTCAATGAATCATCATCTCCTACCATGGACCTCTTAATACCACCACAATATAACATCGTCAGGTTGGACAGACCAAGGAATGTGGGAGGTGGCATAGCTTGCATTCACCGCTCAGAGATCGAGGTCTGCCAATTCCAATCTGACCCCCTAGACTCTTGCGAATATCTTGGTATCAATGTAAGATCACCAAATAATCAAAGCTGCATCTTGCATGCATTCTATCATCCACCAGGAGAGAATGCAAAGTTCACAGAACAATTGATGGAGATCATAACGACCAACTCTAACTCGGATGCCAACAACATATTCCTAGGCGACTTCAACCTCCACTGGGATGACGGCAATGACAAACTGGTCAACTCGCTTAAAGACTTCCTCAGTGAGCTAAAACTTATACAAGCATGCAACCAACCCACTCACTCACAAGGAGCGACCTTAGACTGGATTATTGCAAGAAAAGATGAGGCATCAATCCTCACTATAGACCCATGTGACTGGTCTGACCACCACGTCATAACATTTGAGATACCGACAATGAAAAAGGGTAGGACCGTGCAACCACGCAAGCTCAAGAAACTGATCCGAGACACAAAAGAGGCTAATATTGAACTACTGGTCGAAAGGTGTGAGAAAGATCTGAAACCACCTTGCAATAAGAAAAATGTAAACGAGCTGACGGATCACTATACAACCGCGATTGGTAACATTGTCAATGACACCATGCCCCAAAAAATGAAAAAGATCTCAGAGAAACCAAAAAATCCTTGGTTTAATGAGTCATTGAACGAGGACAGGCGCAAACTGAGAATGGCCGAAAGGAAATGGAGACAACATCCCTCCTCCCCGGAGCTGAAAGCCCTCAGGAAAACTAGAAATGAATACAATAAAAAGATAATCAACTCCAAAAAAGAATTTATCCGATCGGAATTGGACAGTGCCACAAACAGACCGCGAAAACTCTTCGAGATTTTAAAACTACAGTCAAACAAACTAGCCAAAACAGTTCAAGAGAAGACAAAAACTCCCATAAGCTGCGAGGAATTTTCCATATTCTTCACGGAAAAATCCAAATTACTAGAGGCTGAACTCTCAAATGCAGCAACAAACCTCATGACCCTTCCCCCACCTAAAAATGAGGCCAATGTCGCAACAGAAGATCTCCAAACAAAAAATATGGCAAAATGGGATACATTTGAATTATATGACCAGAGAATGATCGCCAAAACGCTGGCGGAACTCAGATCGAACAACCACTATCAAGACCCTCTACCGCGAAAGTGTGTAAGAAAAATCAGCCACACTCTAGTCCCGATCTGGACCGAGATAATAAATGCCTCACTTGCACAAGGAACCCTCCCGGACTGCCTAAAAACAGGGCAGGTAGTGCCCATCATCAAAAAACCGACAGCTGATGCAACAGACCCGAACAACTATCGACCAGTGACCAACATCCCACTACTGGCCAAACTCATTGAGAAATGCGTACAGGGCCAACTAAGTCAACATATCGCAAAATTCTCACTACTTGATGATTGCCAATCAGGATTCAGAACAGGACACAGTACTGAGACTGCGATCCTGCATATTGTCGATGACGCCCTACAAGCCTTAGACCGAAATCAAACATGCCTACTAATCCTCCTAGACCTGTCATCAGCATTTGACACGGTAAACCATGAAGTGCTAATGACCAGGCTACAAAACAGGATGGGATTGTCCGGAAACGTGCTGAAATGGTTCAACTCCTTCCTACAAAACAGGACTCAGCGATTCTTGGTGAATCAAGCAATCTCTTCCCCGAGCCCCAATGCAATCGGGGTCCCACAAGGCTCAACGTTATCCCCAGATCTATTCAACTTGTATGTAGAACCTCTCACGGAGATTCTTCAACAATCACAGATATCCTATCACATGTATGCTGACGACACACAATTATACATAAAGATCGCCTCCCTTGAGGACATTGACCTAATGAACAAAACACTAAAGAGAGCTCTGCAATGGTTAACAATGAACCATCTGAAACTAAACGCCCAGAAAACAGAATTCCTGCTAATTTCACCGACAAGGAGCCAACCTGATGTTAAGGAATGGACTAAATTGGTAACGGCGTTAAATTGCGCCCCGACACTAGTTAACTCAGCCAAGTCACTAGGAATTACCCTAGATGAAAACCTTGACATGAAAGACCATATTAATTCAATGGCCAAGAGCGCCCGCTTCCACTTAAATTACTTAAGAAAACTGAAACCCTTTATCTCAGAGTCAGATCTAAAACTGGCTATCCAATCACTAGTTATCTCGAGGATCGAATACGGCTGCACCACACTAGCTGGCCTACCGAAAACATCCACAGCACCACTAAAAGCCTGCCTCAACGCAGCGGCAAGACTCATCACGGGAACGAAGAAATTCGATCATATATCTCCGCACCTGAAAGCACTAAACTGGCTTCCCTACGAAGCCAGAATCCAAATGAAGATGGCCTGTATTACACATAAAGCGGTTCACTGCAACACGCCTATATACCTAGCCAAAAAACTCAAGCTATCAGGAGGTAACAGAACAACTAGAAGCGCAAAAGAGTTGCTATTGCGACCAGCTTTTTTCCACAAGAAAAAGACTTACAACAGAGCATTCTCTGGAGCTGCCCCCAGAATCTGGAACTCTCTCCCGCCAAGCATCAGGAAGATTCAAAATACAGTATCATTCAAAAGAGAACTTAAGAGCCACTTGATGAGTAAATACCCTACATAGAGATACCTACGGATTACTGAGACGAGCAATCACGCTACCAGAGGATTGTCCGCTTCATGAATGTTGGAAGAGCAATTCCTGACATCTGACTGTGTCCAGGTTCAAGCCGAGGCTAGACACATACTGCTACCTCATAGACTTGTGAACTGATAACTTTATCTCACTGAAAAAACTATATAACCTCTACCTCACCTGATTTATTTATCTATACTAACCTGTTATGCACTGGAATACCTTATAACTCTACCTCACCGAACTTGGTTCGAGACCAATGCTAATTGCACAGACATTAAGAACTTATATATCTAATCACGTCCATTCATTATATTGCCTTCTACCTCATATATATGTTGTTGTTATTATTGCTACTATAATGTCTATTTGCTATTCTTTCCTTGTTAAGCGCTCTGATACCCACGGGTCTTGTACGCGCTATATAAAACACTATAAATAAACTCCCACTAGGGTATTACGAAAGAAGAAGGAGGAAAGAGATGAGTAATGCACTTCAGAAATCTGTTAACAATAGGATCGAAGGCCATGCTCAAGAGCTCGGGGTACCAGACTTGGGACTGATCGCGTTTGATCTTCTTCAGCAATCTTGGCAGAAGTGGTACAGGAGGCCGCAACTCCACTCGCAACGAAAAGGGTCGCAGAGCGAGAGCCTCTTTGGAAACTCTAACACGCAGAACTGCTGACATTGAGCGTTCTCTTCGGTGGCGAATAGATCTAACCAAGGCTCTCCCCACTACTGAAAGAGACCTAGCACGACCTTCGAGTAAAGATGCCATTTTGATCCATCATGCACTGGCGGCTGAGTTTGTCCGTCCTTGCGTTCAGTGAACCTGTTAAGTGTAGAACCACCAGAGATATGCCCTGATGTTCCAGCCATGTCCAAAGGCGAAGAGCCTCTTGACATACGGTCCACGACCCCACCCTGCCCTGTTTGTTGCAGTACCACATGGCGGTGGTGTTGTCCGTGAACACCTGCACCACTCTTCCTTTGACAGAAAGAAGGAATGCCTTCAGTGCAAGACGAATCGCCCGGAGCTCCAGCGGGTTGATGTGGTGCCTGGACTCCGCCAGAGACCAGAGGTCTTTGATCTCCACCATTCCCATATGGCTGCCCCAACCCAGGAGTGACGCATCCGTCACTACTGTGAACTCAGGTTAGGGAAGGTAGAGGGATCTGCTGTTGACCCAATCCTGGTTCGTGAACCACCACTGCAACTGACTTGCAGTCCCCTCTGAAATCTGAACGTCATCGGAAAGATTCCCCTGGTGCTGCGCCCACTGAAACTTCAGGTCCCACTGCAGAGCACGTATATGCCATCTGGCATGATGCACCAGCAGGATGCAGGAGGCCATGAGGCCCAGCAGCATCAGGGTCATTCTCACAGAACACCGGGATGGAGGCTGAAACATCGGTATCATAGCCCCAATATACTGGACTTGCTGCTAGGGAGGATAGACCCAAAACTGTGCTGTGTCCAGAACCGCTCCGATGAAGAGGAGCTTATCGGATGGAATCAGGTGCGACTTCAGCACGTTAACTGAGAACCCCAGCAAATGCAGGAAGTCCGTCGTAGTCTGGAGGTGGGAGCCTTCAACAGCCAGTCGTCGAGATAGGGGAAGACTGGAACCCCTGATCTGCGCAGATGAGCTGCGACTACCGCCATCACTTTCGTGAACACCCGGGGGAGGGGGTGGGCTGGTAAGGTCAAAGGGGAGCGAGGTAAAACTGAAAATGCGCGTGGCCTACCGTGAACCATAGGTAATGCCGGTGGGCAGGCAAGACGGGGATGTGAAAGTAAGTGTCCTGCAAGTCCAACGCTACCATCAAATCTCCAGGGTCGAAGGCAGATAAGACCTGAGCCAAGGTTAACAACTTGAACTTCTCCTTTCGGAGAAAGCGGTTGATGTCCCTGAGGACTAAGCTAGGATGCAGGCCTTTGTCCTTCTTGAGTACCAAGAAGTAGTGGGAGTAGCAACCCCGACCTACTTCTGGCACAGGGACGCGTTTGACAAAGAGATCCATAGCTTCCTGGAAGAGAAGGGCCAAATGATTCTCCGACATGGGATGAAATCACCATAAACGGCATGACCCTTACGCACTCCGCTGCTTGCGGAACTCCGCGTAGACCGCCAGAGTTTTTTTGTCACTTTGCGGAGTTTCTCACTGAGGAACTCTGCATAAGCTTAATCTTATCAAGAACAAATAGATATCAGTCATATGTTAAGAAACAAGGGTGAGTAGAAACCTTTTGGGTGGAGTAAAATTTAAGACATTATTATTGTGATTTTTTGGGCAATTAGTTGATTTTTGCAAGCACTAACACTTCTCTGTGTAAAGTAAAGACATTGAGAGTTTTGTAACTTTCAGAGACTCAAGTTGTGGATTCTGTTGCAATGAAAAATATTTCCAGGCCTGACATTTTTTTGGAGGTTGCATGCGGGCAGCCTAAGTTATCCTGCAAGAGTTTCTTGATGAATCCTATTGCAACTACAATATGTGCTCTCTCATGTACAGTCAGGTTGAAAGAAGCTTTTCTGCAACTCAAGATACGCCTTACTTTTCACCTGGTGTGGATGCATTTCTTATGTTTAGTGAGATCTCCTTTCTGAGTATAACGTTTCTGGCTTTCCCCTCCTGTATATGGCTTTAGTCCAGTGTGAATTCTCTCATGTGAAATGACATTGTATTCAAGACTAAACTTTATTTGACATTCCGAACACACATAAGGCTTTTTCCCCCGTGTGAGTTCGCTCATGACAAGTGAGGAGTAATTTGTACCCAAAACATTGCTTGCATTTCGAGCACTCATAAGGTTTTTCCCCAGAGTGAGATCGCTCATAAAGCATAACACTGTCTTTCAGATTCAACCTTTTATGGCATAAGGATTTTTCTAATGTGGAGTTTCTCATGGTGAAAAGGCGTTTTTTCTGCAGTTTTTTTGGCATTCAGAGCACTCATAAGGTTTTTCATCAGTATGGAGTCGCTTATGGTTAGTGAGGCTGTGCCTGTCAAATAGGAATTTCTGGCATTCAAGGCATTGGTAATGTTTTTCCCCTGTGTGCGTCTGCACATGTAGAGTGAGATTGAGTTTAAAATGTATGCTTTTCTGGCATTCGGAGAACTGATAATTTTTTTTCTCCAGTGTGGATTTTCACATGTTCAGTGAGATGAGATTTTTGTCTGAAACATTTTTGGCATTCGGAGCACTGATAAGGTTTTTCCCCAGTGTGGGTTCTTATATGCTGAGTGAGACGGCTTTTTACACTGAAACATATCTGGCATTCGGAGCACTGGTAAGGTTTTTCCCCAGTGTGGGTTCTTATATGCTGAGTGAGACGGCTTTTTACACTGAAACATATCTGGCATTCGGAGCACTGATAAGGTTTTTCCCCAGTGTGGATTCTTATATGCTTAGTGAGACTGTTTTTGTACATGAAACATTTCTGGCATTCAGAGCACTGGAAAGGTTTTTCCCGAGTGTGGATTCTTATATGCTCAGTGAGATCGCTATTTTGACTGAAACATTTCTGGCATTCAGAGCACTGATACGGTTTTTCCCCAGTGTGAATTCTTATATGCTCAGTGAGATTGCTTTTACGACTGAAACATATCTGGCATTCAGAGCACTGATAAGGTTTTTCCCCAGTGTGGATTCTTATATGCTCAGTGAGATTGCTTTTTTCACTGAAACATTTGTCGCATTCAGTGCACCGATAACGTTTTACCCAAGTGTGGGTCCTTGTATGTTTAGTGAGTCTCATTTTGTCACTGAAACATCTCTGGCATTCAGAGCACTGATAAGGTTTTTCCCCAGTGTGGAATCTCATATGTGCAGTTAGAAGTGATTTAAGTTTGAAATCTTTTGGGCATTCGGAGCACTGATAAGGTTTTTCCCCAGTGTGGGTTCTTATATGCAGCATGAGATGTCTTTTTTCATTGAAACATTTCTGGCATTCAGAGCACTGATAAAGTCTTTCCACAGAGTGGGTTAATTCATGTCGATATAGACTCGGTTTGATACTAAACCTTTTCTGACATTCAGAGCACTGAAAAGGTTTTTCCCCAGTGTGGATTCTCATATGCTCAGTGAGATAAGATTTACGCCTGAAACTTTTTTGGCATACTTTGCTCGGAGAGTGTTTTTCTCCAGTGTGGATTCTCATATGCTCAGTGAGATAAGATTTACGCCTGAAACTTTTTGTCATACATTGCACTGAGAGTGGTTATCCCCTGTGTGCATTCTGTCAAATTCTGTGAAATAAGATTTATGGCTGTTTCTTTTTGGGCACAGGTAACTTTTTTCCCTAACTTCGGTTATTTTGCCTCGATTTTAGAGTCGGGCTTGTTTAGATAATGTTCAGCACTTATCTCTAAAAGAAATTGTGTGTAATCTTCTCAACACTTGAATTGAGCAAAAAATGTCGGGAAGCAGTCCTGTAACACCTGTTGAAATTTTTCTAACAGATAATAATCTTTAGGTAATAGCCTCTCCGGCATCAACTTAATTTGTGACTAAAGTTTTTCTCTAATCTATTTGTATAGGTTCTTAGCAATGCAGTAATAAGGTGTTAGTCTGATATTTAATGATTAAACTGATAAGTACCTTTTTGCACTGGTGTAATGGCAGTAACTGAGGGCGTTAGAGTACTATTGTGGATCATTAGTCGCAGAACATCAGTTCCTTCTACCCTTTCTATGTTTGGGGTAAGGTTAAGGTTTGTAGTTCTGAGGATGAGGATTTATTTACATTAGATATAGCGCAACGGTGCTCCTTTAATCCATTTTTATATTTAACAGTTTTACATATCACTCCTGTACAACAGATAATGTTGAGGCGATTTACAGAGAATTACAGAACAGTACACAATAAAAAGGAAACAATCTGAGATGGTCATTAACACAATAAAGTGGTGAATTTTTAAGATTTTCGCAAGAAAGTGCAGAGTGGGTCAAGGTGTTATATCCCGAGGCAGATAGTCTCAAACTTGCACAACTGGTTAAAAACAGTTGTTGAACCAAGGTGATTTTCCAATCTTTTGGTTGTTAACGTGTCAGCTTCGGAGTCTCCTTTCAGCATCTTTTCTTTGATGGGATCCAGAAGAAACCTTTAGTTGTAACTTTCTTTTATGTAGTGTGTGCTTCCTCTCTAGAATTACATGATGCTTTAATGAACGTTATTCTGTCATGCTGAGGCAATTTGTCTTTCTGATAATATTTCAGATGAGGATGGTGAAGCGTTCTTTCTACATTATTTCTGATGCTGTGTGCACAGATATGGCTTTGCTCTGGGTTAATGAAATGCAAAATTAGAGACTTCACTTACAGGTATAATACTTTCCTCGCCACACTTAGATTTTTGGAAATTATTTAAACGTAGAATGCTGGATGTCCTTCAATTTTTCAAAATAATCCTTCTTATGGCACTGACACTCAGTTGCTTAGTGCTAAATCTTGCTTTCTTCGTCAGTAATTTCAATCACCTATAATATTAAAATTAAACTGTTAATACATGTACATTTCCAAAAATATAATTTACAAGCCAAATCAATGCAGAATTTTGAATATGCTGAGCTGTTTTTCAGACAGAGCAGAGTGTAGAATGGTAGCCTGAGAGTACTTGGATGTAGGAGTGAGGTTTTGTGGAATAGTCAACATTTTATTAAGCTCATAAAGGATACATGTACCCTAAGGAGTTGCAACATAGAATCCCAAAGGCAGATATGAAAGTCATATGGACTGGCACCAAACAGATATTTAAAAAATATATACTATTAATTAATTTGTAATGCAGATTTCTGGGAAGGGAATGACTCATCCACGGACAACAGGCGTTTTCCCCTGCCCTGAGTTACCACCTACTTGTATCTGGTTTCCTGACTTTTGAGTTTTGGCCTCTGCCTCAAGCAAATCTATTGTGTGCTGCGAGGACTATGCCTAGACATATCCCTCAGAGTATGAATCAAGGGCAATGAAATGAAGGCGGACTTTCATGTGTTCATTTTATTCCACCTGATCATTAGTTGTTAGGTTTTTCTGCACCTGGATTTACTGGGTGCAGAAAACCAGGACACAATCTTTTTCCAGACAGAAAACTTAGACTGAAAAGACGCATAAGACTCTGGGTGCAGGAGAAGCAGCCAAGACTTATGCTGTTTTTTTTCACTAACTGGGGGAAACACACAATTCTTCCCTCTGTTGGTGTTCACAGTTGTTGTCGGCCTGTGATTCGGTGTTGAGTGCAGAGCGTATCGATTAGAGCCGAGGGGCCGAGCAAAGGAGGAGTTGACGAGCAAGCGGAGCGGAGCCTGGGACGACTGCCAGGGTTTGTTTTGTGACCGGTTCCCGCTTCACCCGCGTCCTGTTATACGGGCCCTTTAAGTTCTACGGATCTGCGATGGAGGCAGGAATGGCCGCTGCCAGCACCGCGGTGCTAAGGCGCTGCTGGTGCTGCTCATGCGGTGGCTGCTGCAGGGCACAGAGGGCACAGAGGAGCCTTGGACTGCCACCAGATTTATGTCAAAAATGTGTTTATTAATTATTTTTTTTCACAGTCCACAGGCAAAAATTACATCATCACTTGGTCCCACGCAGGGGATCAGAAAGCCTCAACAGAATTATAACAGGTGGACAAAGTGCATTGATCAATATAAATCAGCTCCTCCTCTTATTAGATAAGCCAAATGAAAGATACAGCTTCTAAGTGCCCCGGAGCTTAGAGAGAAAGATAAAAAAGAAAAAAAAGAAGATCATGCAACTTTGCTAAGCCAGCAGATAGGTCTAAAGAAAACTCAACGGCCTTCTGTAACGGTAATTTCTCCAGGTTGCTCCACCGAGGTGTTGTATGCGGAATAGCCAAAAAGCGTGGACAAACTCATCCTAACATGGGATAAGTAATTATGAATCTAACAAGGAACAAAGAAAAAAACTAATAAAAAAACCACTTCCCGGCGTGGCTACTGGCCGAGAAAGATGGCCGCGTTCCAGCAGAGCTCCGTGACTGCAGGGCACCTTCCTCGACAATCCGCACAATAATCCTGACTTCAGCAGGCGCTGCTACGGCTGTATAAAAACGGGAGATCTTCCTGTTCCCGGTGAAGCAATCCGCTACTCCAGACTTCTAAAAGTCAAGCGGCTACGAGACAGTGCAACCGGGGCCTAACAGCACTACGGAAGCCGGGGACTAAAGTTTCACGGCGGCCCGGCATACAGATGACCCGACAAGAACTGCTCCTGAACACAGAGTAAAGGCGGCGAAAACCAAAACGGACGCGGCTGCGCGCACAGGACATCCTCGGACTACAAGGTACTGGCGACTGCTAGAGGAGGCAGCGAGGGGGCTCTGAGTGAAAACCTGACGTTACCGGGCAGCGACTGGGGGCGCCGCAGTACGACGGCACAAAATGGTGGCACAAAATGGCGGCTTAATCCTGGTTACCGCCGCTGAGCACACCAGCCTGCTCACCTGCACCACACGCAGCACTAGCTGCAAATCAGTGACACCAGCAGGCATTTTAAGGGGCATACCCTAGATAGTACTGTGAGAAGACACCCGGCGCAGTCTCACGAGCTCAGCAGGGGTTATAGGGAGCAGTTCCACGGCTGAAAGACAGGAGCTGGAGGTACCACAGGCCGCTGGTTCTACACAGCGGACCAGCCCAGCGCAACGCAGGCCCGGAGTCACCAAGGAACACACTGTACAACACATCGAGGAACAGTTGACAAACGGGGCTCTTCTCCTGTCCTCACGAATTTTTGGGTGCGTGTCCACTGCGATCAAGTACCATGACGGGCAGGGGGCCCAAGGTGCAACAGCCTTCGCGCTTGGAAAAATATGCCTATGTAAAAGAACCCCAGAATGGTCACTCGAAAGCAAAGCGCCACGCACATCATCCCAGACGACCAACCCGCCTGGTGACGCCGAACAGGTCACCCTGAAAGACGTCATGGCGGCATTGCAGACAATGCAAACTTCAATGGGCACTATCTCCACTGATATCTCCCTGATAAGGGCGGACTTCTCCAAGTTGTCAGACCGTTTGATTGAGGCGGAAAAAGCTACATCGGGGCTAACTGACGACATGGCGGCCTTGAAACACAAAGTACAGAAACTGGAAGATGACAATCTGCTATTAAAGGCGAAACTTGACGAACAGGAAGGCCGTTCACGGCGCAACAACGTACGCCTGGTGGGTGTACCGGAAACAACAGGGGGGCCTGTGTTGGACCTATTCGTAGAAGATTTGATCCAAACCAGGCTGCAACCGAAGGGCCTGTCAAATTATTTCTCAGTATAATGTGCCCACCGGGTGCCAGGGGGGAACCGAAACCAGGGGCACCACCGCATCCAATCTTAGCGAGGATCTTCAACTTTCGCGACCGCGATGCCATCCTGCAGACAGCTCGAATGGCTCCACCAGTCAAAATTGACAACGCAGAGGTCACCTTCTATCCAGACTACACGGCAGCGGTGGCACAACAACGACGAAATTTCACGGAAGTGAAAAGGGAACTCCGTTCTAGGGAACTCAAATACTCAATGCTCTTCCCAGCGAAGCTGCGTGTTGATGCGGAGGGAAAAACTTGGTTTTTTGAATCGCCCAAAGATGCGCAAGAATGGTTGGAGGGCTGGCGGCAGACAGGGAAACCCAGGAACCGGGACGCAAGACATAATAACCGATAATGGAAAAGACAGAAGCCCACAACAAACTGCATCACAGAAGCGACGCTATGACTTGGCTTTTTAAGGATTAAGGAACTCACAGGCTGCCACGCTTCACAACACCGCAGTAGGAGACTATGATATGGACACGGCCCGAGATTGGGCGGTGAGCGCAAGGTGGTGGGTACTGTTACATTGACATTCCTTAGAATGGGTCGA
The DNA here is from genome assembly GCF_964263255.1 of Lissotriton vulgaris. Lineage (NCBI taxonomy): Eukaryota > Metazoa > Chordata > Amphibia > Caudata > Salamandridae > Lissotriton > Lissotriton vulgaris. The sequence continues at coordinate 61,065,861 of NC_141685.1, read as the reverse complement.
TTAAGGACGCGATACACAGGCAAGTTATGAAGACTCCTACAGGTAGGACCTACCGTGATGTTGGTAGCGCTGCATGGACATTGATGGGTGGGAAGGAGGCTATAACAGTCACGGTAGTCTCACCCTCACGAACACTACATTTTGTTCTGGGAAGTAAGCACTCTGCTCAGTTGGGGGTGGTGGATGGTTCTGTATCTGCTTGGCAGGGAGGCAGGGTGGGGGGGGTGGTATTTTGATAGCGATAGTCTAGTCTAAGTCTAGGATCTGGTAGTACTGAGACCCCCTCCGATTGAGACATGGTTCGCATCACTTGTGTCCAGTAGGGTGCATTTTTGAACGTAGGGAAGAAGAAGTTGGGGATGAAGTTCCCACTCGTGGACTTGCTGCCTGTGTCTGCTGAGCAGGTCTGCATCTGATGGTCTTCTCCTGGGAGGTGTTCTGCTAGGAGATTGATTTTCTGGTGAATCGCCCAATACCAAATGCTTTGTGCAAGGCACGACAGCTGGAGAGAGTGAGTCCCTCCCTGTTTCTGTAGGTAGTACATTGCTGTCATGCTGTCAGTGCAAACTAAGACAGTCTTGCCTACGCGTTGGGTTAAAAAAGCTAAGTGCCAAGAACACTGCTAGAAGTTCCAGGTAGTTGATGTGGAGATGTTTGTTTTTGTCCGACCGCAGCCAGTGGACTCTGTAATGTTGAAGATGGGCACCCCAACCGGTTAACGATGTGTCTGTGGAATCGGGTCTATGAAAGGCTGTCCTTTTGCTAAGTTTTGAGGGTTCCACCACTGCAGCGAGCGATGGTTGCGGCGGTCTACCAACACTAGATCGGTTAATAGACCCTGGGCCAGATGTACGACCCTTTCATTTTGCACCTCGCAATTTGCGACTTATTGTGAGGCGCTAAATGAAATGCACAGTAGTTGTTATTACACCAATTAGCGATTCCCAATGGGCTTGTAAATTGCGAGGCTCATTAATATTAATGAGCCTCTCGCAATTCCCCAGCTCAGCAGGCCACGGATGGTGGGCTCAACAGACCACCACGTCTGGGACTGCGTTTTAATCAAGCAGCTTTTTTTTTTTAAATGCAGCCCGTTTTTCTTAAAGGAAAGCGGGATGCATTTAATTTTTAGAAAGTGAAACATTTTCGTTTCATACTTTAAGGGCAGGCAGTGGTCCCTGGTACCACTGCCTGCTCTTAAAAAATATTTTTAGACACAGTCACAAAGTAAGGGGACCCATTCCAAATTGCGACTGCATTACCACCCTCTTGAAGAGGATGGTAATTTGCGACCGCAATTGTGGTCGCAAAACATTCACACATAGCATTGCGGACGCAATTAGGAAGGGAATGCCCCTTCCTAACTGTGACTCTCAATTCCTAAATAGCGAGTCGCAAATAAACTGTGACTCGCTATTTTGGAATTGTACATGGCCAACAGTGATTTTGCATGTGCAAACGGGTTCGCAAACCCGTTTGCGCATGCAAAATCACGTTGGACATCTGGCCCCCTGTGATTGATTCCACTGACTCCCTAGACATAGTTGCAGAGGACGCGTGTGAAGCCTTGCATGAGGTACGATTGCAACGCAGGATGCCATCATTCCTAGCAGTTGCATGAAGACTTTGGCTGGTAATGATTGGTTGGGTTGAAATTGTAATAGTGTGGCCTGGATATTGTGAATCCTGGCTATATTAGGAGTGGCTAGAGCTTTGAGAGTGTTGATGGAAGCTCCCAGATAAGATTGCACTTGTGCCGGAAACAGGTGAGATTTTTGTGCAATGATTGTAAAACCCAACTGGTGAAGTAGATGTACTATTGTCTGATTGTGTAGCATCCTTGGTGAGAGGGAGGATGACCTGGATGTGCGTTGGATACTATACTGAGTCCGTACTGTTTGAGGATGGTGGCGAGGAGGGCCATGTAGATTTTGAAGAGCGTGGGGCTGAGCGACGATCCTTGTAGGTCCTCGGCAATTGATTTCTGTGGGTTCGGAGAGGAAGGGTGGCAGTCTGATTCTTTTGGTTCAGCCAGTGAGCAAGGAGCGGATCCAGTCAAGGGCGGTTCCCTGTATGCCGGCGTCGTAAAGTCTGCCGGTGAGGGTGCAGTGGGAGATGGTGTTGAATGCCGCAGAGAGATCGAGTAGGATCAGAGCTGGAGTGTGCCCTTGGTCGAGGAGGGCGTGGATGTTGTCTACGGCAGCGAGTACAAAAAACAAGACAGCTCAAGACAGTGTTTCCCATGCGGACTCACTAGAAAAACATAGAATATTAACAATTAGCTTGCCAATGGGGATGGCTCCCTCACTAGAAGACTGTACAATTTGAGGTATAGTTTTTGCTGCAGTATATATCAGAACACACGGTACCCCTTCATTGGCTGTTTTGATAGAAGTGCTTAAACCGATCCAGAATGTACGGGGTAGTACCTGCCCTGGACTTGGGAATAAAACTGATGGGCAATTTTGCAACGGTGTCCTCCATAATGTTAATTAACATAAAGAGGGAAGCAGCAGCGTTGGCGATATGCCAGCGTTTAAGGATTTGGCTCCTGCATAGCAGAAGCGCAAATTTCCTATAATTATCGAAGAAACATAAGCTACGCTGGATAGAGATAATTTGAGTGCCAGACCTGGTAAACCACAATTGAAGAGTTATTCTGCAAATGATAACTCTAAACAAGCACCTGACTTTTGAACAAAGAAGCAGAAGGAGAATAAGAAAAACAAATATAAAATAAAACTACAGGGTGGGTCTCCTACACAGGAAGCTACTGAAAAAAACTACAATCTGCTTAACTGCGATAACATTAGACCACCTAAGAGGTATCAGGATACTGATACATGTTCATCTAGTTCCTTTCAGGAGTTATCCGAAAAACATTTGGAGAGAGGTTGACGGTCAAAGCCCAGATCGGAGGAGAACGTGAAACCGAAGGATCCCAATGCTCATCTGACTACATCATTAAACAGGTTAAACAAGTTACACCTTCCAAACCTCAATTCAAAAAGAAGAAAGTAGCTGGACTTACAGTCAGGGATGCCCCGCATATTCAGGACACTGCTTCTGAGCAGGGACTGGGCAGTGACCATGCTAAAACGCGCAACAGAAATCACAATAGTTCGCCAGAACCTGATGGATTGTCTGGTAGGAGTAGCGCTGAGTGAGTACATCACGGTTGAGACACCCGATTTATTTTTTATTTATTTATTTATTTTATGACATTTGATTAAGCGCGAACAAATGCCCGTGGGCGTCTCGGCGCTGCAACATCTGCAAATAATTCTCCTGCTGTGTAAAGTGTGTTCCGGTGTTACTGGTTAAACAGCCAGGTCTTTAGCTGTTTACGGAAGGACCAGAGAGTGGGACTGGTCCTGATTGACTGGGGTAAGGTATTCCACAATTTAGGTGCCGAGACCAAGAACCTGCGGTCTCCCCAAGAAACAGTTTTGGTGCGGGGGACCACTAGATCGTTGAGGGTGGTAGATCGAAGCAATCTGGATGGACAATAAGGGATCAATTGTTCTTTGAGAAACAAGGGTCCTTGTTTATGCAGTGCCTTGTATACAATGCAGAGAGTTTTAAACTTAATCCTGCTTCTGATAGGGAGCCAATGAAAGTTTCTGATGGTGTCAGTCGCAGACTTGTATTTAGGGATTCTAGCAAGTAGTCTTGCTGCTGAGTTTTGAACAGTCTGCATTTTTTTGATGACCCTGACCTGAGCGTTTGCAAAAAGACCATTACAGTAGTCCAAAGTGGACAGCACTAGAGAGGTCACCAAGGTTTTACCGGCAGTTTCAGGAAGGAAGGGGATGATTTTCTTTATTAAGCGTAATTTGTGGAAGGCTGAGGAGGCGATTTGGTTGGCATGGGAGACGAAGTTGAGGTGGTCGTCAAAGACAACTCCCAGGTTCCTTACCTTGAGGGCAGGTTTAGGCGGGGTTCCGAAAGCCGTGGGCCACCATGCGGGGGACCAACTTGGAGTAAGTTGTCCAAATATGACAACTTCCGTCTTTTCAGAGTTGAGTTTTAGACAATTGGAGGCCATCCAGTCCCCAATTGCCAACATTCCTTCTTTAAAACTCTCGGCCACCTTGTCGCTGTTGTTTTTGATGGCCAGGACTAACTGCGTGTCATCCGCATATGAGGTTAGGCTCATCCTATGTGCTCGAATGATGTTAGCTAGGTCCGACACATAGATGTTAAAGAGTGTCGGACTCAGGGATGAGCCTTGTGGAACCCCGCATGGCAGAGACAGGTTGGACGATTGGAACGATCCCAGTATAACAGCCTGAGTTCTTTCAGACAGGAAAGATGCCAATAGTTTTTTAGCTGTTTGTTGAATGCTTATTTTTTCGACACGGTCGACCAAGATCGAATTATCGACCGTGTCGAAAGCTGCAGATAAATCTAGTAGTACTAGTACTGCTGTTCCTCCCTGATCTCGATAGTTCTAATGTCATCTGCGGCTTCAATCAAGGCGGTCTCAGTGCCATGGAACCTACGGAACCCAAATTGGGTGTTGTCAAGTAGGTGATGTTCCTCTATGAATTCAGATAACTGTGAGTTCATAGCTTTTTCAGCGACTTTTGCCAGAAATGGGAGGCTTGCTATTGGCCGGTAATTTTTCAGTTCGTCCTTATTTTTAGTAATGGTTTAAGGAGAGTTTTTTTAAGTGAATCTGGATAGGTTCCTGATCTAAACATGGCATTACAGATTTGGGTAATGGCGGGTATCAGGGATTCCATGATTGGTGGGAGAATTTTAAAGGGGCATGGGTCTAATGCAGAACCAGTTTTGATCGTGGTGATGATATCCGCTATTTGAGCGTCGGTGATGTCTTTGAAGTGAGTAAATTTGGGAACAGGGTGTTTGAGGTTAGTGGTACTTGAGGGGGTATTGATATTATCCGAAAAGGCTGAAAAAATGTTGTTGACCTTTGTAAAGAAGAAAGTGGCCAAGGCATCACAGAGGGATTGAGAGGGAGGTGGGTTTAGATCAAGGGAGTACCCTGCTAGCTGCTTGGTAGTATCATAAAGTTCTTTGGAGGAATTCTTGGCTAGCTCTATCAGTTCGCTAAAGTACTTCTTCTTAGCCTCAGTGATCATGGATTTGTATTTGACCAACGTCTCCTTATAGCGAATTTTGTTTTCTTCGCTGTAGGACTTCCGCCAGTGCCTCTCCCTGTTCCTACAGTGTTGTTTCTGGGTCCTTAGGTCTTCGGTAAACCAAGGGGCAGAGGGGGCCGATCTATTTCTGGTCACATGTTTGAGAGGAACCAGTGAATTAGTGGCAGTGCCCAGCCAATCCTGGAATTGCTTAGTGGCTGTGTTGGGGTCAGTAGAAAATACAGGCTGGGAATTATCGAGTAAAGTTTTTAGGCTTGAGCTATCTATGTCGTTCCAGGCTTTAAAAGGTTGGTGGCAGGTAATGGGTACTTTGGGTGTAGGTGTTTCATAGATGGTGATTGAGCCCAGAATGTCATGGTGATCCGACCATGTGAGTGGGAGAATGTGAGTTATATGAAAATCCTCCAAATTGGAGAAAATGCCATCCAGAGTGTGGCCGCCGTCGTGAGTGGGGGAATTGACCAATAGGGGGAGACCAAGGGTGTTCATGTCCGAGAGAAGGGAGGACGTGTCCCTGTCCTCTAATTTGTCTAAGTGAAAATTAAAGTCACCCAGTACTGTTAGTGATTCTTCAAGTGCAAGAGACTCGAGGATAGAGCTTAAATCAGTGAGGAAATCTGACCGTGCTCCTGGTGGTCTGTATACGAGAATCCCTCTGAAATTATTAGAGGGGGATAGATTGATGGCAAATTGCATGGCTTCACAAGAGGATGAGAGGGATAGCGAAGGTCCTCACATTAAATGTGTCGCGAGCGATGATGGCTAGCCCTCCCCCTTTTTTGCGCTGTCTATCCTGTCTATGAACCGTGAAGCCTCTTGGGACCGCAATGACTAAGTCTGGGTCAGATGTGCTGTCCATCCATGTCTCAGTCATGAATAATATGTCTAATTTCCGATCCTCTATCAGGTCTGCTATATCCTGTCTATGTTTACCAAGTGAACGGACATTGGTAAGGGCTATCAGTGTGCTCTTAGGGGTATTTTTGTTGCCGGAGAGAATTGTTTTATTTGCCAGAAGAATGGAGGCCTTACAATGGGGGCAGGACTGCATGGATGGACCAGAGATGAATATAGGATCAAGCTTTAGGCAGTCATAATGATCGCGTGGGCGCAACTTGTGCAGCGTAGTGTTTGAGTATTGGACACGGGGAGCTGGGGCGTCTGGACCAGGGGTAGCGGCCCTGGGCCCGGTCCAGGCGCGGACGGGCGCAGACGGGCTTGCCTTTGGCGCGCCTTCGGTGCGCCGCCGGCGCGCCCGCTGCGCCCGCCCGCTGCGCGGACGGGAAGGCCAGGTGTTTTTATATATGTTAGAGGAGGGTGGGAGGCGTCCAACAACTGGACCGCAACCCTTTCCTCTCAGCAAGATGGCGGCTAAGGTGGATCAAGTCACGGTGTCAGCGCCTGAATCGGCTGCGCCGTGCGAGGAAATGAGGTGTTGGTGCCTTCAGTGCAACGCAAATCTCGCCCCGAAGTACGGATGACTAGGTAATTAAAAATGACAGATTAAAATATCTACAGTCTTTAAAAACGTGAAATTCGCGAGTAAACAGGGATAGTACAGAGCGCCCCCGGCTTCCGCCTCAGGGGAGAAATAGGCAAATGCGCTGTAGTTGCTTGATGTGCTTCGCAGCGCTACACTTCCTCTCTTGTTTGAATTCCGGTGGCTGACTGCTCCGCGCTCTCTCACCAGGAGGAAGAGACCCCAGAGTCCATGATGCTCGTACCGATATTAGGTTAAGCGTCCCCCATCTTTTATACAAAATACAACTTCTATTGGAGGGGGAGGTACCTAGAAACATTAATTTTCTCTTTTGGAAGGACTTCACTAAAGGTTAAGAATATTCTTTTGGCTAAAAAGGATTGTCGACCTGATTTCGTAATGGATTGCCTAAACGGAGAAACTGTGATTTTACCTGCCTTTTCCGAGCTTGTTCAAGAATCGGTTATACACTTGTATGCCAAGGAGTGGGCACTAGAACTAGCTCCTACGTTATACCCCAACCCTGAGGTTGGTATGACAGTTGCCCTTACCATGAAGTACCACTGAGGACAATTCCATAACCTCAAAGATAATACTCCATTAAGCATGAAGCTAAAAAACAAGTTAGGGAAATCCTGCAAGAACTTGAGTACCGGGGTGTAATAAAAAGTTGCACCTCATCAATGAATAATCCCTTGTTTCCTGTGATGAAATACGATCATTCATATAGTCTAGTGTTAAACTACAGAAACTTGAACACAGAAAGTCGCACATTTGTAGTACAAAATACACATAGTGTTGCACTAATAAACAACATTGTGTGGAAAAAATACAAAACCAAACTTGATATCTCAAATGGATTTTTCTGCCAAATTATATTGCCTGGAAGCAGGTATTTGACGTGCTGCTGGATCCTGGATAAATGTGAAAGCAGCAGCACTAATTTCTATCTTTTGGAGGTGGAGTTGGGGCGAGGGGGGGCAGGCACTGACTTGGAAAGAGTATACGTCTGGTGGGCACCAGGCAGTATAAGTCACTTAGTCCTGGTCTTTCAGGAACTGGTCCTTCTCGGTCTGGTCCCACAGGCTCTCCTTGTCCTCCATGGCGCTGGTACTTGTACACTTGGCCGTCATGGTTCTATTTTGTTTACTGTATTTATAGAGCGCAACACTCATCCCTAGAGGGATATCACAACACTAGTCACCCAGCTGGAACTCATTCTAGTCTCACTAATCCAGATCCTTGGTTTTCCTAGATCTGGTCCTCAAGGCCTGGTCTAAACCATTAACATCTGGATATCCAGGTCTTGGTCCATATGTTCTTGCTTTTTCTCCTGATCCTAGTCCTCAAGTGCCCACTGGTCCTGCTGTCTCTGCAGCTCGTTCTTGAGGTCAAAGTGCTGCTAGGTCATGTCCTAGTATTCTTTGTCCTCCTCGTCTTTGTTCTTGTAGCCGAGACTCCTGTTTCTTGTCTTCACGGATTATGGCTCCCTCGGTCTTCTCAGTCTTGCCTACCCTTGTTGTCCTGGTCCCTTATCCTCCTGGCGTAGTCGCTGGCCAACTGACTCCAGTCCTCATGGTCCAAATGCTAAATGTCATGACTCGCTCCCTGCTCTCTTGTGCCCACCACCATTGTGCTGAATTGTGAGACTCTCCAGTGTTTTAATAAGCTTCTGGACCTTCCCATCTATGCATATCTTGACCTCCAGCCATTTTGATGCTATTTGGAAATTCCAATCCATTCCCAATCCATGCCGGGTTTTGTGAAGCCAGTCTCTCCGATCATGCTTGAAACTCCATTACCTATAATGCCCTGCTCACTACTCCCTCTCCACCCCTGCAGGCCAAGCATGAGAGGAGGAATACAGCAAACCTGTAGCTGGCAACTGGTAGCATGTTCACACCTGCTGCATGTGAATACTGTGAGCTCTTTGAAGCCCCAGCTCCCTTCAGTCCAGTGTTGGTCACTGTAGCTTTGTTCCTGCGAGGCCGACCCTTGTTTCTTGAGCTTTTGTTATCATTGTTTCCAGAGTTCCTGAGCTATACCTATTCCTTGCTTTCTGAGCTATAGCGATTCCTTGTTACTGAACTAGCACTGCTTTCACAGCTATCTTCACTCCTGAGCCTTAGCTACTTCTTGTTTGCTTGATTCCTGAACCAGTACTGTTTAGTGCACCCTTGCAGCCTCCCTCCTGTATTTCCCTTTTGCCAGTCCTTGCTTCCCCTCCCATTACCTTTGTTCCCGTTCCAAGTTTGCTGTCTTCCTGTGCCTACTGTCTTGCTACTGGTTTCCCGTGTATGTTTGTTACCTGCTTTCTGCCAAGTGTGCAATTTCTTTCCTGTACTTTGATTCCTTGATTTCTGAGATAGAGTTAATTCCTTGTTCCTTGAACTAACACTGCCTTCAGTGCTACCTTCTTTTCTTGATTCCTGAACCAGTACAATTTAGTGCACCCTTAGTCTCTCTCCTTTTGTATTTATCTATTCCTAGTCCCTGCCTTTTTTTTTATTTACCTCTTATTCCAGTTCCTACCTTCTTGTCTTCCTGTTCCTTTAGTCTTAGCTACCTGTATCCTAGTGGTTTTCGTTTCTTACTTTCTGCCAAGTGTGTCCTTTGTTTTCAATTCTTTCCTGTTAAGCACTCATCCTTGCTAACTCTTTGTCTATTGTGGCTGTATATTTAGTTCTTCACCCTTGCTGTTACCATCTTGCGGGTTCCGGTTTGATCGCCAGGATCTGTGGGCACAGCTGACAACCCTGGTGTGTTTCTTGTTATTTTTGAATATTGTGTTTTAGTTAAATTTCTATTGTCATTATAGGTATTTGCTCCACAGACCCTGTCTTTTCATGTCTATCCTATATGAAGTTTGAACCACCCATGAGGGTATCTCGGCGCTTAAGACAGTGGGGAATACCAGAAACAAAGGAAAGATTGAAAGAGGTGGGTTTAACATCTTTCTGAACTGAGCCAGAGTAAGTCCAGAGCGCAGGTGTGAGGGCAAATTATTCCAAAATGCTGGAGCAAGAGGAGAGAATGCTTTCCCACCACTACGTGCCTTTTTGACTCAGATGCTCAGAGCATGACCTAAGAGTTCAAGCAGAGAGTTTAATTGCAAGATACGAAGGGCCTTGACCATTGAGGGTGTTGAGAATAATACAGACTATTTTGAATTTTACCCTTTTTCCTATAGAGAGCCAATGGAGTTGGTTCAGGAGAGGTGCAGAGGGTGTTCTAGCTGGGGCGTTGACAGTAAGTTGGGCAGCGGTATTCTGCACCACCTGAAGTCTTTTTATGGCAGATTGATTAGCTGAGAATAGGAGGGCATTGTAGTAGTCAAATCTACTAAGCACCAAAGCCTGCATCAAAGTTTTCTTAGTAGAAGAGGGTAGAAGGGGAAAAATCCTTCACAGGAGGCCAAGAATGTAAAAGCAAGATCCTGCAGTAGTGTTAGCGTGAGTATCAAAGGTAAGTTTGTGATCCATCCTGACACCTAGGTTCTTAACCACTTCTTTAGGGGTAGGGGCAGTAACCAGCTCTTCCGGCCACCAGGTACGCGACCAATAAGTGGCAGCTCCTCAAAACAACATAATTTCAGATTTGCCCGCATTAAGTTGTAAATAGTTGGCACGCATCCATGCAGTGATGGCTTTCATGCCTTCAGAGAACATCCATTCGATGTTAGGTGTGTTCTTAGTAGTCATGAGGTTGGTGACTCCTCCTTCGGTCGACAGTGTGCATGGGCTTCGGCTCCATCGTAACATTGTTTTGCCAGTAGGGTTAGATGGAGAAGTGAGAAATAGAAAGGTGTAAATGCGTGATGTATCCAATTCAGATAATACTGGATCAGATAAAAGTATCCGGGGAGGAGGGTGGGCGTGTACAACTCTGTAACTCTACATGCACAAGAACAGATGTATACAGGTAAGTAGCATTTTCCGTTCGAGGCATATGAGCTGCAGATTGCACACTATGCATAGACTATATAGCAGTATCCTGCTTACCGGTGGCTACCTGTATCTGTTGCAGTAGTTTGAAAAAGTGTTTTTAATACAGCCTGGCCCACACTAGCTTGCTGTTTTGCATGCACATCTACACAACAGTGTTTTGTGAAGGTGTGCGGCGTGGCCCAAGTTGCTGCTTTGCATATGTCATCTAGGGGAATGTTCCGTAAGAATGCCATAGATGCGTGTAGAATGAGCTCTAGGGGGAATGGTTAACGTGTATTTGGCTTTAAGGTAGCATATTTGTATGCATTTTACAATCCACCTTGCAATTCCTGTCTTGGCTATAGGATTGCCTTTATGAGGTGGGGAGAAAGCTACGAAAAGCTGTTTGGTTTTCCTAAAGGGTTGTGTTCTTTCGATGTAGTCAAGTAATGCTCTTATAACATCAAGGGTGTGTAGAGTTCTCTCTGCCACTGAGTCTGGTTGGGGGAAGAATACTGGTAGTTCAACAGACTGGTTTGGATGAAAGGCAGATACTATTTTGGGTAAAAAATGTGAGTTTGTTCTAAGAACTACCTTGTTATGATAAGATTTGAAAAAATGTTTTTGTTTGGTTAATGCCTGGAGTTCGCTCACTCTTCTGAGAGAAGTGATGGCAACTAAAAAAGCTACTTTCCAAGTAAGGTACTGTAGTTCACATTTGTGTAAAGGTTCAAATGGAGGACCCATTAGTCTGGATGCGAAGCTTGGGCATGTAGCTTTTTGGTGCGTGGCGAACAGATCTATGTCTGGCTGTCCCCACATGTGAAAGAAAGGAAGACGTATTTGAGGATGAAGTTACCATTTGTGGATCTGTTGTGTTTGGCGACTGACAAGATCTGCTATTTGATTGTGTACTCCTGATAGATGTTCTGCTAGGAGGTATATTTTCTGTGGAATGGCCCACCTCCAGATGCTCTGTGCTAGACGGGGTAACTGGAGAGAGTGTGTCCCCCCCTGTTTTTGTATGTAATACATTGATGTCATGTTGTCTGTACGACATAGGACAGCTTTCCTAGGAGTTGCGGTTGAAACGACTCCAGCACTAGAGAGATTGCCAACAATTCCAGGTAGTTCATGTGGAATTGCTTTTGTTGAGAGGTCCATAAACCTTGAATGGTATGGTTTTAGAGATGTGCTCCCCAGCCGGTGAGCGATGCATCTGTTGTTAGCACTATCTGTGGAACTGGCTCGAAGAACGACAGTCCGATGGAAAGATTTTTTGTGATCCACCACTGCAGAGAGCGAAGGGTGTGGTCGTCCACCAACACCAGATATGTTAGTTGACCTTGAGCTTGGTTCAACTGACGTGCTAGACATTCTTGTAAAGGGCGCCTTTGCAATCTTGCATGAGGGACGAGAAAAATGCAAGATGCCATCATACCTATTTGCTGCATGAACACGCTTGCTGATAGTGCTGTGGCTGAAATCTTTGAACTAGGTTTTATATAGCATTTATCCTGATGGGATTGGGATATGCTAGGGCTGTGGAAGTATTCACTGTTGCCCCTAGATATTGTTGCATTGTAGATGGTTGGAGATGGGATTAGTCTAGATTTACTGAGGATCCCAGACTGTGAAGCAACTGTATTGTCCGGAGTGTGTGTTGAACACAGCTGCTGTGGGAGTTTGCTTTTATGAGCCAATCGTCTAGGAAGGGAAGACATGAATTTGTTATCTTCTGAGATGGGCTGCAACTACCACGAGGCATTTGGTGAAAACCCTGGATGCTGTGGTGACTCCGAATGGGAGCACCTTGAACTGGTAGTGTTGATCATCTACCACAAATCTGAGATACTTCCTTTGAGCGAGATGTATTGGAATGTGGAAGTAGGCATCTTTTAGATCTACAGTGGAGAGAAAGTTGCTTTGCTGTAGTAGTGGAAGCACTTGTTGTAAAGTGACCATGTGGATGTGGTCTGATTGGATGTAAAAGTTGAGCGGTCTGAGGTCCAGTATTGGTCTTAGAGAGCCGTCCTTTTTTGGGATTAGGAAAAAGGGAGTAGACTCCCATCCCCTGATGAATTATCGAAACTGGCTCTATTGCATCTTTTTGCAACATTGATAAGACTTCCTGTTTGAGGAGCGTTAGGTGTTCTAATGACATTGACACGGTCTTGGAGGAATGTTGGGGGGAGTAGAAGTGAGTTCCAGGCAATAACCATACTCGATAATTTGTCTTACCCACCTGTCTGTTGTGTTGTCATGGAATTCCAGACAGGTAGGAAGTGTGAGATGTGTCCCCCGACCGGAGTGGGCTGATCGGGGGAAGCACAGGGAAGTCACTCTTTATTGTTAGGGGAGATGCGGGTGTTATTACCTCTGCCTCTACCCTTATTGTTGTTATCTCTGTAACCTCCTCTATTGTATCCCCTAGAAAAGGAGCCCTGGTTGGGACATTTATAGGATGATGTGGGTGTTCTGATTTGGAACCGGCTCTATAAAATGAGCGACGAAAGGAGCCTCTGGCAGATGGTGACTGTAAGGCTCCCATAGACTTTGCTGTTTGTGTCTTTTTTTTTTTTTTCTAGAGATGCGTCAACTGCAGGTCCAAAGAGGTGCTGTTGATCAAATGGTTGATTTAGGATCGTATTTTGCACCTCTTGCTTAAATCCAGATACCCTGAGCCAGGCGTGTCTATGTAGCAGAACACTGGTATTTATTGCACGTAACGCGGTGTCAGCTGCGTCAAGCGCACATTTGATTGAGGTATTGGTTATAAGTTTGCCTTCTTGTATAAGGTCAATGGCTTTGTCCTTATATTCTTGGGGCAGAAGTTGAATGAGCTTTTCCAGCTCATCATAGTGAGCCCTATCGAATCTTGCTAGAAGGGCTTGTGTGTTTGCTATTTTCCAAGAATTAGCAGCTTGAGACGCCAGACGTTTACCTGACGCGTCTAATAACTTGGATTCTTTGTCAGGAGGTGGTGTGTCACCTGACCCATGGGAGTTTGCACGTTTGCGTGCATTGGCAACTACTAGTGAATCTAAGGGAAGTGGGCCCTTAATGTACATAGGGTCACTGGGAGCTGCCTTGTATTTTTTATCTACTCTGGGGTTAAGACCCCTAGCTCTAACTGGGTCTTTGAACACCTCAGGAGCATGCCTAAGGAGGCCTTGTAGCATGGGTACAACATGAGTAGATTTTTGTGGTTGGGCAAAAGTCTCCAATAAAAAAAATATTCCTCTACAGGGTCTAAATGAAGCTTGAGCATGTGATATGTAGCCGCTCTGTTGATTAGTTGGGCAAACCCCACATTGTCATCCGGTGGGGATGGTTTTGAGGGGTAGAAGTCCGGATCACTTGTTAGATCGAGATCAGTACTATAATCATGCCATTGGGTCTGGTTCGTGTGGTGAATCATCAGGATCTAATGGCATTATGTTTTCATCTAATTGCCCATGCCCTTGTGAATTGTCACTATCCTCTGATTCTGGGGAGTATGGTGGCAAAATAATTAAATTAGGGTTAACAGGTGGTGGCGGTGAAGTGTTAGTCGCTGCTATGGTTTCCTCTTTGTAGGTGGCTTGGTGACTATGTGACCAGTCTTTGGGTGAACAAAGATAGTAGTCTGCTTTGGATCTGGCAAGAAAAGCTCTTTTTTTTTAAAAACAAAAATAATATGCGGGCTTGGCAGACACAACTAAGCACCCCTGGCCATGCTATCCGCCGCATACTCAAACCCTTGAGGTACTGCTAACCTATGGAGCGTGTAGACACCTAATTATGCATCTTTACAGAACAATGCAATCAGATACAGTAAGCACTACATACGGACCCAAGAGGCCTGGAATTTAGACTTTGACATTCCAATGGAAGATCAAGACTGGCAGCGGGCCTGTGACCTAATACGCATGGTTTCTAGTAATGCCCATTTTCGACTAATACATTATAATTTTCTGCAAAGAACCTACTTAACGCCACAACACCTTCATCGAATGGTCGGGTCTTGCCCAGATATATGCTTGCGCTGCAACACTGTGGGGGCCGATTTCTTACATTAACCATGGTCCTGCGATGAAATACACTCCTTCTGGCAACTAGCTGTCGAAGAAATGGTGCATGCCACACAACTAAGCATTGAGCTGACACCCAAATGCTATTTATTAGGCCTCTTTAGATGCCAGAAGGGCACAAGATAACCTATACATTTGGTCAGTCGCCTATGGTACTGGCATGACGTAGAATTGCAATCACATGGCTGCTACAGCATGCCCCAACGATTGCGCTCTGGCATAGAGATGGGTCTCTTCTTCTACGGCGGACGCTTCTATCTCGTCTTGGTCAGATTCTTCCCCGAAGATATCCAAAGTGTGTTGAATGCTTTGAAGCAGCCTCTCTCGTCGTCGAGCCTGATGATCGAGTAGAGTCCTCTTGGACAAGCGTCGTAGTCTTCCTCCTTGTGCAAGTTACAAACTTGATGTAGGTCAGTGTGAGGGTACTTGCCGTGGCACCCAGGACAGAAATGAAATGGAGTCTGTTCCATTTGCAGATGGCTGGCCCTACGCAGCAAGGCCCGATGGTTGCCCTCGAGGTTTTCTATTGAAAATGGGGAGTTTGTCGATCTATTTGAAACGCGGAGAACAGGTAAACGGGTAGTGAAACATTACTGTTAAGGGTAGAGTGGGCTGCGCACTGAGGGGAACCCGAAGAGCGGTTTTAGAGCGCAGCAATACACATCCGAACACATTGGGGGTAAAAAACAATCTAACAATGGAGTCAATGCCCATGCGCACTATCACCGAAAGGAGGAGTCACCTTACCTCGTGACTGGAAAGACTTCTTCAAAGAAAAACAACTTGCAAACATCCGGACCCAACACAAGATGGCAGGAGTATGCAAAGCATGTGCATCTACAGCATACATGCCCCGAACAGAGGATTAATGGCCCCAAACCCCTGCCGTGGTATCTTGTCATGTTGTGGCTGAGTGTGCCATGTGATGTGGCAGGCTATAGTGCTTGGTGTGAATTGGTCATTTTTGACAAGGTGGAGTGCTGAACGGTTAGGCAAATTTTGATTTTCTTTGTTTTTGGGATCGTGTGATATAGTGCGGTACCTACCGTATGATGTAAGTAAATTACATTGCTAATATACTATAAGGATGTGGGGTGAGTGTTATTAGGGCCGAAGCCTTGCTGATTATATGCAGAATAACAGGTCTGGGAGGTCACTACTGACTAGGGCAGGCTAGCAGCTGCACAGGCCTTGGGCATTGATCCTATTGAGGATAATATGTGACGGGCACTGGTGACTGGAGCTGGCTAGCAACAACGCTAGCCTCTGGTATTCATTACAGGCAGGGTAACAATACATGTCAATATTGACTGGAACTGGTTGGCAGTAGAGTTGACCTCTGGTTTTGTAGATTAGCAGGATTTAAAGTACAGGGGTCACTACTGACTGGAGTTACTTAGCAGGATAATAGGTCTCAGGGAGTCAATACTGACTGAAGCTGGTTAGTATGATCACTAGTCCCAAGGTGCTACTAATGACTCAAGTTGGCTAGAATGATAACAGGTCCCAGGGGCCAGTACTAACAGGAGCTGGCTAGTAGGCTTACATACAGGCCCAAGGGGCCACTACTGACTGGAGCTGGCTAAAAGAATAACAGGCCCAAGGGTGGTGGGGGTGCGAGTGGCACCAGTGACCGGAGTTGGCTAGAAGCATTGACAACCTTTGGTGTTGATTAAATGCAGGATTCCAGGTCACAGGAGACACCGCTGACTACAGCTGGATAGCAGCAGTGGTGGCCTCTAGGAAGAAGGAATTGAGAAAGCATAACTGGATATACTGGTTTCTTTAATACCGATAACTGGTTACACATGAATGCCACAATGTGCATTAATATATTACATTACCAAATTACAATATTCTTATATTAATTTGATGTGACTGTTCGCCTTAATACGCCTGCAAAGTTACATGATTCTATTAGGGCCGGAACCCTTTTATTTAGTGATGTCCATCTGCACACTTTCCTGCATCTTGTAGTAAATTGAACATTGACAAACAGAAGTGTTATTTCCAGAAACAGTGAATTCTGCAGCTTGTCTGTGTATCTTTGATCTGCACCTCACGGACTCCTCACATTCCTCTCGAGAGAAGATCCTGCCTCCTACTCATTAGTGTTATTTCAGTAACTGTTTCTATCACGTGTTCATGTTTCATTGACTTGTATTAGGAGAAAAGTGTATAAAAATACATTGTGTAGCATTAGCATTATATACTCCAACTTGCTATAGGGTAGATGCTCTCGTGCATTGCAAAGACAATTGTCACTTGTTAGTTTGCTTGGCCTTTTGCTATTTTTGCATTAAATGTATGATAGATTTGTTGGCCTCCAGGTGTGTTGTGTATTATTTAACATAGCACAAGAGATGCTGAGGAAAATGACAGTCCAGTATACCCATTCTTCATATAAATCAACTAACAGTATACTGTTCTGGAGGTTCAGTCCCACAGACATTATCTCTAACTGAACACAGGCACCCTAGGAAACATGTGCTTTTCAAACCAGTTGCCCTCTGATGCAGCGTCCTCGCTATTGGATAAGTCAGTTTGTCTTGAGTTTTAGGAGGGTTACCGTATCTAGTGCACCCTGTTAGGCAGTGCTCACCTGTGGTGGTAAGATGTTAATAGGCACCTTATCACCTATGCACATGCAGGGCGTTGAGTTACAGAGCTCCTCACGCTGTAGAGAAGATTAGGTCACATTTACCCATTTTCCCATATTGGGTCCTGATGAAATGCCAACAGATTGCTCCATGACTACACAAAGCATGAAAAAAGTTGGCCTGAAGTATAGACCCCAGCTTACCAGCAGGTCCATAGGTGATCGACAGTTTCACACAGTGATAGGGGCCATTAGTTCCTCAATTTCTCTGCCACTGTTTTTAATCTCAACATGGACCAGGAAGATCACATTAACTATATTGTGGCAACTGGTCGATAGTTGATCTTATATTCAGACTTCACCAATCTCACATCTTATGACACAACATCCTCTGTCCTACTATGCGAGAAAGTGCCCTCTAGTGGTGCCCGCCAGGCATTGTAGCGCCGGCCTGGTGAGGAGTATAGCTCAATGATGAAGCATGTCACCTTTAGGTGAGTGAACGCAACTTGTCTTAAAAGCACATGCTTCCTAGGGTGTCTGCGTTCAGTTACAGATAATGTCTCTGGGACTGAACCTCCGGAACAGTATACTGTGATTTGACTGTTTTATTTTAACAAATGTACATAGCAGTTATTGGCCCTTCCTTGTTTCACAAAAATGATCGGATACCTGCCTCGGAGCACATTTCTTACAGACGAGTAAGGGGTTATAATATTGCTCCTACAAGCTCCTTACCTGTGTGAGTTATCAGGAACGATGCAGGGGGCAGACCCAAACCAGGCACACGAGGAGATCAATGACAAATACTGAAGAATTAACAGAGCTTCCAAGCTGGTGACCATTACTTAATTGACCTTGAAAATAAAAGACACGTTTTTAGTATTCTGGTGACTCATGACCATAAAAAACAAAGGTTATAAATTCAATATTGTGTCAAATACTTAAAAAATGGAACTGGGTGTGCTGAATCGGATGTTGTCCTAGGTCATGTGTGACACCTTCCACCACTATTGCTTATGGGACTTGTAGTTTTGTTTTTCTCATTAAAAGGATGGGCTCTAAAGTCCCAGTGTTCTAAGCGATGTTAGTTAAAATCAGAGGCCTGACGGAGGATGAAGCATGACACTGCTCTGCTTAGCAGTGAGATGACTCACAGTTCCCCAGCCCTTCCATTCTTTGACCTACAGAGGCTCGTTGGCCATTCATATTTTTTTGCAACAACAAAGAAACGTTTATTGCAGCTTGTGCCAACTGAAGAGATAAAACCCCAGGGCGTATTTAATTAACTACTGACAAACATGAATAATCAAGAACATGAGTTTCTGGAAAACTATCAAGCACCCAATCAGAATCAGCCGCCCTTAACACCCAGGAATTCATGAGGCTTTGGAGAGGATGAATTGCACGTGGTATAAGAGGCACACTACATGACTCAAAGCTCACTTCTCAGGGATGTACTGAAATGCCAGCCTCATGGCACACTTAGCCAGCTCTTCACCTTCTCCTCCTCCTCAAACTGTTGACCAGCTATCAGGGCAAATGAGCCTGCAGCAAAGCATCGCTGGCTTCGTTCCACACCGAACCTGGCAAGGTGGTCAACTCCATGCTCCTCCGAGTCAGCAAGCACTCTGGTCGAGCCAGTCCTAACCCCACATGAATGTTCCTCATAACAACTATTTTAATGGCACTAAGTTATGTTTCTGCCAAATGATTGAGTCAAAAAATGAAAGGCTTTACATGAAGTGCTGAAAGAGAAATCATGAAGTTTTTCAATATTTCGGAGTCTGCCACAGTACACAGGAGCATTATTTCTCTACAGCAGCAAATCATGTATGTGCCCTGTAGAAAGCACGTTTGAATTAAACATGGAATTCATTGCAGCCAACAATCTATGCAACATCATAGTAGAGTGCAAGATAACTTGTACTATTATTCCAGCAGAACGAAATGCCATTCCTAATGTGTACGTCATTTTAAAGACGGTGCCAGGAAATGTATGGTCAGTGTTGTTCTTCTGCCAGTTAAAAGACAATCTCCATTAATGTGTCAGGAAATAAAATTCCATGAGAAATCCTACTCTATGGCAGGGTGCTGCCTGCCACTATATTGCAGGTTACTTATAACATAATCTGATTTATACATACATACTCCAGGGTGCTGCCAGCTATCGGGTCTGCACACAGCAGACTGGAGCCACTCAGGAAGGAGGTAAGCTTTTCATTTCATCTTAAACCCTTAGGTTACAGTCACAGCCTGATGGGTCCGGAGAACGTTATCCTCGCTCTAACTGGTCCGAGCAAATAGACGTAGCCCAACATAGGCTGTGTTGTGTGCTGGGTGATGCCTGGCATCATATTATCATTGGCGGGAGGATGAAGCTCTGATAGGAGCTGCTACAAGAAGAGCAGAGAAACAGGACCACAGATCGCCACAGAGTGACAACTGCCCAGAAGCTGAAGAAAGAACTCTGGAACAGCAAACCTCCTGCACCCTGGAGATTTCCAGGGTAAGCAAATGATGGTAATGAAATGCAAACTGCAGCATTAAGGTCACACACTACAACATCTTTTCCTTTAAACCAAAGGTAACAGCCTACAAGAAAACACTAAACAAAAAGCATCACAACTAGAAAATGCATTTCCAAATGCTGCAAAAGAGGAACAGTTAATACAAATGAAAAACATGAATCTTTGTTGGTACCTTAGTAATGTGCTTACTTCTGGGCTTCACTCCATCTGCAGCAATAACGCTCTGAAAGGAGAAATTACTGCTGTGAGTCTCAGAGTCTTCAGTGTTACTGGTCTCAGTCACGAAGACTGCGGTGTCGGAAGATAACTTTCTCTTATTTGGCTTTATAGATCCACAAGTCACGCCATCGCTTTTAGCAGACACGCTACTGTCGGCAGCATCATAACTTCAGGCAGACCAGCAATGCGGATCTCACCACTCATATTGGTTGAATATTCAACAAGCACGGTCTCGGCTTACCAAGCAGCACAAAAGAATCGGGTCTCATAACCATACCCAGAGCCACATTTAGCACTGCCGCCACTTGAGCACACCCAAACACCTCAGCACTTAAGCACCAGTCCCAGGGGAGACCATCTGTGAAGTCCTTGTGAACTTGCACCACTCCTGGGTCAGCACAAGCAGCATCATGGACAGCGTCTAACACCGCTACCACAAACATTCATCAACATCCAAATCCTCGTCACCCAAACTACCCAAAAATGGCTTTCTAGATAAGCAGCCAGCCCTGTAGTGTCTGCCTCTGTGCACTAATTTGATGCCAAAGTTGTAATTTTAAAAACAGCCTTCGTTACATTACAGGGGCCTGACTGACACCATTATTGGGCATTCTGCAGATTAAAACATCATCCTCTTAGCTTGCAATAATGTCCATGTTTCTCCAAACACTGGCAGCATGGAAGAATGGCACCAACTGTTGTCGCACTCGAGTTTGATTTTTACAGTCACGCCCCAATGGGCGTATGCGGGCTAAGCATTGTGGTTCTTGCAGTTCAGCCTTATCACAACCATAGTGAATGCCGCTTATACTTCCCAAAATTAAATTGTTAGAAAAGTTCATTAAGCAGCTTTTGTAGGTGGTGTTAAGCTCTGCATTATTTTTCGCCTCACCCCAAACGGACCTTTCAAGTTTCTAGGCGCGGACCTGCATGTTTGTAGTGGGACGCCTTCCTGGCCGGAGCAGGCCATCTATATTCCATAAGAAGGTGCTCAAAAGTGAAGGGGCCACACACGACATCGGTTTATCCTTTTATTGGGCAGACTGCAGATTAAAACACCATCCTCTCAGCTTGCAATATTGTCCATGTTTCGCCAAACGCGTTTCGGGTAAGTACCCTTGAACTCTGTGTGTGTTGCTGTGTGCCATTAAAAGGTTAAATTGGAAGATTGGCCTCTTATCGCCCATTAGCACTCCTCAACACTGACTACAACGTTTTTGCATCACTATTGGCAAGGCGTCTATCTCCCGTAGTGAAAACATTGGTACACCCTGACCAAAACGGGTTTGTTCCAGTCCGGTGCACTTCTCTTAATATTCGTAATTTTTTAGAATACAGCAATATGCGACGCATAGTTGGCCTAGGTCGGGTTGCTTAGTTCTTGACCTGGAGAAAGCCTGTGACTCTCTGGAATGGTCTTATCTGGCAGCAGTCTTAGGCAAATTTGAACTGGGAGATCACTTTTTAAATATGGTTTGCCTATTGTATCAGCGCCCCAATGTCCGAGTCCGCATTGGTAGGTTGGTCTCGGACCCAATCAGGGTGAGACGTGAGACACGCCAGGGCTGTCCCTTGTTTCCGTTGCTATTCTCCCTAGCAATGGAACCACTGGTGATGATGCTCCGAGGAGATGGGGAGGCATTAGGCATTCCGTTAGGGGATGGGCTACATACTATTTCCCTGTGCGCGGATTACCTATTATTATATCTTCGGAATATCACTGCGATCCCGACGTCCATTGCAGATATACTGAGAGCTTTTGAGGAAATGTCTGGACTCCGGGTTAACTGGACCAAGTCGGAGATGTATCCCTTCAGCGCTGCCACAGCAGAGGAAGCTGTGATCTTAAATGGCTCACCTCTCGCATGGTACCCGACCACGTTTAGATACCTTGGGATCTTTGTATATCGGATGCCTGACGACCTGTTTGAGGGTAACCTGATGAGAGCAATCTCGGCACTCTGGATTCTGGTGCGCTTCTGGAAGACACTTCCCCTAAACGTTATGAGTCGTAATGCGCTGTTGAAAATTATTGTGTTGCCTAAGCTGCTGTATTATTTTTCAAATCTCCCGCTCTATGTTCCGCCCAAGCTATCAAGAGTTAGAATAGCTCCTCCGGGATTTCATATGGAATAACGGGAGGCCGCGAATGGCTCTGTGGAAATTGCACGCTCACACTGGTCGGGGAGGACTGGTTGTCCTAATATAGAACTGTATTATTTGGTTGCCCAACTCCAATAGGCAACAAAATGGCTTGCTGGTCAGAATCTGGAGGACACGGCGGCCATGGCACGGCCCTGGACCCACTCTCAGATCTGCCATCTGTTTCACCCCGTTGCAAAACTTCCAAGGCCAAAACAACTACATCTCGGATTGGCAATACAATGTTATAGGAGAAGCTTATATATCACCCATGCGACCCTCCCATATGCCCCTATATTTCCGCTGCTCGGTACGCGACGTGGCAGGCTGGGTACATCAGAAACAGCTCTGATGATCTGGCACGCTGCGGGTTTGACCACGCTGGGTGATCTTTACAGCGACGGTGGGCTATTGCCGTTTGCGACACTAGCTGAAGACGCTGAGTTGTCGGCAGGCCAATTCCTTTTACACGCCTCCATTCTGAAAGCACTATCAGCTGTCTGGGGGGACTTAACGGTGGAACCACCAGCACACTTGCTACTTCAATACCTGCATGTAATGGGGGAAGGCTCCCATGTGGTGCACTGGTTAGTGGAAGCGCTCCTCATGCACACACTCAAGCCCATGTTGCGACTTTGTGTTAGTTGGGAAACAGATAGATGTCGGCCATGGACTGATAAGGAATGGGATGCTGTGTTAGCAAGCTCCAGGCACATACCAAGAAACTCCAGATTCAAACTTATACAGATGTTTATCTTCCAGAGGGCGTATCTCTCGCCTGATAAGATAAATAGATATTTCCACATTGCCACCTCTGCATGTCCACGCTGCTAACAACCAGACGCAGATTTACTACACATCCTTTTGGCCTGCCCATCCCGGCAGCAATATTGACGGGGGTAGTTACTACACTAGCCTTATGCACAGGCACGCCCTTACCGCTGTCTTGGGAGATTTGCCTTTTAGGACTCTATGCCAGATCAAAACACAATAAAATCACCTCAAGATTCCGGGATCTGGGTTTAATCGCGGCAAAAAGACTAATAACCAAAAAATTAAAATATGCGGAGAGATGGTTGGCTGGAAAAGTTCACTTGTAACATGGGCACAGGTGGAGAGCACAGCGCTACATAGGGAGGAAACGGCAGGGCTTCGTAAATACCCTATAGCGCAGGACTGGGACTCTATGCTAGCTACCCTTCGAAGCGGTGCCGCGGTGAACGATGAAGGTGTGCAACCTGTTGATCTGCAATAGACATGATAGTACCCAGTGTCATGATTACAGGACGATGTTGTGCCCAGACATGAAGACAATCACGTATTCATAAGATCCCTGGTACATCAGTAGTAACCATCAAGGTCCGGCACACTTTTGGGAGGGTAGGTGCTGGCCGTTCTCATTATGGCTGTACTTAGGCACATGCCTTTGTTTAGCCCCTGCATACGCGAGCCATAAGATAATAAGGTGCAGATAATTAATCATTATGCTCAGATATGAAACGGCGACCCGACTTACATAGTTTAGATGGCAGTTAGTAGTATTGTATGTTTCAGTTTTGATTATATGCTTATTGGAGGTACAGGTCTTATTGGTATCCACGAGTGACTACCTACTACGAAATGCCAATCTATATTATTTCCCTTATATTGTTGTTCAAGTCCGAACAACAGGTTATTGTTCTGTGTTAGGATAGAATGTACATCAGATATTGTAGTACTGGCCCCGATAAGATATGTAATGATCATGCTATGTATGGCCTTGTTTCTGATTCATAGACCATGAAGTAGCAGCACCGGCGAGTAAAAGCACACTGAGATTTTTCCATATGTGTCCAACATAATGCATGTATCTGGCAGCAGGACTGCAGTGTTGGTTTTATGTTCTTATCCTTGAGACTTGCACCATTGAATGTCACAGGGGTTATATAATTTTGCGGTGGGCAACAGAAAGTACTGTATAAAACTATGATGCCAGTTATGAGAAATTCAGAAAATACCAAGATATTTAAACAAAAATAAGCATATAATAAGGCCACCTTCATCAGGACCCGCAGATTATCACACCAAAAGTTCTCAAACACCCTGGGAAGACCTGGAAAAAACATGTATGGAAACGTCCATCGGTTACTAGCCCAAGGCGACACAATCTCTTTATATATAGACATTGATTGGACGGAACACATGCAAAGTGTGATACAGTACACACGCGCCACCTTATACCCAGAAAAGATAGTGTCATCAAACATCAAGGTCATCCTAATGTGTTCATCCTATAAGGCTCACTAAGTCACAAAATAACAAACACATTGTTAATCTGTGCCACCATAATCCCTAGAGTTATAAAAAAGCAAGGGGGGGGGGGGGGGACCAAGAGCTTACTCCATTTGTCCTCAGATACTCACTGTAATGTATCATGTATCAAAGAGCACACTGCTCATCACTTAAAGGTTAGTGTGCCCCAATACTCTGTAAACGTTCAAAGGTCTGCCTGGTTCCTAGCAGGGAGAAGAGCACACTGCTCATCACTTAAAGGTTAGTGTGCCCCCATACTCTGTAAACGTTCAAAGGTCTGCCTGGTTCCGAGCAGGGAGAAGAGCACACTGCTCATCACTTAAAGGTTAGTGTGCCCCAATACTCTGTAAACGTTCAAAGGTCTGCCTGGTTCCGAGCAGGGAGAAGAGCACACTGCTCATCACTTAAAGGTTAGTGTGCTCCAATACTCTGTAAACGTTCAAAGGTCTGCCTGGTTCCTAGCAGGGAGAAGGAGGTGATATATTACGGTCAGATCATTTTAAAACAAGAGACCTTATAACCCATCTCACCCTTCAATAGACAGCTTTCTTACCAACAATATTATATTTCTTTTCCCATAGTTCCTTTGATATGAGTTTGGCACCTACGGAACACCCTGTCGTACCATCGGGTTTCCGCCTAGAAAACGACAACTTGTCCGAGGATTTTATTAGACTAAAGCATCCTTTTATAGAGTGGTTAAAAGGTTTCTCATTTAAGGACTTAGGGCAGGACAAAATACCTTGAATAAATGGAGATACTCCCAACAGGAAGATCTTCTAAGAATAGCGTCTCTGTGTACACACACAGCCGGAGGTCCAGAATTTTGGCTCCTTTTGTAACTTAGTTTTGATACTGTCAAAGAAAAAGAAATAAAAGAGGAGGAGAGTAATATCTAACCAAGCTTGGGACCCAGTCGCATTTGAAAACAATAGCCATACCAAAATACACTAAGATCTAGGACTCAGGCATTGAAATGTAAACCAGCCCTTCAGATATTCCTATATGTCTACTACTCCTATAGCAAGACTGAATCAATACTAATGTTTGTCATCCCACTGTCTCAAACTGCATAGTGGTTAACACATCCAGCAGGTATGTCGTAGACTGGTTACCCATATTAAACCACCAAATAGGTGGCAGTGTTTGATAACATCCTCAAGACTCTCGTATGTTTCTTATACGGAACATGTCCCACGGGTTTTAAAAGGCAAGCTAGTAATATCTGCCCTCCATGCCGGTAGTGATTTGTGACAGTTTACTATCCTCCGCTAGACTGTACATACGGGATGGACACCCATAGATTTTGCCCCTGTCGTACCGCTTCCCATTTTTTATTCATACAACACATTTGCCTGTTTTACCTCTGACTGCCTCCAAGTTACACGGAGCATTCATGAAACCCCCAAAAAAATGTGATACTGAAACTGACTGGATAACCCACTCCCCAAACTCACCTTCAACAACGACTTGTGTCTCATCCAAAATAGCGTGGCAGATCTGGGGTCTGAAGGGGGCAGATCTAGGGTCTGGGGGGCAGATCTGGGGTCTGAGGGGGGCAGATCTGGGGTCTGGGATGTAGATCTGGGGTCTTGGGAGGCAGATCTGGGGTCTGAAGGGGGGCAGATCTGGGGTCTGAAGGGGGCAGATCTGGGGTCAGATCTGGGTTCTGAAGGGGGCAGATCTGGGGACTGGGGGGCAGATCTGAGTTCTGAGGGGGGCAGATCTGGAGTCTGAGGGGGGCAGATCTGGGGTCTGAGGGGCAAATCTGGAGTCTGGGGGGCAGGGGGAGATCTGGGGGGGGCAGTTCTGGGGGTCTGTGGGGTCTGAAGATGAAGGTAACTGCACAGACAGACAGGGCTCCTTCCTCCTCTGCAGCAGGTTGGACACAGAGCACAGGGAGGAAGGGATGTCAGCAGCGCTGCTGGTGCTGTCTCTGCCGCCGCTGACCTCCTGAATGTCATGTATGTTCCTTTGCAGAAGTTTAAAAAAATGAACACATTGCTGGCATTTCACTGAGGGAGGGGGCAGAGCTGGCATGAGGGGCTGAATCTGTGGCTCCTCAAGAACACACCAGGGAAGGGTGAGGCCTGTCCTTGGACTGTGAGTGTCTTAAAAACACCCATGTCTTTGTCTTTGCAGGCGCCAAGGCTTGTTTCCCTGCCGGTGCCTGGAGGCGGCGGTTCCGTCAATGGCCACCAGAGGGCGCTCCTCTCCTGCAGAAGAACCCACCTGAACTGCACACGGGATGGGAGAAGAGAGTTTCCTCTTCCGGGTGAGCGGTGGCAGAGACAGCACCAGCAGCAGTGCTGACATCACTTCCGGCCTCTCCTTGTGTGTTCAGCCTGCTGCAGAGGAGGAAGGAGCCCTGTCTGGTGGGCAGATACCTCCATCTACAGACCCCAACAGACCCCCCAGAACTGCCCCCCTAGATCTCCACCTGCCCCTAGACCCCAGATTTGACCCTCAGGCCCCAGATCTGCCCCCCTCAGTCCCCAGATCTGCCCCCCTTAGACCCCAGATCTGCCCCCAGAACCCAGATCTCCCCCTGCGCTTCAGACCCCAGATCTGCCCCTTCCGACCCCAGATCTGCCCCCTCCCTCAGACCCCAGATCTGCCCCCCTCAGACCCCAGATCTGCCCCCTTCAGACTCCAGATCTGCCCCCCTCGGACCTCAGATCTGCCCCCCCACCCCCTCAGACACCAGATCTGCCCCCCTCAGACCCCAGATCTGCCCCCCTTCAGACCCCAGATCTGCCCCTCGGACCCCAGATCTGCCCCCCCCGACCCCAGATCGCCCTCCCCCCTCAGACCCCAGATCTGCCCCCTTCAGACTCCAGATCTGCCCCCCTCGGACCCCAGTTCTGCCCCCCACCCCCTCAGACCTCAGATCTGCCCCCTCGGACCCCAAGATCTGCCCCCCTTCAGCCCCCAGATCTGCCCTCTCGGACCCCAGATCTGCCCCCCTTCAGACCCCAGATCTGCCCCCCTTCAGACCCCAGATCTGCCCCCCCAGACCCCAGATCTGCCCCCCTCAGACCCCAGATCTGCCCCCCCCCCCCCGACCCTAGATCTGCCCCCTTCAGACCCCAGATCTGCCACGCTATTTTGGATGAGACACATGTCGTTGTTGAAGGTGAGTTTTTGAAGTGGGTTATCCAGTCAGTTTCGGTATCGCATTTTTTGGGGGGTTTCATGATTGCTCCGTGTAAGGTGGGGGCAGTCAGAGGTAAAACAGGCAAATGTGCTGTATGAATAAAAAAATGGGAAGTGGTACGACAGGGGCAACTTAACATCTATGGGAGTCCAGCCCGTATGTAGAGTCTAGCTGAGGATAGTAAACTGTCACAAATCACTACCAGCATGGAGGGCAGACATTACTAGCTTGCCTTTTAAAACCTGTGGGACATATACTGGAGTCTTGAGGATGTTATCAAACACTACCACCTATTTGGTGGTTTAATATGGGTAACCAGTCTACGACATACCTGCTGGATGTGTTAACCACTATGCAGTTTGAGACAGTGGGATGACAAACATCATTATTGAATCAGTTTTGCTATAGGAGTAGTAGACATATAGGAATATCTGAAGGGCTGGTTTACATTTCAATGCCTGAGTCTTAGATCTTAGTGTATTTTGGTATGCGACTGGGTCCCAAGCTTGGTTAGATATTACTTTCCTCCTGTTTTATTTTTATTTTCTTTGACAGTATCAAAACTAAGTTACAAAAGGAGCCAAGATTCTGGACCTCCGGCTGTGTGTGTACACGGAGACGCTATTCTTAGAAGATCTTCCTGTTGGGAGTACCTCCATTTATTCAAGGTATTTTGTCCTGCCCTAAGTCCTTAAATGAGAATCCTTTTAACCACTCTATAAAAGGATGCACTAGTCTAATAAAATCCTTGGAAAAATTGTCGATATCTAGGCGGAAACCCGATGGTACGGCAGGGTGTTCCGTAGGTGCCAAACCCATATCAAAGGAACTATGGGAAAAGAAATATAATATTGTTGGTAAGAAAGCTGTCTATTGAAGGGTGAGATGGGTTATAAGGTCTCTTGTTTTAAAATTATCTGACCGTAATATATCACCTCCTTCTCCCTGCTAGGAACCAGGCAGACCTTTGAACGTTTACAGAGTATTGGGGCACACTAACCTTTAAGTGATGAGCAGTGTGCTCTTCTCCCTGCTAGGAACCAGGCAGACCTTTGAACGTTTACAGAGTATTGGGGCACACTAACCTTTAAGTGATGAGCAGTGTGCTCTTTGATACATGATACATTACAGTGAGTATCTGAGGACAAACGGAGTAAGCTCTTGGTTTTCCCCCCTTTGCTTTTTTTATAACTCTAGGGATTATGGTGGCGCAGATTAACAATGTGTGTTTTATTTTGTGCCTTAGAGAGCCTTATAGGATGAACACATTAGGATGACCTTGATGTTTGATGACACTATCTTTTCTGGGTATAAGGTGGCACGTGTGTACTGTATCACACTTTGCATGTGTTCGGTCCAATCAATGTCTATATATAAAGAGTTTGTGTCGCCCCGGGCTACTAACCGATGGACGTTTCCATACATGTTTTTTCCAGGTCTTCCCAGGGTGTTTGAGAACTTTTTTGTGTGATAATCTGCGGGTCCTGATGAAGGTGGCCTTATTATATGCTTATTTTTGTTTAAATATCTTTATTGGTATTTTCTGATTTTATAATAATTGGCATCATAGTTTTATACAGTACTTTCTGTTGCCCACCGCAAAATTATATAACCCCTGTGACATTCAATGGTGCAAGTGTCAACAATGAGAACATAAAACCAACACTGCAGTCCTGCTGCCAGATACATGCATTATGTTGGACACATATGGAAAAATCTCAGTGTGCTTTTACTCGCCGGTGCTGCTACTTCATGGTCTATGAATCAGAAACAAGGCCATACATAGCATGATCATTACATATCTTATCGGGGCCAGTACTACAATATCTGATGTACATTCTATCCTAACACAGAACAATAACCTGTTGTTCGGACTTGAACAACAATATAAGGGAAATAATATAGATTGGCATTTCGCAGTAGGTAGTCACTCGTGGATACCAATAAGACCTGTACCTCCAATAAGCATATAATCAAAACTGAAACGTACATTACTACTAACTGCCATCTAAACTATGTAAGTTGGGTTGCCGTTGGATATCTGAGCATAATGATTCATTATCTGCACCTTATTATCTTTTGGCTCGCCTATGCAGGGGCTAATCAAAGGCATGTGCCTACGTACAGCCATAAAGACAACGTCTAGCACCTCCCCTCCCAAAGGTGTGCAGGACCTTGACGGTTACTACTGATGTACCAGGGATCTTATGAATACGTGATTGTCAATCAATCAATCAATACATTTATAGAGCGCGCTACTCACCTGTGAGGGTCTCAAGGCGCTGAAGGGGGGGGGGGTCACTAACTGCTCGAATAGCCAGGTCTTGAGGTGTCTCCTGAAGGTGAGGTGGTCCTGGGTCAGTCGTAGGTGTGCCGGGAGGGAGTTCCATGTTTTGGCTGCCAGGTAGGAAAACGATCTTCCTCTGGTGGTGGTTCTGCGGATTCGTGGGACCGTGGCGAAGGTCGAGGTTGGCGGAGCAGAGCTGGCGGGTGGGGGTATAGAACGAGAGGCGGCTGTTGAGGTATTCGGGGCCTTTGTCGTGGAACGCTTTGTGTGTGTGGGTGAGGAGCCTGAACGTGATCCTCTTGTTGATGGGGAGCCAGTGCAGGTTTCTTAGGTGGGCGGATATGTGGCTGTGGCGGGGGATGTCGAGGATGAGTCGTACGGAGGCGTTCTGTATGCGCTGTAGTTGTTTCTGAAGTTTGGCTGTGGTTCCTTCGTATAGGGCGTTTCCGTAGTCCAGTCGGCTGGTAACGAGGGCTTGGGTGACGGTCTTTCTGGTTTTGGTGGGGATCCACCGGAAGATTTTTCGGAGCATGCGCAGGGTGTTGAAGCAAGATGATGAGAGGGCGTTGACTTGCTTGGTCATCGTGAGGGAGGAGTCCAGGATGAATCCCAGGTTGCGTGCGTGGGCCGTGGGTGTTGGTGCGGAGCCCAGTGCTATGGGCCAATAGGTGTCGTCCCAGGCCAATGGGGATTGTCCGAGGATAAGGACCTCCGTCTTGTCTGAGTTCAGTTTCAGGCGACTGAGCTTCATCCATTCTGCAACGTCTTTCATTCCGTCCTGGAGGTTGGTTTTGGCTGTGGCTGGGTCTTTGGTGAAGGAGAGTATCAGTTGGGTGTCGTCGGTGTAAGAGATGATGTTAATGTTGTGTTTGCGTGCGATGACAGCGAGGGAGCTCATGTAGATATTGAAGAGGGTTGGGCTGAGAAAGGAGCCTTGGGGTGCGCCGCAGATGATCTCGTTGGCTTCTGAGCGGAAGGGAAGGAGGCGGACTCTCTGGGTTCTGTCGGAGAGGAATGAGGTAATCCAGTCTAGGGCCTTTCCTTGGATCCCGGTGTGGAAGAGGAGGGTTATTAGGGTGCGATGGCAGACGGTGTCGAAGGCTGCCGAGAGGTCTAGGAGGATGAGAGCGGCTGTTTCTCCTTTGTCCATCACGGTCCTGATGTCGTCTGTGGCTGCGTTTAGGGCGGTCTCGGTGCTGTGGTTGGCTCGAAATCCGGACTGGGATGGGTCGAGCGAGTTGTTTGCCTCGAGGAACGCAGTCAGCTGTTTGTTGACGGTCTTCTCGATGACTTTAGCCGGGAAGGGGCGGAAGTTCTTGAGGTCTATGGGGTCTGCTGTTGGTTTCTTTAGGAGGGCGTTGATTTCTGCATGCTTCCAGCTCTCAGGGAAGGTGGCTGATGTGAAGGATTTGTTTATGACGTTCCAGAGATGGGGTGCGATGGTGGTGTCGGCTTTGTTGAAGATATGGTGCGGGCATGGGTCAGAGGGGGAGCCGGAGTGGATGGAGTTCATGACGTTGGTGGTGTCTTCGGTGCTGGTGGGGATCCAGGCGCTGAGGGTGTTGGTGGGAGTTGTTGGTTCGGTGACTGGAGGTGGAGTGTGAGGTCCGAAGCTGTTGTGTATATCTACAATCTTCCGGTGGAAGAACGTTGCGAGGGAGTTGCAGAGGTCTTGCGACGGTGTGATGTCGTTGTTGCTGGCGCTGGGGTTGGAAAGCTCTTTGACGATGTTGAAGAGTTCCTTGCTGTTGTGGGTGTTGTTGTCCAGCCGCTCTTTGAACAATGTCTTTTTGGTGGTGCGGATCAGCTGGTGGTGTTCGCGAGTGGCGCTCTTGAGGGCTGTCATGTTTTCTGTTGTCCGTTCTTGGCGCCAGGTTTTTTCGAGGGTGCGGCAGGATTTCTTTGAGTCTTTGAGGGCATCTGTGAACCACAGGGTTTTCCTGTTTCCGGTTTTGCCTGGGTGGTTCTTCAGTGGAGCAAGGTCGTTGGCACATTTGGTAATCCACTGTCAGAGGTAGTGGGCAGCGAAGTTGATGTCGGCGGTGTCAGTTGGCGGGTTCTGTTTCAGTGATGCGAGTAGCTGGTCTGTGGTGATTTTGCTCCAGCATCTGCTGGGGATTTGTTGCGTGCGGTGGTGGGATGTAGTCTTTTTGAAGGTGAAGTGGATGCATCTGTGGTCGGTCCAGTGTAGTCCGGTGGAGTGGCTGAAGGAGACGTGGTTGCTGGCGGAGAAGATGGGGTCAAGCATGTGGCTAGCGAGGTGGGTGGAGGTGTTCACCAGTTGTTTGAGTCCGAGGTTGGCAAGGTTGTCGAGCAGGGTGGTGGTGTTGTTGTCGTCTTTTTTCTCCAGGTGGAAGTTCAGGTCCCCTAAGAGGATGTATTCTGGTGAGGCTAGGGCGTGCAGGGTGACGAAGTCGGCGATGGTTTCGCTGAATTGTGTGCGTGGGCCCGGGGGTCTGTAGATGAGCTTTTCTCTGAGGGTGGTCTTGAGGTCGGTGTGAATCTGGAAGTGTAGGTGTTCGGCGGCAGGGAGTGTGTCTTCGGCGTTGGTCGTGATGTTGATGGTTTTTTTGTAGATGATGTCGATTCCTCCTCCAGTTTGCTTGATGCGGTCCTTCTGGGTGATTTTGTAGCCGTCCGGGATGGCTATGGCGATGTCGGGGGCTAAGGAAGCGTTCATCCAGGTTTCCGTGAGGAAGGCGACGTCTGGTGCTGTTGTGTCGAGGAGGTCCCAGAGTTCGATGGCGTTCTTGTGGACGGAGCGGGTGTTGAGGAGGATGCACTTGAGGTGGTTGTTGTTGATGTTAGGTCCGGGCGGTGGTCTGCAGGTTCGGAGGCAGGTGAATTTGTAGGCTTGACAGGTGAAGGTTCCGTGTGTTTGCTTCGGGGTGGCTTGGTAACAGGCGGGTGGTCGTCCGATGTTGAGTGCATTGAGGGCGGCGGTGTCGTATCTCAGTCGAGGTCCTCTGCTCCGTCCGGGGCCAGGGGTTCTGGCGTTGGACGCGGTCCAGGTGCGGACAGCGGCAGACGGGCTTGCTTTAGGCGCGCCTTCGGTGCGCCGGCGGCGCGCCCGCTGCACGGCCTCCATATGAGGGGCTGTGGGAGGGAGGAGCAGCTGAGAGGCGGGAGCGGGGTGGCGAATGGGAACAGCGGGGGCGGGGCCGCAGGGGCACAGCGGCAGGAAAATAGCACAGAGGGAGGTGGGGGGGAAAAAAGCACAGAAGCAAAAAACGGGGAAGGGGGCTCAAGGGCACAGAATGCAAAAACGAAGGGAAGGGGGCACATGACACAGAAGCAAAAAACAAGGGAAGTGGGGGCTCAAGGGCACAGAAAGCATAAACGAAGGGAGGGGGGCACAGGGCACAGAAGCAAAACGAGGGAACGGGGCTCAAGGACACAACACAGCAGTACAGGGGAAAAGCGAGATGCAGTTGGCAAGGGCTCACGCAGCAACAGGCAGCGGGAGCAGGCTACAGCAGGCTACAGCATCACTGGAGGTCCGTGTGGCGGCTGGGGGGCAACCTACCTGTGGACAGGTCAAGGGTCTGCATGTCTGGGCACAACATCGTCCTGTAATCATGATACTGGGTACTATCATGTCTATTGCAGATCAACAGGTTGCACACCTTCATCGTTCACCGTGGCACCACTTCGAAGGGCAGCTAGCATAGAGACCCAGTCCTGCGCTATAGGGTATTTACGAAGCCCTGCCGTTTCCTCCCTTTGTCGCGCCGTGTTCTCCGCCTGTACCCATGTTACAAGTGAACTTTTCCAGTCAACCATCTCTGGTGGCTCTGCATGTTTCCATTTTTTGGTTATTAGTCTCCCAAGACAGCGGTAAGGGCGTGCCTGTGCATAAGACTAGCGTAGTAACTACCCCCGCCAATATTGCTGCCGGGATGGGAAGGCCCAAAGCTTGTGTAGTAAATCCGCGTCTGGTTGTTAGCAGTGTGGGCATGCAGAGGTGTCAATGTGGAAATATCTATTTATCTTATCAGGCGAGAGATACGCCCTCTGGAAGATAAACGTCTGTATAAGTTTGAATCTGGAGTTTCTTGGTATGTGTCTGGAGCTTGCTAACACAGCATCCCATTCCTTATCAGTCCATGGCTGACCTCTATCTGTTTCCCAACTAACACAAAGTCGCAACATGGGCTTGAGTGTGCGCATGAGGAGCGCTTCCACTAACCAGTGCACCACATGGGAGCCTTCCCCCATTACATGCAGGTATTGAAGTAGCAAATGTGTCTCTGGTACCACCGGTAAGTCCCCCCAGACAGCTGATAGTGCTTTCAGAAGGGAGGCGTGTAAAAGGAATTGACCTGCTGGCAACTCAGCGTCTTCAGCTAGTGTCGCAAATGGCAATAGATATGATATGATATGATGTGGTTTTTGTAAAGCGCGGCTTACACTCCAAGGAGCATCTTGGCGCTAGTGGAGAGAGTGTCATTTGAAAAAGAAGAAGGAAAGTGCTGACAGAAAGAGCTAAGGAGAGTTAGGTTAGATTAGTTTTAGAACTAACGTGTCAGGCGCATTAAAAATCCAGGTTTTGAGGGCCTTGCGAAATAGGATCTCAGAGGGGATCTGACGCATCTGGGAGGGGAGTTTGTTCCAGGCTCTAGCTCCCAGAAAACCTAGCGATTTGCCACCTTTGGTTGCGAGCCTGAATCTGGGGACCACCAGTAGGTTCAGGTTGGAAGACCTGAGTGATCGAGAGGGGGTGTATTTTCCAAACCTTTGGGACAGGTAGGAGGGACCCGACTGGTGGTAGGCTCTGAAGGTGATGAGCAGGATTTTAAATAGTACTCTCTTATGAATGGGCAGCCAGTGTAGGGTTCTAAGTGCTGCTGAGGCAGATGACCTCCTGGGCAGCCTTAGTACTAGGCGGGCTGCGGTATTCTGCACCATTTGCAGTTTGTGCAGGACGCTTTTATTGGAACCTGCATAGATGCTATTGCAGTAATCCAGGCGGGATGTGATGAGGGCCACAGCGATTGTCTTCCTGGCCGTCAGGGGAAGGAGGTCGAAGAACCTTCTTAAGCCCTTGATGATGTTAAAGCAGGACCCTGCCACGGTACCTGCTTGTTGCTTGAAAGAGAGGGCTTCATCAAACCTGATCCCGAGGTTGCGGGCTGATTTGATTGTGTTTGGCGGGACCTCAGCATCTTGGGGCCACCACTGTTTCGGGCAGAAGAAATTATCTTGACCGAAAG
Organism: Lissotriton vulgaris; assembly: GCF_964263255.1. Taxonomy (NCBI): domain Eukaryota; kingdom Metazoa; phylum Chordata; class Amphibia; order Caudata; family Salamandridae; genus Lissotriton; species Lissotriton vulgaris. The sequence goes on along the minus strand of NC_141685.1, from coordinate 61,030,813 downwards.
GGAGGATTTCCGTTTTTCCTGAGTTACACTTGAGGTGGTGGGTTCTCATCCATTCAAAAGTGGCGGTAAGACAGGCTTTCAGATTTTCTTCAGCTGAGGTAGTGTTGTCTTGGACCAGGATGAGCTGCGTATCATCAGCATAAGATATTGTGCTGATGTTGAAGGAGCTGATGAGTTCTATCAGGGGGGTCATATATAAGTTAAAAAGAATTGGGCTTAGGCTAGAGCCCTGTGGCACCCCTGTGTTTAGTGCCTTCTCGCCTGACCGATAGTTTCCCAATAAGGTGACTTGCTTTCTATGGCTAAGGAAGTTTTTTAGCCAGTTTAGGGCGGTTCCTGCAATTCCCAGGTTTGCCAGGCGGCCAATTAATACGGGATGGGAAACCGTATCAAAGGCCGCCGACAGATCGAGCAAGATCATGACGGCTTTTTTGCCTTGGTCCATTGCTGTCTTGAGGGTCTCTACTGTATGTAGGAGGGCTGACTCCGTGGAGTGTTTTGCTCTGAAGCCTGCTTGGTTGGGATGTAGTAGATTGTTTTCCTCCAGAAATGCAGTCAACTGTTTGTTTACAGCTGACTCTGTGAGTTTAAACAGTAGAGGGAGCAGCGATATAGGGCGGAGGTTGGAGAGTGTGGTGGGGTCGGCAAGGGTTTTCTTTTGAAGGGGTTTCACGGCAGCAAGTTTCCATTCAGAGGGAATGGCAGCGGTAGCAAGGGAGGAATTAATAATATTGTTTATAGTGGGATTCACAGTGTCCACTATGGTTTGGAGTAGCAGAGGGGGACACGGATCAAACGGGGAGCCTGACTTGGTAGAGAGGATAGCTTGGCGAGTTTCCTCCATGTTGACCGGGCCAAAATTGCTTAGCTGCGGGTTTTTGTTGGTTGTTGGTAGGTTTTCCTGTAAAAGGGATTCGGGGGGGTCTGGAAAGTCTTTAATTAGGTTTTGAATTTTTTGTTCGAAATAGTCTGCAATTGAGTTGCACAGGGCGAGAGAGGGTGGGATCTCTTGCCTAAGAATTCTGGGATTCATGAAACCATCGACTATTTTGAAAATTTGCTTTTGATTGTTGTTAGACTTAGTGATGGCTTCAAGGAAATGTTCTTTTTTGGCAATTTTTATCATTTCGTGATAATGTTTCCTAGCAGTTTTGTAATGTAGGAGTTCAGAGTCGCTATAGGTGCGACGCCATTTCTTTTCGAGGGTTCTAACCTCTGAGCGCTTGTCTTTGAGGTGGGGGGAGAACCATGGGGCACATTTTTTGTTATGCTTTTTTCTCACTATTTGCGGATTGGGGGGTTTTCCGAGATTTGTGATCCATGTGCAGAAATTGCTGTAATCTGTTTCAGTGCATCCAGTGGGGAGGGGTTTTAATTTCTCGGCAACGAGGTGCAGATTGGGGGAGTTTGCTAGTTTTTTCCAGTCTGTCTGTGCCTGAGTATCAATTTTTGGTTTGGGAATGTTTGTCCTTTTTTTAAGAGCGAGATTAAAGGGGATTAGCCAGTGGTCAGTCCACGTTTGCGGCAGAGGAGTTGCTGTAGTAAGGGTAGTGAGATTGGTGCAAATGCAGTCCAGGATGTGGCCTGCTTTATGCGTGGGCTTCTTGGTCCGTATTTCCAGTCCCAAAATATCGGTGAGTTCATTGAGCCATATTGTGTTAGGGTCATTGACTTTGTCCAGATGGAAATTTAAGTCGCCCAAAACGGTGAAGTTGGCGTATTTCATGGCGAGAGTGCTGAGTGCCTCTTCAAAACTAAGTAAAAAACCGTTCTGTGGTCCTGGTGGGCGGTAGATGAGGGCACCATCGCTGTAAAGATCACCCAGCGTGGTCAAACCTGCAGCGTGCCAGATCATCAGAGCTGTTTCTGATGTACCCAGCCTGCCACGTGGCGTACCGAGCAGAGGCAATATAGGGGCATATGGGAGGGTCGCATGGGTAATATATAAGCTTCTCCTATAACATTGTATTGCCAATCCGAGATGTAGTTGTTTTGGCCTTGAAAGTTTCGCAACGGGGTGAAACAGATGGCAGATCTGAGAGTGGGTCCAGGGCCGTGCCATGGCCGCCGTGTCCTCCAGATTCTGCCCAGCAAGCCATTTTGTTGTCCATTGGAGTTGGGCAGCCAAATAATACAGTTCCATATGAGGGACAGCCAGTCCTCCCCGACCAGTGTGAGCGTGCAATTTCCACGGAGCCACTCGCGGCCTCCCGTTATTCCATATGAAATCCCGGAGGAGCTATTCTAACTCTCGAAAGCTTGGGCGGAACATAGAGCGGGAGATTTGAAAAATAATACAGCAGCTTAGGCAACACAATAATTTTCAACAGCGCATTACGACTCATAACGTTTAGGGGAAGTGTCTTCCAGAAGCGCATCTGAGCCCGGAGTGCCGAGATTGCTCTCATCAGGTTACCCTCAAACAGGTCGTCAGGCATCCGATATACAAAGATCCCAAGGTATCTAAACGTGGTGGGGTACCATGTGAGACGTGAGCCATGTAAGATCACAGCTTCCTCTGCTGTGGCAGCGCTGAAGGGACACATCTCTGACTTGGTCCAGTTAACCCGGAGTCCAGATATTTCCTCAAAAGCTCTCAGTATATCTGCAATGGACGTCGCGATCGCAGTGATATTCCGAAGATATAATAATAGGTCATCCGCGCACAGGGAAATAGTATGTAGCCCATCCCCTAACGGAATGCCTCATGCCTCCCCATCTCCTCGGAGCATCATCACCAGTGGTTCCATTACTAGGGAGAATAGCAACGGAAACAAGGGACAGCCCTGGCGTGTCCCACGTCTCACCCTGATTGGGTCCGAGATCAACCTACAGGTGCGGACTCGGTCAGTGGGGCGCTGATACAATAGGTGAACCATATTTAAAAAGTGATCTCCCAGTTCAAATGTGCCTAAGACTGCTGCCAGATAAGGCCATTCCAGAGAGTCACAGGCTTTCTCCAGGTCAAGAACTAAGCAGCCCGACCTAGGCCAACTATGCGTTGCATATTGCTGTATTCTAAAAAATCTAAGAATATTGAGAGAAATGCACCGGGCTGGAACAAACCTGTTTTGGTCAGGGTGTACCAATGTTTTCACTACGGGAGATAGACGCCTTGCCAATAGTGATGCAAAAAAGTTGTAGTCAGTGTTGAGGAGTGCTAATGGGCGATAAGAGCCTAATCTTCCAATTTAACCTTTTAATGGCAGACAGCAGCACACACAGAGGTCAAGGGTACTTACCCGAAACACGTTTGGTGAAACAGGGACAATATTGCAAGCTAAGAGGATGGTGTTTTAATCTGCAGTCTGCCCAATAAAAGGATAAACCGACGTCGTGTGTGGCCCCTTCACTTTTGAGCACCTTCATATGGAATATATATGGCCTGCTCTGGCCAGGAAGGCGGTCCACTGCAAACATGCAGGTCCGGCCTAGAAACTTGAAAGGTGCGTGTGGAACGGCGTGTCCGTTTGGGGTGAGACGAAAAATAATGCAGAGCTTAACACCACCTACAAAAGCTGCTTAATGAACTTTTCTAACAATTTTAATTTTGGGAAGTATAAGCGGCATTCACTATGGTTGTGATAAGGCTGAACTGCACGAACCACAATACTTAGCGCGCATACGCCCATTGGGGCGTGACTGTAAAAATCAAACTCGAGTGCGACAACAGTTGTTGCCATTCTTCCATGCTGCCAGTGTTTGGAAAAACATGGACATTATTGCAAGCTAAGAGGATGATGTTTTAATCTGCAGAATGCCCAATAATGGTGTCAGTAGGGCCCCTGTAATGTAACAAAGGCTGTTTTTAAAATTATGACTTTGGCATCAAATTAGTGCACAGAGACAGACACTACAGGGCTGATTGCTTATCTAGAAAGCCATTTTTGGGTAGTTTGGGTGACGAGGATTTGGATGTTGATGAATGTTTGTGGCAGCGGTGTTAGACGCTGTCCATGATGCTGCTTGTGCTGACCCTGGAGTGGTGCCAGTTAACAAGGACTTCACAGATGGTCTCCCCTGGGACTGGTGCTTAAGTGCTGAGGTGTTTGGGTGTGCTCAAGTGGCGGCAGAGCTAGCTGTGGCTCTGGGTATGGTTGTGAGACCCAATTCTTTTGTGCTGCTTGGTGAGCCGAGACCGTGCTTGTTGAATATTCAACCAATATTAGTGCTGATATCCGAATTGCTGGTCTGCCTGAAGTTGTGATGCTGCTGACAGTAGCGTGTCTGCTAAAATTGATGGCATGACTGGTGGATCTATAAAGCCAAATAAGAGAAAGTTATCTTCCGACACCGCAGTCTTCGTGACTGAGACCAGTAACACTGAAGCCTCTGAGACTCACTGCAGTAATTTCTCCTTTCAGAGCATTATTGCTGCAGATGGAGTGAAGCCCAGAAGTAAGCACATTACTAAGGTACCAACAAAGATTAATGTTTTTCATTTGTATTAACTGTTCCTCTTTTGCAGCTTTTGAAAATGCATTTTCTAGTTGTGATGCTTTTTGTTTAGTTTTTTCTTGTAGGCTGTTACCTTTGGTTTAAAGGGAAAGATGTTGTAGTGTGTGACCTTAATGCTGCAGTTTGCATGTCATTACCATCATTTGCTTACCCTGGAGAATCTCCGGGGTGTAGGAGGTTTGCTGTTCCAGAGTTCTTTC